>NC_090923.1:589207493-589510524 GCF_040938575.1 Ambystoma mexicanum | reverse complement strand
GATCTGATAAAATATGCAATCCTCCAATGTGGTATTTTCCGAGGTAGAAAAGGCATGAGATGTGCTAACCAATCACAGACACGGAGTGGTGACAGGTTTTACAGGCCATGAAGCCTGATTTAGATAGATACATTCTGATAATTGAAAAAAATTGTCAAGTGATCTCGAAGGTTCCTTAGTGTTGCAGTAAAATAAATGAGGTAAAGGAAATGGTGCCATCCCAGCCAAAGAGAGGGGACCAAGATCGAAGTGAAAGGTTTCTCGAGCTGACTGCGTCGAAGGGGATATTTCACAAGAAGAGAAATTTGTGGGATGAATGTGGCCGTTACAAATCCCTCATCTGAAACACATAATTGAGAGCCCTCTTGGGATCCATGCTGTAAAACCCTTCCTCTGTTTTAGAAGGGTGAGGCGGAAGGAGGAAAAAAGGAAAATGGATCTTCTGTGAGAGCGGACGTCCGTCACAACCTTGGGAAAGTTTGTCTCACCATCAAAGTAACCTTAACCTTGAAAAGAAAATGTAGAGAAATGATTGAACCTGCAGTAATTGTTTACTTTCATATACTTTGCATGTACTGATAAACTAATAATGGGGGAATTGATTTAACCCTCTGCAAAGAAATTTGAGCATAAGCAACCTTGGTCATTAATTCAGTTTCTCACTTGACACACCCCTATAATTTCTTCTCTCGATAGGGAAGGAGAGGGCTTTGCAGAGAAATCAGGCATTTCTGCCCCACGCCCCCATTTAACTTTTCTGCCAGGTCTTTCCCTTTCCTGTATTGTCAGTCCAGGAATCTGTCTCTTGTCCCTTGGACCATTTTATGTCTTCCTTATGTCTCCATGTTTGTGCTTTATTTCTTCTATGTTGTGAATGACATATTGTATGTGCCACTGCAAGCTAAAATGTAATTGCTTTCTATTTTTTGTTCATCTGTTTTGTATAAAAAACGCTTAATTGAGGCATTTAATTTTGTCCAGGTTCACATGACTGTATTGTTCATAAATGTTCAGTATTTATCCCATGAGATAGTTACTCCAACGGTGGACCTTTATGTTTTACATTGATAATCTACCCCAGCCACCGTTGTTAGTAGGGGTGACCCTTATATACGTGTATCTTCTGTGAGAGCCGACATCGGTCACAACCTTGGGAAAGTTAGTCTCACCATCAAAGTAACCTTGAAGAAAACAATATAGAGAGGCATAACATATAAGGACTGGAGCTCACTCACTCGCCTAGCTGTGGTGATGACACCCAGGAAAATCTCTGCCAAGGTGAAAAATGTCAAAGAACAGGAAAATAAAGCCTCAAATGAAGAAACCAAATGGAATGTGAGAACATGATGCAAATCCCACACAGCTACAACAAACTGGAGTGGAAAAACTGGTTAGTTAGTTGCAACGTAAACTACGTAACAGAGGGAATAGTGAAGAACGAGCCCTGCTTGGGGAGGGGAACTCTTAAAGACATAAATAGCAGCCAGGTAGCCCCTCACAATCCAAACTTAAGTCCCTGTTGGTCAAACAGAGCAGAAACTCAAACACAGAGAAGGTTAGACAGATTAGAGGTCCAAACTCCAAATTCGATCCGAAGCCGAAACCCTACGGCCCCAGCAGGCGAAAATTACTTTGTGGCAGGCCTCCTAACACAAAGGAGGACATCTAGGATGTCATCAGACAAGTCCAACTTCTTTTATCTGAGCCTAAAAGCAGAAAACCATTAAGGTTGAGGCTGCAGGGGGATCAGGTGGAGGTCTCCCAGGGCGGCAAATAGACATGTCCAAAGGTTCTGGGACCCACATCTTCCAAGCCGAGCACTGCATCATCAGGGTCATTGTGGTCACGAACAGCTGGCGTCTCCAGAGTACCAGGAGGATATTGAAGTTTCACTCAACTATCAATGCGTCCTATAGGGCTTCCTGCGTGGAACCATTCCCTGGAGCAGAACAACTCACACTTCCCGTTGATACTGGCGGCTAAGAGGTCCACTTCCCAAAATGGGAAAAGAACTGGTCTAGAACTTTGTGACAAAGCTCCCAACTGCAGACACCCAAAACCATGTTCTCCAGAGGCAAGGGCCACAGCGGTATCGCATCCCTAGACAGAGAGTGACTCTTTCCGCCTCATTTGAGGTAGAGCAAGGACACAGTATTGCCTTTCAAGATCAGGATGTACATATCTCACAGCGAGGGAATGAAAGATGATAGGGCAGCCTGATGGCCCGCAGTTGCAGCAGGTTGATGTGGTCCCGAGGCTCGATCGGAGACCAAAGACCATTCATTCACTGTAAGGTCTCACAGGTGGGCACCCCAATCACTGAGGTAAATGTCTGCCACTATGGTCTGCTGAGGCCAGGGTTGCCAGAGAGGTCCCTCCAACCCCTCAGCAAATTCAATGCCAGTTTCCACAACAGCAGGTCTCAGGACACTTTGCTGGAAAACAACAACAGGTTCAATATGCCACCATGAAACGGAGACACAGGCGCAAACTTTATTCAAAGACAAGCCACTAAGGCCAAGAGGATGCATGAGGCCTAGAAGACAAAGGAAGGCAGTGGCCAGAACCAGCTTCTAAGACTGAAAGGTATTCATCATTTGCAAGATGTTTGCCACTTGCACCTCAGGAGTAAAGGCCCTGTCCATGTGAGTGTTCAGCATTACTCTGATAAACTGAGCGATTGGAAAGGTGAAATCAGTGACTTCTTAAAGTTCAGGGAGAAGCCCAAGGTGTACAGGAGCCAGCTGGCATGGTGCAATTCCGCTGTCATCAACTCTGGGAAATAGGCCTGAATGAGCCAATCGTCCAGGTCAGTGAAGATGTGAACCCTCTCCATCCTGAAGCGAGAAGCCAAGGCAGCCAGCAGCTTGGTGAATACCCTTGGTGCGAGGAAAGGCTAAATGTAAGTCTCAGAAGTGGTAATAGGAATTCACCAGAACAAACCTAAGGTACTTGCTGTGTTTCTGATGGATCAGCATATGTAAGTAGGCATCCTGAAGGTCCAGTGACAGCAGTCAGTCCTGAAGCTTGCAGGCCTGCGCCAAGGTGACCAACACAAATTCAAAAGCAGCCAATCCATGATGGGATGCAGTACCCATCCTCCTTTGGCACCAGAAACTACAGAAATTACCAGCCATTCCCCATCTCTGTAGTAGGCACTAGCTTGATAGAGCAGAGGACCCAGAAGGGTACAAGGACAGGAAAGAAGATGGTAGTGTGGGCAATGAACGAAAGCAGACGTTTTCCCTGCAATACGACGTGTAAGGCCCAAGCAGCAAGTGGTTAGATGCCACTCCTCGACACCCTCCCACTGAAGAAGAAAGGACACAGTCCAAATAAAATTGTTTTTGGAGCAGATGCATCTCAGGGAACAAAGGAGACAGTAGGAGAAATTACTCACCGTAATGATCTTCCTATGGATTCTTCTCTCGTAGATTCCTCATCTTGATAGATATCCATCGTCCAGCTCTGCTGCTCTGAAACATTTCGCCAGGGGGCCTAGTGGACCTCGACTTGGCCGTCGATCCGTCTTGTTCGGCTCTCGATCATCGGCTCCAGAAGTGACATCAGGCGTCGTATACATAGCACATCACTACGTCCTATGCATCAGTTCCGCCCTTTTTCCCCTCCATCGCTGCAGAAGGAAAAACCACAGGAGGAGTCTAATCAGCATGTTAAACTTAACAAGGATACATCCCAACAGGGTGATCCCACACAAAATGATTGAAAATATTTTTGAGGGGGTGAGACAGAAGTGGTCATCTAAGAGACATCACCAAATGCCTTCTCGTTTGGACAGAATTGACAAGCCACAGAACTTTCTGAACGGGGATGGATGGGAGGGTCGATGAGGAAACTCCACAAGAAGAATCCATAGAAAGATCATTACGGTGAGTAATTTCTCCTTCAATGGATTGCTTTCATCCCGCAGATTCCTCATCTTGATAGACTCCCCAAGCAGTTAGAATAACGGAGGAGGGCAGAAAGTTTTAAAAAGTAGATTCTGTAGAACCGCCCTAACAAACCGTGCATCAGCTCCCCGTGCAACATCCAAGGCATTGTGCTTGGTAAATGTATGTAAAGATGACCATGCGACTGCCCAACATATGTCCCTAACAGGCATCCCTCTTTGGAGAGCAGTAGAGGCTGAAACCCCTCTGGTTGATGAGTGGGCCCTGATGCCCACTGGAAGCTCCCTGCCTGCCGATTGGTAACACTCAGATATGCACAAAACAATCCAATGTGACAGTTTGTTTTGTTATGGTAAGACCTTTTTCGAGACAAAGAATGGGCCACAAAAAATGTATCTGAACTCCGAAACTCGGATGCGCGAGAAAACTAGAAGCTCAGCGCTCTCTTCGGGTCAAGGCGGTGGAACCGCTCTTCCCCTTTCGAGGGATGTGGAGGAGGGAAAAAGACAGGCAAATTGATAGACGGGGACAGGTGAAACTCTGAAATCACCTGATGAAGGAACCCGGGCCTGACTTTGAGAGAGACTTTTTCACGGAAGAACCTTAGAAAAGGAGGTTTGCCGCACAAAGCTTGCAGCTCTCTAACTCCTCCTGGCAGATGTTACTGCCACCAAAAAGGTTGTTAAAGGGATAACACGAGTAAAGAACATGAATGCATAGGCTCAAACTGAACCGCGTTCAAGTAGGTCAAAACCGGGGGGGGCGCTGTTGCGCACCAGTGAAAATGGCTGCTCGTGTGTAAGCTCTGGCGGGGACGAGGGCCGAAATGCCGAGATATTCATCACTAGCATCTGGTTCTTCACGAAAATATCTGAAGACGTGTAGCAGCGTATGCAGAACCACCCGTCCGTGTTTCAGAGCGTGAGCTGGTGGGAAGTTGAAACGGCGGCAAAAATAGATTCACGCGCGCCGAAGGGGGGACAAGCCTGAGGCGCGGCGCGGGCGGCGAGGAGGAGCCCGGCGCCAACCAACGTGAGCAGCGGCTAACGGGAAGAAGATACAGCTGCACTGTGGGAGAGCTGCGGGTGCTCCGGAGGACAAGTGCCTGAGAACCCCCCCCAGATCTATCGGAGGTGCCGCTGTATAGAAGCGGAAACATTTGGGACTGCTAGGCGGCAGCGGAAATTCAAACACGCGCCGCGGGGCTGTCGAGCCCGAGACGCGGCGCGGGCGCTGCAGAGGAACCCGGCGCCAACCATCGAGAGCAGCGGCCAGAGGCTACGCACCCCCCCCAGAACCATCGCTGCTGCCGCTGAGAAGTAGAGGCAACTTGAGAGGGCTGAGCCAAGCACCAGCAAGATAGACGGACATACGCTAGCCACTGGGCCCCCTGTGGAAGCGCCTCAGTCAACTGCATCCGTTAGGCCCCAACAGACACTTGAGGGCACCAGTGGGGAAGAGCAGGCAGCCACACCTACCCCTGAGGTTGAGCCCAATAATCCTCACTTTCTGGAGAGAAACATACAGATCATCGCAGTTCCCTGCAACTACCCCGGGAAACGGATTGTGGGTGTCCCCCCCGGGCAGCTCATCTTCCCGCCAAAGTCAGGACGGGACCCCCCACCCCAAATCCACACACTAAGCAGCACAAGTTAATATAGATATAAACTGACAGTATAAAGCCAGTCACTTCACATTGTATAGGGCACGCAGAGAGGAAGTGCGCAATCAATCAGAGACTTCCCGGACAGCGCACCCCCAAAACGGTCCCCTTCCCCCGTGAACACCAGTCCACGTCGTCCGTGGAGGGCACTCCCCGGGGCCCGGACTAGGGATGCAGTGAAGTAACTCACAGCAACAGGACAGGCAGGAGAGCTGGTGAGAAGGACACGGAGACGGAAAGACGCAACGCCTGAACACACTGGGCGAAAGTGCTCGCTAATGACGTCTATGTAGACCATGCGCCCAGCCAACAACATCTATATCTGTGGAGGGTCATACGGTTGGTGGATTGCTTCATAAATGGAGACCTCCTATAAAGGAAAAAGCTGATGATAGCAGATCCATTAACCCCGGATATACTGGCCATTTGCTGGTGAACTAAACCAGTCCCAAGACAAATACAAGGCTCCCTCTGGTCCATTGCGAACACTCTCACATAACCACAGGGCGGAGGCACCACCTGAGAAGGGCCCGCTAGGCTAGCCCTCCGGGGCTCACCCCATCCCTGCGAAGAGGAAAGGAAAGAACGATTCCCAAGGGTTTCGGCCCTAAGAAGGGAAAAGGAGCCATCGATGAATACACAACAGCAATGAGAAAAGAAACAGAACGAGCACTGACGGAGGAATCGTCCCCACCGGAACAAATGGCTACTCCACTATCAATAATGGACCCCCAGGCTGTCTTTCTGGCCATGCAACAGGGCTTTTCCTCCCTTAACGAAAAGCTTGATGGAATAACAGCGAACATTGCCACCATTAAATCACAGCTGGATAAACCTGGCGCATACCCTAGACCTATAATAGCGCGTCTGATAAACTACCGAGATAGAGACCTAATTTTGAAAACTGCTAGAGAAAAGCAAGAATTAAAATGGGAAGCCAACATCATACGCATCTTCCCAGATTTCACACTAGCGGTACAGCAAGAGAGGAAACAATTTACGGGGGTCAAGAAACTACTCTGGGAGCGCCAGGTACAATACGCAATGCTTGAAAATCTACCACCAGAACAAAATATATTTTTTTACGTTCCCAGAAGAGGCAGCGAACTTCGTCGAAACTCATATACCTGCTCCACCCACGCAGCACACGAATGAGAAAGACTCCTGAACTCTGAGGTCATTTAATGGCAGGCACATGAATAATGAAGAGTAAACTCATGAAAGCAAAGGCCCCCCCATAGGGAGCCGAACATGAGGGAAGCCACAACACATACTGCAAATCATGATGTTCGGAGAAGACCCCACATGTGTTATCACTAGCCAGAGCAACACGAAGAACTTGGAATGCTGTAGCAGAACGAAAAAGGCATAGGCACTTGAACTCGCCACAGTTCCCCCTGTAGCAGGTGCATGAAAAGTGGATGGGTGGGGAGGGAGGGAGCTTGAAGAACATAGTTGAAGTTTGGGGAACTATGAGGGAGGGGTCAGAACCGGGTTGTTGGGATTTAGTTCTAGAATGGGAAATTTGAAAACAAAAAAGCACAAAGGTACAAAGCACTTTGGTTTCTGAGCACACACTGCAAATACACCATCATACACGAGATTGCACCAACGTTATAGATAATGGCTGAACGAGGCACAGATAATATAAAAATACTGTGCTGGAATGTACGGGGATTAGGAGCTCGAGTCAGGAAATTAAAGATATTTGCTTACATCAACAGACAGAACCCTAAAATTATTTTCCTGCAGGACACACATATAGGGCCTCACTATGAGGGACAGCTGGTGCTGCACTGGGGGATGCATCACTACTACACTAAGTATTCCAAAAGGGCTAGCGGGGTGGCGACTTTAATTCCTAAAACCCTCCCATTCACCTGCATTAACTCCGAATGTGACTCTGAGGGAAGATATTTATTACTCCATGGTACCTTATATGACAAGGAGGTAGTCCTGCTCAATATATATGGCCCGAACATCGATGATGCAGAGTTTTATACCGCACTATTTGGGGAAATGGCGTCTTACCCCACGGCCTGTTTGATAATCGGGGGAGATTTCAACACAATCCTCACCTAGATCGTACTTCAACACAATCGAGGGTATTGTCGAAAGCAGCACAAAACATACTCACCCACATGGCAGATCTAAATATAAAAGATAGGTGGAGGGTGTTAAACCCCTCGAAAAGGGAATATATATATTACTCGACAGTGCATGACATGCACTCTGGAATAGACTTATGGCTGGTAGACAACGTTGTGTTGTCATGGATTGATAGCATACACATTTACCCCAGCACATACTCTGACCACTCACCAATACAACTAACGCTGCGCATACCGGATGCCATGGTAAACAGAATACCATGGAAATGTAAACATGTGGCCCTACAAGACCTAGTATACAAAACTGCTTTGACAAAACAAATACAGGAATACCTTCTCTAGAGAATAAGGAAAACTGGCTAAAATCAGTGCGTCAATACAGAAGTTGGCTGCTAAACTACCGCCATCAATTATACCTGAAAGACTCTCAGCAAATGCTGTCTGCCATCTGCGGAAATAAGCCCAAGGAATTTTGGAATTTGATCAAGGGAACACAAAATAACACCAACGATAATATCCATAATAATGTGGGAGAGGCCCGTTGGATCGAACACTTCTCAAAATTATTTGCACCCACTTTGGATGTGAGCACAATCGAAACTTCCAAGAGGGACTGTCCGAAAGCGGAAACTCCATGGATCATCCTTGATGATAAAGACTGCATCTTAAATAAACTCAAGAAATTAAACAACTCGAGGGCACCTGGTCCTGACGGTATCAGCAATTTGGAATTGAAAAAACATCCTGAGCTGTGGGCCAACATCATGAGTGAGCTTTTTGCAAACTGCAATAAAACCAGAGCAATACCACAGACATGGCAAAAAGCAAATATCGTACCAATCTTCAAAAGAGGTGCAACTGATGATCCAAATCGGTACAGACCTATTGCCCTCCTAGACGTAATGGGAAAAGTTTTTGCGTCCTTCGCCCTAGATGCTTTCCAAAACTGGTCTCGCCCCACCAACGCAATGGATCCATTTCAGAACGGTTTCATTAGAAATTCTGGAACAACCACTAACATCCTGCTCATGAGTGCCCTGAAGGCTAAAGTTCTGCAAGGTGGCCTTCCAATCTACGTTCTCTTTATCGACCTGGTCCAAGCCTTTGACCAGGTCGACAGGCAGCGTCTCTGGATGAAACTGGAATCAAAAGGTTGTCCTGATTCAATCTTAAGCCCTATAAAGGCTTTGCATCGTGGGACCTCGATTTGAGTTCGCCTGAGTGCAGATGGCCGTCTGTCTGAGGAAATTGGAACAGCTCGAGGAGTCAAGCAGGGCTGCCCTTAGGTTCCATCCTTGTACAACTCCTACATTGCAGACTATGGAGATTCAATCCATATGGTCGGACATTTTTCGCCGTCGATGGGTGGTGAGAAGATAGATCGCCTATTGTATGCAGACGACATCATCCTGATGGACCTAACACCCATGGGCCTCCAACGCCAGCTGGACAACATGGTATCTTATATGTCTGAAAATAACCTTCGCTTAAACAACAAAAAGACTAAAGTGCTCATCTTGGGCAGGCCCGTAAAGAAGAAGCATAAACTCATCTGGCATTGCGACAGCAAGAAACTAGAAATAGTCGAGGCCTTCAAATATCTCGGAATTACAATCAGCAACGACAGGGACGAAAAGACCATGCAAGAAACACTCTGGGTAAAGCTAAAAAACCTCAAAGCACAAGCAAAGGCTGTGGACAAGAAGCATGGCCGCTTCTCGATTATTCCTATTCTGAGATTTTTTAAATCCAAGGTTGTCCCTGCCTTAATATTTGGCATGGACGCAATGCCTCTGGCTCCGAATACCATATGGGAGAAATTTGAAGGGTTTTTTTGGCAAAGGGTCCTTGGCCTAGCCCCATCTACACCAATTGCACTAATAAGAAGGGAACTCTGTATATCGTCATTGTTGGCAACAAAATTGAGCGCAACTTTGATGTTATACCGTGAGGTAATCAACAACCCAGAAGCACGTGTGTTGGATCTCATACGCAAAGAACTTACTGAGGGTGATAATTGGATGCTTGCAAAATGGGAACAAACTAATTTGAAGATCTTGGAAGAACTGGATCTGTCTGTTGAGACACTTATTCAAAATCTTAATAGAGTGTCGAAAAAACTGTTTGAAGCAGACTGGATCCACACACAAGAAGTGGCCTACACATATTCTCTTACAGCTAACTTACCAACTGCACCAATGAAGCTCAACGTCACGCGTGGTTACTTGCACAGGTTTCCAGATAAGAGCCTTAGTCGTTTGTTCCTAAGATTCAAACTAAATCAGCTAAAGAAAACAACGAGATCCTGGCAAACCGCAAACAAGCGCCATTAAACACCTGCCGCTTCTGTCATTCAAAGGACAATATTGAAAGCACAAAACATTTGATAATGGAATGTTCCAGCCTAGAAACTGAAAGGGTTCGGTTTCTTATGGACCCACTGAAACACTATTCAACTCTTGATGAAGAAAACCTGTGGACACTGTTTACCAACGGGAATAACACCCGCTGTGTCATAGGAGTAACTCTGTTTCTTAAATCTCTGAACCTTTAGTAGATGAAACGAGCTTTGTGAAGACGACTTTGGAAAGAAAGGAATACGAACCCTCTGTAGGCCAACTCTACTCTCTGCCCTATATGCCGGGACTTAGAGTCAAAGAATAAAGAATAAGAATAAGCTAAAGATAAAATAAAGAACTGTTTTAAAGGAAGTTTGTAAATAGGCTTTCTGCAAACTATTCATTTTCTTTTTTTTGTAAAAATTGTCATACAATTAAATCAAAAATAAAAAAATACAGGAATATTTTGACATAAATGAGAACTCTGTCTCTAGTCAGGCTATATTATGGCAGGCCTTCAAAGTTTGTATAAGGGGTACTTCAATATCCACAGACAGTGGAGTACTCATGGATATCCGGGATAGACTAGCGCGCGTAGAGGCGCAAATATCCTCCCTTCAATCCCTACACGCACACACCACATCCTCACAACTGAGCTCAGAGATTAAGGTTAAACTGGAAGAATACAAAGAAGCGGCAGATCAAGAGATCCGATATTTTGATAAACCAGTGGCGGCACGCAGATACGGAGAGAGTGAGCGTCCAGGGAGGCTATTGGCCAGAACAATAAGGTGAAAGAGGCTATACAACAATATCATGCATAAAATTAACAGACGGCACAGTTACCACTGATAACAATAAAGTGCTAGAGGTGTTCTATGAATACTACAAGGCATTATACTCCCCTCAAAGCAGCGCCACCGAGGAGATTGATGAATATCTCTCCC
This sequence comes from Ambystoma mexicanum, assembly GCF_040938575.1. Lineage (NCBI taxonomy): Eukaryota > Metazoa > Chordata > Amphibia > Caudata > Ambystomatidae > Ambystoma > Ambystoma mexicanum. Next base: position 589,499,553 of record NC_090923.1, on the reverse strand, counting down.
AAATACCAACAACGCTATTAGCAGACGTCACTAGAGAATCACTAGAAAATCCGATAACCGAGGCAGAGATAGCGGAAGCTATAAAAGCTTTGCCCAATGGGAAAGCCCCTGGGACAGATGGCCTTGGGGCGGAATTCTACAAGGAATTCAGTCACCTCTTGGTACCCAGACTACAAGCCGTCTGGCTGGAGGCCCTAAATAAAGGGGAACTGCCCTAAACCACCAGGGAGGCGGTGATTACACTTCTACTCAAACCAGGAAAGCCTCCAGAGGAGTGTGGCTCGTATAGGCCATTGTCATTAATTAATACGGATGCAAAGATTTTCGCAAAAATACTGGCAACTCGACTATCACCACTCATGCCCATATGGTCCACAAAGACCAAGCTGGATTTGACATGGGTAGGTCCACAGCCACTAATATAAGGAGATGTTACGACATATTAGCCAAAATAGCACCCGAAACCCAAAGAGTAGCGGTGTCTCTCGATATGCAAAAAGCATTCGATACAGTTTATTGGCCCTTCCTATTTGGGGTAATAAGAAACTACGGGTTTGGCCCTTATATCATGAAATGGATACGTGTACTATATGCGCTCCCTTACGCCAAGATAAGAGTCAATGGCATCCTGACAGAGATATTAGAACTACTCGGAGGCACTAGGCAGGGATGCCCAATGTCACCTCTGTTGTTTGTCCTGGTGATAGAGCCCCTAGCGGATATACTGAGGTCACGATACAGTTCATTTGCGCTAAGGATAGAGGGCAGACTCCAAATTATAACCCTTTATGCCGACAATATTTTGCTTTATTTACGTAATCCTGATCGCACGTTGGGTAAAATTCTTGCTGAAGTTAAAAAATTCGGAGAATACTCCGGCCTAAGACTCAACCATAACAAGTCAGAGATTTTCCCACTAGCAAAAACCACAGTAGCACCTCAAGACTTACAGGGCCTCCTCTGGGGCCCGATGCATATTTGATACTTAGGGGCACATATAGCTAGAACAGCCCAATTATCTCGAGCCCTGAACTATAGTGTGCTAGCTGATACTCTCTGTGCCAAGATGAAGCGCTGGAATGCTTTACAAGTCTCAATGATGGGAAGAATAGCCCTAGTTAAAATGATAATATTACCGAAGCTGTTCTATCTGTTTAACACAGTACTGGTTTGTCCAGGTCGAGCCCTGTTTACTAAGATGAATAGTGCGTATGTCTCATTCGTATGGGGGGGGGGACCCTAGGCTGAGCTGGAGGACGTAAACAAATACATACACAATGGGAGGTCTGACTGCTCCCGACTTAGAGCTATACTATTTGTCGGCACAAGCACACTACGCAGCACAATGGGCCACTATCTTCCTCAATCCCGGAATCCCCCCGCCTGACACAAAAGAACGAGAGGCAACTGCAGCACTACACAAGATGACTAAATCATCCCACAAACATTTCAACTCCATAGATCCTACAAAGGTAACAGTCACGGCTTGGGCCAAAATGGCATATATATATGGAAAAGACAGTCTATATCACCCGAGTATGCCAATATGGGGAGATCCTCAAACACCATTCACACTAGATGGGGAGGTGGCTCTGCACTGGAGTTCCAGAGGTATCTCCCAGTGGGGACAATTGTTCCTTGAGAAGCTCTTTGTAAAATGGGACGATATCCAAGATATTGTGGGGAATACCAAAACACATAAGACACAATATAAGAGATAGGGTCAATCTCACATTCCCTGCACCACGTCTCAAATCTTCTCCACCTCATTGTTAAGAAAGATTTCTCTTTACTGTACTTTTTCTTCCATTTTAATGGACCCCCAAACGTTTTGCTTTTATTTTTGATCCTGACCTGGACTGTTTACAGTACAGTGAAGCCTTAAGCTTCACTACACTTGGGGCGTGGCTTGGCAGCCATGGAGTAGGCTGCACTCTTCCTGGGCTCCTGCATCCGAAATCGATCAAAGTGCAGCGTATGCTTGCAAACTCCAGAAATTCACGTGAAAAGAGGACAGATACATTATGAAGTGCAGCGGACTCCACGGGAAGAAGGTGGGACTCGTTTCAGCAAACACATCGGAAGTTATGGGCTGCTGTAATTTCAAACAACATATGAAGACCGCAAGCAAAATGGCCGTCGGCACTGAACAAAGGAAATGATATGCAGCACGGATGGTAAGAGGCTACACATACAACAAGTCGTAGCCTCTGCTGAATGCACCATGGAATAAAGAACGGGCGGAACGCCAGATGTACACATCGTGAACTGGAGTGGAAGGAGGAACAAATACTGGCGAAAATTATAAACAGTGGCTTCCCCGAAGAGGCTGGAAGACGGGAGGCGCTATGCGGCAGAAGTGGAAGGGCGTACACACAGATGACCCGAAGCGGACGAGGCAAGCCGTAAACACGTGCGCACTGGGATACAGTGGAAATCAGGCCATAACGGAGCAACAAGGCTTGTGGGTGGAGAGAGACACGGCTCACCGGAGCTTCCTAGAGACGCGCTGAAGCGTATGCGGGGAGCGGCTCCGCGCAGGCCACACGGAGGAGAACAAAGTAACCAACGATACATTGTGGCAACATTACTATCACTTGCGGCGCGATCGCTCTCACCAGGCAGTGTGCATGCACGGGGACTACATAACACACAGGATACGCACGCAGGGGAACACGGCCCCGGGGCACCATGATCTGAACCATGAAAAACAATGTAATAAGTGAACTCCATTGGATAACACTGTCACACGGCAGCGAACATAAATCACGGGAGAAAGTATTGCTGCAAAACGTTATCCACACTAAGACAAAATCCCCCCCACGGCAATGAGGTGCTTCACTGATGTAGCAGTATGGACAGTTAGATAGGGGAGCCTAATCCCCAAGTCACCACAAAGGCGACGCTGCCCCAGGCGCACATTTGTGGCAAAACAGCGCAGAGTGCCAGCCCCTCGAAAACATTGGCAGAGACTGGGCACTGCGGGAAGGAAGGCTCCGGTGAGACAGAGGGCCACACCGGGATGGGAGACAAACAATTGACATGGCTACGCTACGAGGGACATCCCACACAAAGAGCGAAACATCACTGAGGCCACTGCAGAGGTGAAGAGAAGAAAAGAAAGCCTGGACAAGGTGCAAGGGGACCCTGCAAAGTCCTTGGTTCAGGGTGGCCGGCACATAGCCAGCCAGCCATTGGAGCAGTGGCCGCCCGGTGGCTGACTAAAGGAGCAGAGTCGCCAAAGTTAGTGCGGAGGCGGATTGAAACAGAAATGCGGGCAGTGCTATAGGAGGCCGGCAACCACGGAAGAGAAGCGACGAAGGAGCAAGAGACCTGTTCACTGCTGGGAAGACGAAGCCAGGTGTGAAGACAGGGCGAAAAAATGATTGTGAGAGGCGGCAAAACTAAGGGCAAGCAGCCCACAATGGACATTTTTGCGAAGTCTCAGGCCTTCACTACCCCAACGCAAGGCATGGCCACTGCATTCGCAGATGCGGCCCCGCCCAGGGAGGACCACTTGATCCTTACAGCCATCACCGAATTGAAACCCTTGTGGGGAATAGTCATGGCAGATCTGAGAACCGCGCTAAAAACCAAGATAGATGCAGTGGGGATAGAGGTTAATCTGCTAAGGCAAGATGTGAGAGCGCTTGCAGAGAGAACGAGTGGTCTAGAGAGCGCAGTGAAAACCAACACGTAAACCAGTACAAACAATGCCAAGGAGATCCATATACTAAAACAACAGGTGGCCAACCTGGAGAACCGAGCGGAAGAGGCAGAGGGAAGAGCGAGATGCAACAACATACACGTGGTCGGCCTGCCGGAGGGAGAGGAAGGTCAAGACACCACAGACTATGTGGAGAAAATTATTATACGAGAAATAGGAGCTAGTGAGCTCTCCAAAGGGTTCGCAATTGAGCGTGCGCATAGGGCCCTGATGAGGAGACCGCAACCCGGAGACGCCCCTAGATCAATCATAGCCAAGATCCTCAACTACAGGGACAGAGAGAAGATTCTTCCGGAAAGGAGGGACGATAACAAGGGCGTCGGCAACCATCACTGCGTACCCCGATTATACCATGCTGGTGCAGAGACAGCCTTACAGCTATGTGGCAATCAAGAGGAGACTGCGTCCAGCTGGATTTAAATGCATGCTTTTATATCCCGCAAAGCTCAAGATTTTACATAAAGGAAAAGCACACTTTTTTGACAGCCCGGAGGAAGCAGCAACATGGTTGGACGCACATGGCTGTCCGGAACGGGATGAGGAGCAAGGCAGAGCGGAACACAATAAGTGATTAAACAGCCATGCATGACAAGAAACTGGCGGGGGGGCTGAGGGCAGAGACAGTAGAATAGATAACCATGGCACAGTCAGTAAAGAGAGTACTAGAAATTGTAACATGAGACACTTGAATATGCTGGACTAGAATATAGAACATGAGAAACAAAGAGGGCGTCGTCTGGCGCGCGCAGCATGATGAACAAAATAGGAGTTACAGGATAGAGACACTCTACCCCCGGGATTTAGAATAGTAGGATAGCCATTAAGGAGATATCTCCCTGCTGAGCCGCGAGTACGGCAAAAGCTGGAAAAGGGCTAGATGCGGGGGTGCCTGAGATCCAGGGATGGAGCTGGGCAACAGTTGGGGAGGGGTAGAGATGGGAGGGGGTTGAAGGGTAAGTCGGGGCGAGGGGGGAAAAAGGGGTAGCGGGGGAGGTTGGGGAAGAGTTGTGGAGTGTGTTGGGGCTGGGACAGAAGGAGGGTGGGAGGGAGGGTGGGGAAGTGTGCCTAGTTAGGGGAAGTTTATTTTAGGGAGCGAGCCTACGCGTAAAGGGAGGAAATCCTAGACATAGTCTGTACTTGCGGAGGGAGGAGTGGAATCCAAATATATTATGGGGGACCTTAAGGTAATCACTTGGAATGATAGGGGGCTCAATAGCTATTTTAAAAGTAATAAGGTTATGATGTATCTGCGTAGACAGAAGATAGACATAGCCTTGATACAAGAGACCCACCTCACATAAGAAACTGGAAGTGATCCCGAAGAAGTGGAGGGGGACCGTTGTAGGTGCAACATATTCTGCCTATGCTAGAGGGGTGATTACCTAGGTGGCACCGCATGTCCAATTTCAGCTATTGCAATCTACAGTTGAGGCGGATGGGAGAATGGTTATAATAAGAGGGCTGGTGGAAAACAGGGAAATAAACATTATAAACACATATGTTCCAAACCAGGATACAGCGGCATACTTCAGGACTCTATATAACAAATTCAGCACGTGTCTAGGGGGGGCGGTGATCTGGGGAGGAGACTAATTGCGCACTAAACCCGAAAATAGATCAGATGGCAAAATAGATAGATTCACTCCAGCCGCTGGGGCGCTGCAGTCACTGTTAATGGACTTAGGGTTCAAAGACGCATGGAGGTCGCGCCATCTACAGGACAGACAATACTCGCATTATTCAGCCCCTCAAAACCTATATACTAGGCTGGACTATTGGTTTGTCACCCAGGAGCTAATGACAGAAATAGCGCAGACAGAATATAAAGCGAGGGTCCTTTCAGACCACTCGCCACTGTTAATGGTATGGCAATACCGACCCCCGAGAGCAAGGATACTGACATGGCGCCTCAGAGCAGAGGCGCTGAAGGATGCTATCTTCAGGGAGGACCTGAGAGAGGAAATAGTAAACTATTTTGAGATCAACACTGGCAGTTTAGAGACAGCAGGCATGCTCTGGGAAGCCTTTAAAGTGGTTGTGAGGGGGATAGCCATAGCAGAATCCAAGGGACTGCAAGGAGGGATTTTAGCAGAATTACAAGAGGTGCAAACAGAACTAGAAACTGTGTTAAAAAGGGGAGGTAGTAATAAGGAAGATAATGAAGTAATACACAGGCTGCAACAAAAAGTTGCAGGGTACTGGGAGAGACTGTGCAATCTCACTTATAAAAGTATATAGAGAGACACGATGCAGGAGGGGCCAAACCGGGGAGGGCCCTGGCATGGTTATATAAGAGCGAGACCCCTAGACCCACAATTAGAACGATAACGAAGGAGGATGGGCGCATAGAGGACACCCAAGAAGGTGTTAATCAGGAATTTGCGGACTACTACCGACTCCTCTATGCAGATGAAGGAGGGAGTGATTGCAAGGAAATAAGAGAAACGCTAGAAGACATTGGGTTACCGCAAATTAGCATAGAAGAGCGACAAGAGCTGGATGCCCCCATTACCCTAGACAAACTGGAAGTAGTGGTGGTGCAACTACCCACCAGCAAGACTCCGGGGGCTGACAGACTCCCTAGCGAATTTTATAAAATGTACAAGAACGAGGTGCTCCCCCCGCTACTAGAGATGTTAAATGAGGCATACGAAGTGGGAAGGCTACCTGAGTCCCTAAGAGAGGCGATTATCATACCACGCCCCAAACCCAACAAGTCAGGCAATGATTGCAGCTCATATAGACCGCTGTCAATGCTGAAATCAGGACAGTAAAAATAGTAACAGCGGTCCTAGCAAATAGAATGAAGAAGATCATTGATAAATTAATACACCCCGACCAGACTGGCAATGTCCCTAACAGGAATATATCTAATAATCTAAGACGACTCCACAGAGTCATCGAACACGCGAATGGGGAAGAGGGCGAAGTGGCAAAAGTATCGCTGGACGCAATAAAGTTCTTTGACTCTGTCAAATGGCCTTGGTTGATAGCGGCCCTGACCCATTATGGAATAGCACCTGGGTATCTTAAATGGGCCGAACTATTATATAGCGAGCCGCTGGCCAGGGTCAAAACAGGAGCTGTAATATCAGAGAGGTGGCAACTCATTAGAGGCACTAGACAGGGATGCCCGTGGTCCCCTATGTTGTATATCCTAGCTCTAGAACCCCTGGCAATATACCTGAGGCAACAGTATGACTTAATAGGCATCACCATAAAAGGAGAACCACACTGTTCTTCCACCCTGTATGCAGATGATATGCTGTTGTATCTATGCTATCCAGAAGAAAACCTCCAGTATGTTCTGGAGGTGATGGAGCAATTTGCAGGGCTATCTGGCATAGCTGTAAACCCTAAAAAATCTTGTATATTCCCGCTGGGCAGATACAAAGGGATTCCATTAGATCAGTTGCCTATCTTGCAGATACCATGGGAGGCCAATACGTTTCGATACCTTGGGAAAGTCTTTCCCAAGGTAGAGGCAGAGCACCAGCATAACACTGAAAAGGCAATTAAGGGCATTGAAAATAGTATGAAGTTTTGGCTGAAGCTCTCATTGGCGATGATGGGACGAGGGGCAATGCTGAAAATGGTGGTCCTGCCAAGATTATTGCATTACTTTGGGAATATCCCATACCTCATTTCAAGGCGACTCTTTTCTAGGACACACAGCATATGCAGGGAATTCCTCTGGCATGGGACGAGAAACAGAGTGACCCTTTAGAAGTTACAAAACCCACACCAGAAAGGGGGTAAAAAACTACCAAACTATGAAATCTACTACATAGCAAACCAGCTACAATAAGTAGCAAAATGGCTCTCGGAAGAACCAATCTCAGAATCCAGACTGTTTCGACTGGACTGTGCCCCATACTTTTTAAAAGAAATGATGTGGTTACCCCGAGCGGAGATGGAAGAGCGCCCAAAGATCATATTAGGGAGGGAGACACAGCGCATGGCCTGCCAGATAATGTAGAACCCATCCCCGTGTTAGCCGCAAGTGCCACTGGTTGCATTGGCAGGAAATGAAAAGCAATTACGAATGATGATTAGGAAGTACTGGGAACCAGTTTGGATAGCTACAATAGGTGATCTATGGCAGGAGGGGAAGATAAAAGACTTGGAGATGCTGGAGGAGGAAACGGGGCTACACACAAGACAACATATCACATGTCATAGGGTGGTGCAGAGAATTAAAGAGACATGGTCCGAAGTAGTATTAGAAGACCAACCGGATGCCACCATAGATATAATATATGACATAGCAGAAGGAGGACACAAGATATCTAGGATATATGAGCTGATGAGGTCTAAAGCGGGAAAGGAAGTGGCACAATTGAGACAGGACTGGGAGGAGGAAGTGGGTGTCCCAATGAGTGATGGGATGTGGGAGCGAGCCCAGGGGTACCACAAGAAAGTGTCAAGGAATGCAAGACTACAGCAGATACAGTTATATATAACTCACAGGGTGTATATGACACCCCAAAGGATAGCCAAATTCAAAAACACGGGTCGACAATCATGCCCCAAATGTGATGAAGAAAACGTGGGAATGGTCCACATGTTCTGGACATGTCCAGTAATTGAAAGGTTTTGGGGAGAAGTACCACAAAAGCTGGAAGAGAAAGGTATTAAGATAGTGGTGGATACAGCGTGGGCTTGCCTGATAAGGGGGTTTCCCAGACCATGAAAACTCCAGCATATAAGCAAACTAAAAGATCTGGCGTATGTACTCGCCAAGCAAAGAATCGCCATGGGGTGGAAGGCATGCCATAGACCGAGAATAGAAGTATGGTGGAAAGTTCTAAAAAATGGGCTGAAGCGGAAACCACAGTATGGCAAGAAACCTGTGGTTTGGGGGGAGAGGAGGAGGCTGAAACCCTGATGGCCTTGAAATATCTAATAGCTACGGGATTTGGGCCCCCGCAAGACCGACTAAGTGATCGGGACCCAACAGGGACCATGGAAGAGGAATCCCTACTGCAAGACGAAGAAATGGAACCTGAACAAGAGTAGGCTTGATCGAGGGGGAGGGTGCGGGAGAAGCAGTGGACACAGAAGGAGTGATGTAATTTCAAATGTTATCATATGCACTGCAAGTTTGGTTTGTGTTGTTTTTTGTAATAAAACCAATAAAAATTGTTTTAAAAAAAAGCTTCACTACACTGTCTTTTGCTCATCTGTTATGGGGAAACAGAAATGTCCTTCAGGCTGTCAGTACTGGGAAAGATTGCTTCCCTTAGTCATGCAACTATGTTATCACTTGTGGCAACTTTATATCATTGTACAACGCATTTTACCATGCAGTACAACAGGGTACACTTTTTGTTTTGCCCAAAAATCCTTTTAGAATTACTGTGTTTGGCTACTAACTGTGTCCATACATGTCCGTGCAACATGGTTTTTCGCTTGTCCTTTGGCCATCTTGTTTTTTAGCCTTCTTCCAGGCTTGTGAGGAAGGGAAAATCCTTATATGGCCTTCCAGTGCCCGGGAAAGCAGAAGCTTTTGGCGGGCTACTGGAGGGCTGTGTTTGTTTGCTGGCAGGATGTAGGCTGGGACTGTCTGGTCCCAATCCACAAACTGGTTTCAGTGTGTCCGAGTGGTATGCATGAGTGTTCCCGCCAGTGAGCCTAATTGGACCATTGCTGGGGTGTGTGTGTGTGTGTGTGTGTGTGTGTGTGTGTGTGTGTGGGCTAGTCCTGCTAGTGGGAGTTTCGGCTTTTACCTGGCTTAGGATACGAAGACGACCCCTGCATCCATTCTTCAGAAATTCTTGAGTAACCTGAAGGAGCCAAGACTCCTGTCAACCTGTGAGACCCGTGAAGAGACCGGAGATCCGTCTGAAGGAAGCGTGGCGACCAACTTCTGCTGCTGTCCTTGTTTAGCCCCAGCTTGCTCGTGATATTCAGCAGCCCTGTGAGGGAGCTGCGACCCTTGGAGTGCAGGGAACATCCATTCCTGACGTCTTCTCGGTACCCTGCAAAAAAGAGCCTTCGGATGTGTCCTGGGACCGTCCTGTGGCTGACCAGCTCTGAGTTTGGTCTACTGTGCTGCCGACGTTCAGTTTCGACCCGGACTCACCATGCATCCTAGCTTCCAGGGGACCCGAGATAGGAGGGAATGTCTGACTGTGACAGGTGAGGCCCTTTGCGTAGCCATGCTGCGGTAACCACCGCCTAAAACAGCTTACCTAAACCGAGTCCAGTCCTGAGAGGGGTGCTGCATCGAGTTGTGCTGCATTCTTCATCCGAGAGTCCTTGCACCAGCGAAGGACACCGAACGGAGATCAGCTCGAATCTGAAAGCCCTGCGAATCGAGGACTGCGACTAACGGCAGGAAAAGCAACCTCAGACCTCGTCCATTGACCTGCCAAGTCTGGTGAAGAATCAGAGTAGTGGGGGTAAACTACAGTTCTTACCTACCTCTAAACTCCCTTTTAAAGTTTTCATAACTTTTACAAAACCTTTACTATACTTTGGTTTTACCATAGCTTGCTGGAGCAAGCCTTCCGAAAGTTGGGGACACTTCTATTAGTTAGAATACATTGGGCCTCTTTACAAGTTTGCCGGTACGGAAACAATGCTACAGGTAAGCATGCCGGTACCATTTTGTTCTGGACCGGCAAACTACAAGTTATTGCATATCTAGACGGATGCACTGGCACCATTCAACAATGGTGCCGGTGCATCCGTCCTCCCCATTCCCATTGAGTCTAATGGGACTCAAATGGGAATGAGTAATATTTTCCGGCACCCGGCAATGGTAAATTACCGGGTCTGCCAGGGCTGTAGTGCCCTGGTAACTGCCCATTGCCGGGTGCCAGAAAATTCATAATTACCGGCACAGCTACCGCCATAGTCATAATGACCCCCAATGTCCTCTAACCCTTGGAACTGTTCACTGGACCCCAGAGACCCTACCTTCATTTTTTTACAGGTTCCCAAACTTTGTCAGAACTGTCCTGAACTTTTGGGCATAAGACCCCAGACAATTTAAGGAAGGACAAATAAAGTTAGGGTTAACTCTCAGTGGACTATTAGTGCATAATCTAATCTGTACTTTCTTTTACATGGGTTTGATTTGTATGATGCCCTCAATCAGTGACTGTTTATATGTAATCTGTTATTAGACTTAGCCTAGACCCTCATCACTGCTACCTTGAAATGGTTTAACTCCAGCTACCCAGATTTGTCCCGTCACAATATTGGTTGGCCTTCTATACATCTGTCCACCAGGCCAGAGTATAAAAAATCAGTTCTAACAAATTCTTGTAGAAGGTCTGCGTGCAGCCAGCAACACCTCAAGTACCTCCTCTGAGAGGTCCCAGTCATCATACCACATCCTCTCCAGAGCCACGCATGTAGGTTGAGGGAATGCGGGGTCGGGTGGAGCGCTCAACCCTCTGACTGGTTCAGGAGATTCGGACGCAGAGGCAACCGGTGAGGCTGACATATTGTCAGATCCAAGAGATCGCAGTTCCATGTTCTCCTCGCCCAATCCGGGGTGATCATGGTTGCTTGAAATCTCTTCAACCTCCTGAGAACCCATGGAATGACAGGAATCAGAGGTAAGGCGTAGTGGAGAGGGAAGGCCCAATTCACCAGAAACACATCCCCCCCACCCCCGCCCCCGATTGCTGGGAATTCCCTCAAGCAAAATTGTTTTCACTTCCGGTTGGACTCCGTGGCGAACAGATCCACTGCTGGGGTACCCGAGAGAGCGGAGACCTCCTCTAGGACTTCCTGGCTCAGTTCCCACTCGTGTGAGACCGTGCTCTGCCTGCTCAGAGCATCCGCCAAGGTGTTCTCCATTCCCGCCATATTAATTGCAGAGATCGAGATTTGGTTCTCTCGTAACCAGAACCATAGCTGTATTGCCTCTGTGCAGAGGGGGCGGGAGTGCACACCACCCTGCTTGTTGAGGTAGTGCATGGCCACTGTGTTGTCGGTCAGTACGAAGACACGCTTCTTTCCCGAGAGACGGGTTCAAGGCCCTCAGTTGGCCCTCAATTCCAGCCTGTTGATGTGCCACCTGGCTTCTGATGAAGAACAGGCTGCTCACCTGCAGATCCTCGCAGTGAGCTCCCAACCCTTCAGAGACCCATCCGTGACCGCTCAGGCCTAAGCCCAAGGAAGCCAGAACGGTTCCCCCGCCATGAGATTTCTGCGCGTGCTCCACCAACTGAGTTTGCGGACTACCTAGCTGGACACAGAGGTGATCCGTGAATGCTCCCAGATACTGAGACCACTGGTCCCTCAATAGCCACTGAAGGGGTCTTATGCACAGCCTGGCCTCTGGCACTATAAAAATACAAGAGGCCATGAGACCCAAAAGGCGGAGGAAAGCAGCCGCTGGTAGGGTGGCGTGGTTCTGAAACCAATGCACAATCTGGGCTATATTGCTGACTCTCTCTTCAGGAGGAAAAGGCTTCCCTACCGAGTGTCTAGGACTGCTCCGATGAACTGGAGCCATTGAAATGGTGCCAAATGGGACTTCAAGTTGAGGGATAAGCCCAGCCTGTGCAGTAGTAGGCAGGTGTCCTCCCAGTGAGACAAAACTTGCCCCGTTGACTTCCCCCAGATCTGCCAGTTGTCCAGGTACAGGAATACGTGGACCCTGGATCTCCGAAGATGAGCCGCAAATACGTCCTGTGCTTTTGGTGTATGAAAAGAAATGGAAAGAAGCATCCTGCAGGTCTATTGACACCAGCCAGTCCTGAAGTTTGAGAGCATGGAGAATTTCTCCCAACGTCACCATCCTGAATTTGTCTTTCCTCAGAAACTTGTTTAGGGCCCTGAGGTCCAGAATGGGACAGAGACCTCTTCCCTTCTTGGGTACTAGGAAATACTGTGAATACCGGCCCGATCCTCTCTGTTTGGAAGGTACCTCTTCCACGGCACCCTTAGTTAACAGGGCTCTCAGTTCTGCCTGGAGCTCCTGTCCCAGCTGGATTGGGGGAAGTGGGGGTTTGTCCAGTGGTCTCTTTAGAAAGGGCCAACAACCCCACTGAATCAACTGCAGGGCCCAGGCGTTAGAGGTTATCTCCTGCCACTGCAGCCAATGCCCTGCCAACCGTCCACCAACCGGTGCATCGTGGGAGGGGAAATCAAAGTAGCTTAGAGGACGTGGGTGACCCTGCCGCTGTTGCTGCTTGTTGGCCTCTGGAGGCCCCTCTGCCCCTTCCGGGACGCGAGAAGCGCCTCTGGCTCTGCCTGGCTTGTGGGAGCTGCACCTTCCTGCCATAGGGTACATAATGCCTATAGCCCCTGCCTCAGGAGGCAAAGCTGAAAGCAGTCTTGGCCGGCTGCGCCGCTAAGCCCAGTGATTTAGCAGCCATCTTGGATTCCTTAAACTTGTACAAGTATTCGTCAGCTTTCTGACCGAAAAAAGCATGTCTCCCTTAAAGGGCATGTCCAGCAACCTGTTCTGAACATTCGGGAAGAAGCCAGAATTTGTCAGGTAGGCCTGCAGTCTCATTACCACTGCTGAACCCATTGATCGACCAACGCAGTCTGCTACGTCCACGCCTGTTTGCAATGACTGCTTGGCTACCCCTTTCCCATCCTCCACCAGCTGTAAAAATCTGTCCCGCATGGCACCCGCAGGGACTTATTCAGCAGCATGTTCCACAGCTTTCCATAAGCCGAAAAAGTATAGGCAATGTTTGCAGATTTGAGCGCCATGCTGCCAGAGGTGAACACCTTCCTGGCTAACACATCTGTTTTCTTCCCCTCTGTGTCTGTAGGTAGATTGGAAGTGGATGCCGCTGGTCTTGTGGAAATAGTGGCAGCCTGTACAACCAGCCCTTCCGGAGAAGGGTGTGCAGCGAGGAAAGAAGGGTCTCCTCTTGACAGCCTATACTTCCATGTAAAATTGGCCTTTACAGAGGGAATAGTACAAGGGTGCTGCCATAAGGAGAATAAAGGGTCGGCAATGGCTGGATTAAATGGCATGTTATGCTCAACTGTGGGACCCTCATCCAGGATTATCAGTGAGCTCACACCCTTGGAGAGATGTTGTTGACGCCTTCAGCTCAAGGGTGTCAACAACCCTGTCAACCAGAACCCTGAACTTGACATTAGTATGGGTATACGGCTGGTTTTGGTGCAATTCTAGGTATGGAGAAGTATCCAGACCACTAGCGTCCTGTAAACCTTGTGCCAGGGCCAATAAAGCAACTTTGTCGTCGAGAAAATCGACACACCGCCGGCTCCCGTGTAAACGGGGTCGACCTGATCATCAACGCCACAGATGGATTGTATAGAGTTAAAGAACCCTGATCGCGATAACGGCACAAACAAACCATTCCAGACTGTCGACGCCGAGGGCTTCATCGCCGACAGAATAGGCTTCGAGGCCAAAGTGACTTTCAATGCTGATGGTTCTTTCGGAGGCTTGGATCACTGATGGACACCTTGGGCCTCGGCCTTTCAGCGATTTCTGCCTAGCAGGCGTGACGCTCAAAGGCGTTTTTTCGATCTCGAAGTCGTTGACAGAGTGGCCAGCTTGGAGTCGGGAGCACCGATCGCCGCTTCTGCCACCCAAGCTTGCTGGTCTGAAGCCAGAGCAGCACCTACAGTAGACTGCCTTTTAAACATTTCGTGCATAAAAAGTTTTAAAACGTTCCCACTATTCCAGAGTGGTCGGCCCTGCCGAAGGCTTACTTTGTTCCGACAACGAACAGGACTTGCGTCAATAGTGGTGGTACCGCTTCTTCCGCAAGGAAGACGACGAGGAATGGCTTCTGGAATGGGATAGTTTCTTGGTCTTCTTGCAATGTCGTTCCTTCCCCTTGTTGGGGGTCGGCTCCGCAGTCTTGGCCTCCGAAGACCAGAGGAGCGACCGCACCGGACACTTGGCACACAGTAGGCCCAAGGCCAGTTTCCCGGCCCTAAATCGCTGCATCGTTTGAAGCCCGAAACCCTGTGAAACGACATCGCGTTGAGGTTTTTGAAGGAAAATGTACAAATTGTAAGAAAAATCATCGAGTAAACTAGAGCCGTGTTCCCGATGCAGGAACTGAAGCATGGGGCGTAGTGACGTACTATATATACAATGCCTGATGTCACTTCCGGAGCCGACGATCGAGAGCCAGACAAGACGGATCGACGCCTGAGTCGAGGTCCACTACACACTCTGGCAAAACGTTTGAGCAGCAGAGCTGGATGATGGATATCTATCAAGATGTGGAATCTGTGGGAGAAAAGCAATCCATTGAAATTCTATTTCTCTGGGCCATCCTGTGGTGAAGGAAATGCTTCTGGGCTTCCTTACTGGAGGGCCCTCGATTCCTACCACAATGGCTGAAAGAGGGAAAGGGCCAAAAGGAACGCCGCTCGATGTGGAGGAGGCAAGCTGTGCCAAGCACCCGGAATTTTCACGGCAGCAGCAGTTCTCCTCCTCAGTTGGCATTAGCTCGCACCGATTGCACGTGCACCAGGTGGAGACGCCGTCCATGCGACATGGTCCAGGCTCTTCATCCGTTGACTGGTCCTCCCAACTGCCGTCCGAATCCCCATCGTTTTCGCGTGCTTGCCTTTCCAGTAGTTCTTCCTCGGTGTACTCGGGCTCGTACATATACGGCATTATTGTAGCCATTGTGTGGTAAAGAAAGTAAAATAATTTACAGAGATGGTACAGGTGTTCACAAGGCCTAGAAGCGGCGAAGGTAGCTGACCAGAGCACAGAAACGAGTCACAGAATACTCAAAGTAACACAGAGAGAGGAATGGATTCGAAAATCTGCTGCTGTGTGTTGTGAAACGGTGTGTTTATACTTATAGAGGAAAGAGGCGTCCTGCCATTTCCATGGCGACACTTCATTAGCTGAGGCGCAGCGATTGTTGACACGAAACGTGCTTTGGCGTTGGGAAATGGGCGGTACGCGTCTGCTGATGTCAGGCTCAGGGGCGGGGGATTTGATTTAGTGCCGCAAAAGCAGGTGAGCCAGGGCGAAGGGGGGAAATGATAGGATTATCATAAAATGGCGGATGTTTTCGAGTGCGTTAATGGACGAAAAGTCGGGTAAGGTCCATAGGAAAGTTTTCTACGATCTACCGATTTATGCTTAAAAACACATGGCCGAACCATAGGAACAATAAAAAAAAAGTCCCGGAACTATCCTTTAAACATCTCCAAGGACTTATTTGCTTTCGCCCCAAAAATTGTCAGTGTCAAGTGTCATGTTAAGGAAGGAAAATCAGCTGACTTTGACTCTACAAAGGAGACTTGAACCACTGGGCCCTTTGGATGTCAAGGACCATGAGCCTACATTCTTCCCACTGTCCTGGTGATGGAGACTTAGTGGGGTAGTTCATGACTGTGACGTCTCATTAGCATCCCTGGAGTAGGAGTGACAGTTGACTCTTAGCGGAAGAACAATAGTGACGTCTGGAGTCCACCGAGAGAACAGGACCCCTTCCTGTGCTGTTTCATCTTCTTGTATTTCTTTGACAAAGGGTCCTCTTCCTCCTGAACATCGTGGACAGATAAAGTATGCATCAATGAAAGGATCTAACGCTGTCCTCTTACCGCCCATTGTGGATGTATTTGATGATTTTTTGCAGATTCTCCCAGAGGGATGTAGGTTGCATGTGTTGATAGAAACCACAATACTCAGTGTGGGTATCCTCCAGAAGGAAATAAAGGCCTATCTTGGGGGGATTTGTCAGTGACACTGGTCTCCTAGAATCAGAGCAGGGCTTCAGGGTATGAGGCATGATGCAGAAAAATAGGTAGAAAGGGCTGTGTTCCAAGAAGCGTACGGAGTGAGTGGAAAAAAAGAACTAAAGTCATGACGCACGACTGGCTCGATAGATACAGGCCCCGATTTCAGATCCAGCTTCTTGGCACGCAACAGAGCCATACTGTGCCCCACTGGCTGAAAGAGTTTGAGAACAACTTGCACTGGAGAAGATGGATCTGTGGAAGGAAGGAATATATTAGAATTTTACGTTTCTGATAGCTAAAAAAAAACATAACTTTGCCAGCAGAATAAACCTCTTTACAGATAACAGGATGGAGTCTTAGCCCCGGTTCTCTTATACAGTGGTATATTGTAAATCAATAGGAAACATTTGCTTAGATGGAACATGTACAGGCTTTCCAACTGAGGATTAATTCGTAATGAGGTAGAGCTCTTAGATGTAAGAAGTTTAAGAGAAACTGTCACACAAGCAACCTCATCTTAATGAATTCCTAAGTGCTACTGATTATAAACACTTTCAATTATGAAAATGCATATTTTACAATTGTAGTTTGTGTATTCAATCACCTTGTGGTCTGTCACTGATTCAATGGTTTCTATTGCCTGCAAGGGAACAAAGGAACAGTTTAGAAAGTAGTCAGGCATTGATAACATTAATTAGAAAACGAAAACAATTGGTAAACAACAACACACACTATATTGCATATATATGCAAAGCACTACAATAGTAAAGTCTAAAGAAATATCAATGTTGAGTTTTCCAAATATTTGTAATTTGAAATTCTTTGTGTGCTGAGTAAACCTCAAAAGGTGAATATTTGTAAAATGTTCTCAGGTTTCCATCAGGAGAGAAAGCACTGATGTACCTGTGGGTGAACATTTGTTGACAGGCATGTTCAGGTTTGGGAACGGGCAGAAAGTGTAGATGTGACTAACATCAGTGGTACACTTGGAAATTGAATAATGTACAGGGTAAAAATAAAGATGTAGTAGAGTCCTTGTAAGATATAGCAATGGATTACTTCACGACTTTTCTATAAAAGGCAGTCCTTACAAAAAAGGCTAAGTAACATACAGAGCCAGCAGAAATGTACATGTCAGGAGAAAATATTGGAATTGGAGGACTGGCATTAAGCTGTTCAACTGTACCCTCCAAGTAACTAACGTTCGACAGAAGGTAATTCAAATGAACAGTTCCAGTGTTGGGTGGAAGGTAGGTTGTCAGATGTGAAGTGAACGTTTAGGCAGAAGGAAGTTCCGGGCAACTTTTAATTTCACTGCCAGGTGCCAACAAGTCAGATTAACCTCAGTAGGTTTGGAGAATGCATTTGCAACAAACAATTCTGGTGCAAAGTACCAAACTTTTGGTTTACAGCGAAGAAGAAATGTTTTCATAGATTAGTGCTTCCTACCACAGATTGCTCATTTTAGAGTCAGTTTGTCCTTGAGCATGTCTTCAGCCACTATGAGGCTCACTGTAGTTTTGTGTCCTTGGAGGCCATGACTGACAAGTGGTATATAGGTTTCTGGCTGTGCGCCATGACCTCGGTTCCGCCGAGTTTTCCCTACACTCAGCTTCTGGGAACCACAGAACTGCAAGAGGTTACAGGCTTTTCACAGGACTGTTAGGAAGAGCCAAGAGGATTCAAATTGTACCGAAGTTACGTAATTTATTCTTCTGATGGGTTCCTTCCTCCCACAGACTCATTACCTTAGAAAGACTACCAAAGCAGTACAGAACATTAAGAAGGGAGGTCAGCGAGGAACCAATATCTACACCAGGAAACTCTGGATCGCCACACGTCTAAAGCGGGCAAGAACTCTAAGCAAAATTTGCCAAAAGTGTGCAGGGAAGCAGACATAACTGCCTGACAGATGTCCACACTATGTGCACCCCTTGGTAGGGCAGAGAGAGACAACCTGCTGAAACACCCCAACCCCCTCAGAGAAACTAAGCAACGACCTGGCAGACAGCTTCAAAAAAATAAAAAATCAACAACATCTGACAAACCATACAAATCATACCAACCGACCACAACATACTACCAAGCAAACCTATCACAGAACCTCAGCACAATCTCAAACACTTTCCTGAAATATCTGCAGAGGCATTCGCAAATGCTGGTAAAACACAGCAAAAAAGTTGGATCACCCATGGATCCATGTTCCTGGACATCTACAAATCAATCCTTGCACAGGGAACGCCAGCAGAATACTACAGAAACCTTCTGAACCTATCACTAGCAACAGGAATAGTACCAAGGACCTTCAAATCAGCATATATCAAACCAATTCTGAAAAACACAAGTGGAGACGCAGAAGACCTCTCCAACTACAGACCGATTTCAAACATCTCCTACCCGGCAAAACTCCTGGAAACCTATGTTTACAAATTAACCCAAGAATACGTAGAAAAACACCACTTGGTAGACCAAGCTCAAGTCGGTTTCAGACCTGCAAGAGGAACGGAAACAGCACTACTATCCATCTGGGAGGACCTAAAAGCTAACGCAGACGTAAACACAACCTCAGCCCTCATTCTACTCGAACTTCCAATGATTGTGGGATCACTATTAGGCTGTGTGCGCTATTTACCACTCTTAAAACCTTAAACATAGGTCTGCAGCAAGTGATATCCTTCATTCTACGCGACCTCTATGCAGCATTCGACACAGTTAGTCATGACACCCTAACCAAAAGACTAGAAGACATAGGCATAACAAGCACAGCACTGCTCTGGACTAAATCATTCCTATCAGACAGAACAGAAACCGTATGGATTAAACCCTTCAAATCTACTCCACGAGTTAACGACTGTGGAGTGCTATAATGATCCTTACTATCACCACTGTACTTCAACATCTATCAGACTCCGGTTATCAAAATCTTCAAATAATACAACATTACATGCTACAACTACGTTGATGATACTCAAATCATCTACAAAATCAAAGACGCCCAAGCCGATCACTCAACCCTAATTGTGTGTCTAAAAGAAGTCTTCAACTGGATGACTGCCAACAACCTGAAAATCAACCCAGGAAAGACAGAAATCATGATCATAACCAAAGACCAAGAGAACGATACGGCCATCCCATGGCCAACGGAAATGGGAACCGCACCATCAGCATCTAAGGTAGTAAAAAATCTGCGAGTCCTGATGGACAACATCCTAACCTTAGAACCTCA
The DNA here is from genome assembly GCF_040938575.1 of Ambystoma mexicanum. Taxonomy (NCBI): domain Eukaryota; kingdom Metazoa; phylum Chordata; class Amphibia; order Caudata; family Ambystomatidae; genus Ambystoma; species Ambystoma mexicanum. The sequence goes on along the minus strand of NC_090923.1, from coordinate 589,479,928 downwards.
AATAAATGCAAGTCAAGAAATGTTTTTTCCTCCTCCACACAGCAAGAAGAATCCTTCCTTTCCTCTCCTTCAACAACAAAACACTTACTATCGTCGCCCTCATCATGTCAAGAATAGACTATGCAAACAGCCTCTACCTCGGAATACCAGAATACCCCCTGAAGAAACTACAACGGATCCAAAATGCAGCAGCCAGACTACTCCTCAAACTATCAAGAAGAGAACACATCACTCCGGCCCTCAAAACACTACACTGGCTCCCAGTAAAACATTGCATCACCATCAAAACAATGTGCATAACGCACAGGGCAATCAGTGGACAAGGTGCAGAATTCCTACAAAAGAAAATAATCTACAACCAAAAGAGACTCCTCAGGCCAAGCAACGAAATCCGCCTGGAAGCAAAACCATACCTCAAGAAAAAAATTGGAGTCACCTCCTTCTACCACTTAGCCACAAAAACCTGGAACAACATCCCAAAAGAAATAAGAAACACCAAAAATCACCTGAAATTCAGGAAATTACTAAAAACCTGGCTCTTCAACACCACTGACACAAACTGAAAACCGAAAAAGAAAGGAAAAGCGATGACTAAACTGGAGCGGACATGGACAACCCCAGAACCATTTGTGGACAACTCCTTATGTGGAGAAGCTACCATGGCACCTGGACGAAGGATGCTGGGTAGAGTAGACACACAGGCGACACACACAGAAATGAAGTCAACAGCCCACCCTAAGCCCACCCACCAGATACCACAGTGTTGTGGAACTGTCAGGATACTGGTAATCACCACACTAGCGGAGCTGTGGACCCTGGCAGCTGTACTAGCAGTATGAACGGGAAGGAAAGACCGGGAGGGATGCGAGGGTGGCTGGGGCAGGAGGGGGCAAGAAGTGAAAGCAACATTGAAGGCCGGACTGACCCAGATCAGGACAGAGGCGAACCCCACCTGGGAAATTACAGAAACGCAGCGCCTCAATTCAGGATAAAGATGCCAACTAACCAATTGCACTAACAATCTCCCCCTCTGCATGCACCTCTCGAACTCCAAACCAAACAACCACAAACCTACAGCACAACAAACCGCACAAACTTCACTACATTGCAACAACAAAACAAAAAAACACACAGACTCGCACAACAGTACACGACGACTACCCGCCGCAAACACCCCAGGCCCAGCCAACGGACCCACCGGGCTGAGACCGCCAACAGCACATCACTGCTCTCTTGCACTTTGAGCTTCATCCCACTAACCCCCCCTCTTCCCCTCTTGCAGAACCGCCAGAGCGGCAGGGGACCACTCCGGTGGTGATAGTGCGCGGTACAAATATCCTTTAACATTAACATAACATCCCTGACCGGCTGGGGCGCTCAACTGTCCAATCTGGCTGTGAGAGGACTGCAGTCTCTCTCCGAGTCTTCGCAGAGCACATCCATTTGCGTATAGGGTGCTCAGCTTGGCCTTGGTTGCCTTCCTTCCCTCTGTGAAATACAAGACTTTGCTGGTCCTGACTGACAACACAGTGGCCATGCACTACCTCATCAAGCAAGGTGGTGTAGGGTCCTAGCCGCCATGCAGAGAAGCAATGAGACTATGGTTCTGGTCTCTGGAGAAAAATGTCCCTCCAATGGCTGACCATCTTGCTGGAATAAAAAAATGGCACAGCGTCTGCTTGAGCAGACAGACATTGTCCTCCCACAAGTTGGAACTCTGCTGGAGCAGATTTGTTTCCACTGGGGAACTCCTCAAGCGAATCTCGTTGCTTACAATGTGAACAGAAAGTGCAAGTTGTTCTGCTCCAGGGAATTTCCTCGACAGGGAGTTCTGGGGGACACACTGACAGTCTAGCGGACGTTCAACCTCTTTATGCATTCCCACAGATCCCTGTCATTCTGTTGGTTCTCAGGAGGTTGTGCCTGTTCGGCACTTGATTTTGATCGCTTTGGACTGTGCATGTAGAACGTGGTACATGGAGTTGCTGGAAAGTTCCATCTGCCATCCCTGCGCCTTCCACAGAGAGTGGACCTGCTCTCCCAGTCGGTGGGGCAGGTACTCTAGCTGAAACTCAGTAGCCTGAACGTTCATGTTTGACTACTGAGAGGTTGCGATACAAAAGGTGGGATTTGTTGAACGACGTCCTTGATGTACTCCTCCCAGCTCGGTGACCTACAACTAAGTCTATTTATGCCTGAAGATGGCGTTACATTTTGGCTTGGTGCCGGGAGAGGGATCTGGATCCTTTATCCTGTCCTTTATCGCCAGTTTTCGATATTTTGCTGCCTTTGGCTCAGTCGGGCAAGCAGATCAGCACTGTGAGGGGTACACACATCTACAAGCAGCCTCTTTCTTGCCTCGTCCGCAGCTACTCCTATGCCAACAACACTGAGATCGTTGTTCGGCTTGATCTATACCAGCCGGAGGTGGCGTCATGCTTAGGCGAGTGCTTGGCTGCCGTTGGTTGCTGAATGAACAGCAACTAGCTCAAGCTCAATGGGGTCAAGACGGAGGTCATGTTGGTGGGTTCCCCTTCTACCTTCACCCAGTGGACTCCTCCTTTTTGGCCATCTGCAATGGGTGCCTTTCAGCACTGGTGACAGTTGTAAGAAATCTGGGAGTTATGCTTTCAGTTTCACTCTCTATGGCTGCCCAGGTTAGTTCTGTATCTCAAGCCGGCCATTTTCATCTAAAAGGTTCTCTGCAGAGTTTTGCCTTTTTTGGCATCTCAACGTCGGCCTCTGGTTGTTGCTTCACTTATTCTAAGCCGCATGGATTACTGCAACTCATTTTTTTTAGCCTAACCCTTTAATCTTTTTTGCAGGTTGCAGTTGCTTCAAAACGCCCCACATCCCTTTCTCTCTCTCGCTCTCTCATTGACCATGGTGGCTGTTCTCCGCAGTACTTTAGCATCTCAACAAAACTCTGCGGAGGTTCCGCACGGCTCCTTATTGCCCACTGCAGATTGCATTACTGCACAAAGCATTCCAGATCCACCTAACAATGCTATACGTATAGCAGAAGATGGGCGGGAATCCTTACAATGTAAAAATACACTAATTGCCTGGCACCACATCTGTCTTTGATGAAAGATCTCCACATTACATCTGGAGGCTGAAAGCCCAGAGAGGACTATTATGGAGAGTGCCAAAGCCCACAACTTGCAACACGATGAAGAGCCTGCAAAGCACTGTTCCACCACTGATTGTTCGTCTACTTTTGTGGCCTCAGGGGGGGTTTCCCTCACCTCTGCTGGAATCTGATGCCCAGCAGGCGTTAATCTCAAATAATCAGTACCTTGTTTCAGATGTTTCTCTCCTGGCCTTGCGATCTGCCATGAACTGGGGAAATGAGTGAGGCTCTCAGACTGCAAATCAAACCAGTGGATATTTCCAGGTCCTATCGATGAGGAGGAGACGTCACTGAGGTCATGTTACATCTGCCAGCTATTCTTGGCCCCTCGCCCAATGGCATCACTGGAGCCTCTCCCTCAGTAAATGTATTAAACTCCCTATGGAATGAAAGAGGCCCAGGGACCTATGGTGTTACCAAAGCTTCCAGGGGGGAACTCAACCATCGCCCGGCCTAGCAAATCCTGGGGGTAGTATCCTACCCAACAGCAGACAGTGGTCGGCGAGCTATCCTTCCCGGTTCTATCCCGTTTGTTTGACTCCATGGACAGGGGTTATGATACCCTTAACTTTGAATTAAGGGAGGTTTGGACAATTTTGAAGGATGTTTGTGCAAAGGTTAATTTTATTGAAGGTTTTATTATAGGTACCTTAACAAAAGTCCCTACGTCCCGGTGAACCACGGATGAATAAAATGAAAGGGGCAAACTGTACAACGCCCCATTCCGAAAGTCCGCAACCCTGATTTCAATATGTGGCTAGCTGCTCCACTGCCTTCCGAGAACACCTTGGTGGTCGAGACGAAAATGTCAGTTAGGAGTAGCTTTGTGGAATGGACTCCTGAGAAGGCGCCTTTTCCCTACTGTTTCTATGCTTGGTCAAATTAGCCTGGCCACACATTAAAAAAAGGCATGTGAAGTAAGTATTAGCAGAAGTATGGCCGAAATTCCAGAGCTGAACCCAATAAAACTATCAAACAGAGGGAAACCTAAGAATTGTATCACCAAAAATCAAGTGAAATCAAAGGAAATTGAAAAAATGTGGAAAAAGAGCGAACAATGGCTCCAGGAAATGTGTACGTAACCTAAGACTAAAGGTTGATAAACTAGCTGGTAGTACAGGAGGCGGTTCTCAAGTGTTTAAGTGTGGTAAGAAAGGTGGATCTAAGGGGTTGGATGGGAAGAAAAATGTATTATATCCCGCTAAGGCTACGCCCGCCAATACCCAGGGTTCCATTTCCCGCTTTTTAGTCCCGGCGAGCCCTTTGACTGGAGCAACATCTCGGTGTACTCAGATTCTGGAAACTAAGACCAGGAGGACATCTATGCTTGGGCCACTCTCCCGGGTGGGAGTGATGAAAGTTACACAGAAATTGGGACAGGGAAATGTCACACTTTGTCTGAATCCGCCGTTATGGTTGGGAGGAATCCTCTGAACCAACTTTCCCCAATATTCCAGGGCCCGACTAAAAAAAACACCCCCCCCCCCCCCCCACGCCCCGGGAAAGAGGTGTTTCCAATATTCAGGACCCTAGAGGAGATAAAAATGGATCTTGCCCATATATCACCGGTTAATGCCCACTGCAAAAACATAGTGGCATACAGTCCCAGTCGCCAGCCTCAAAAAAGGGTATCAATCCTGGTACAGAATCAGAAAAAGACAGGAGGGACTAACTCTAAGAGCAACACAAAGGTGAAATGTGTAGAGGAGCCATATCATGTCTACTCAGGGCGTCTATTTGAGGAATACGATAATAATCCCCTAAACTGTCAGCACATACCATCAGAGTTCTTGGAAGTACGAAGTCTACGGCTAATTTGCCCTATCAACATATAAAACAAGAGGTTTTCGGCTACGAAGACAGCTTGAATGTTGTAAAAGTGAGTTTACGTTCAAATATGGTAAATAATGTAATTCCTGCTGAGGGTGAAGCTCTACTGTCAATGGGGTATGAGATTTTTGAGAACCTAGTGACTCCCTCTCCCCTGCCAAGTAGGGATAGCACAAGTGATAACTGGCGACTTAGAGATCATACCCAACATTTGACAGTTAATTTGTGCACTAACCAGGCACAGGGGCCCCAGAGGTCACACGCTAATACGCAGGAGGGCGAGAGAAGAGCTAGCTACGACTGGGTCAGGATTGTGAACACACTACACGGGGAAGTAGTTAGCTCCGATCCCCAAGCATGATTACCTAGAACATCTACAGTGTCTTGGAACTCAAGGGGTTTTAATAATATTGCTAGTAACAAAGATGTTTTAAGTGCCTTTGCTATTGTATGCCTGCAGGAAACCCTAATGTGTGATGCTCCCATCACGGATGGTTATGCAGTGTTTGCAATTAAGGCTGAATGGGGTGAAAGGGGTCGCACCTATGACAGCCATTGAACATAACCAGCGGATTGAAGCTACTCCAATTAACTCATCAAGATCGGATATGTTAATCACGCTCCTGTCTTGGAAGCCGTCGGCTTCAGATGAGCTCACAAAGTGTCTTATTTAATATCTACTTTAACCCTGAACGTGTAAGTTTGGAGGATTTTCTGTCAGATTTCTCTTACTCTATGCTTGGTGAAAACCCGGAGGAAGGGGCCTATGTAATAGTTGTGGGAGATTTTAATGCAGAATGTGTTGAGCAGTCATGGTAGCAAAAACAAGCCCAACTGAGGGAGCCAGCTAAAAAACTCCAAAATGGGAATCGGATCCGCCAAGAATTTCTGACATGGGATTTGTTCCCTCTGAATGGAGTCCTCCACCCCATATACTGCCTAGAAGTTTGTGGGCCAACAAACTCTGGCGATCGATTATTTACTATGTGTTTGAGTCCTCAGAGCTTTTAGCAAGGGGTGGTTCTCTGGAGGTACGGTCTACTCAGCTAAGCGACCATTCAATGTTAATGTACACATTTCCAGCCATATGGTGGTGTTCCGTAGAAAATGTGCAGCTGCCAATAGTGGTAAGCGCAAGGCACCACAATGTCCGCTGGCAATATAGATTTACACGACAATTTAATGGGAAAATGGAATTGAAGTTCCAGGAAAATATACCCTGACAATGCTCCCCAGAGCACTTTGGTCCCGCTGTTTCTTCAACTCTGGGGGCTTTATGCTCTGCAGGGTCTCTGGGAAAAGGTGTATGCTTGGATGCCCACGCTGTTGACAGTGCAGTAAGGCATTCGCAAGAAAGAGTTCAGGCTTAACATTAGGGGGCTGAACAAAAACAGCCACTCCTTTTTTGCCGAAAGGCGTGCCCATATGACTAAATTTAAAAACTGGATTTGAGGGCAAAGGTTTCCGAGGTAGATAAATGATGCAGACAAAATTTTAAGATGCTTGTCAGGGTCCAATTTGGTTAATTGCTGTCGGCTGATTAGGTCAAACTGGATTGACCCATTCTTGCAGGTACAATCCATATCGAAGTCAAGATGGGTTGACCATTTTGAAAAACTATACAAGGCAGATAAAGAAGGGTGTAGAGTTGACTACAAGGTGTCGTGGCAGGGTGCTCTCACCTGGGATTTGGATGGCTTGCTGACCCTTATTGGCTCTAGTAAGAGCTCAAATGCTCCTGGCCCGGAAAGCTTGTCAGTTACGACACTAAAATCTGACCCGATTCTGTGGGCAAATATAATTTCAGCCCTGTTCTCGAACATGCTAACAGAGTAAGATCCCTCAATCCTGGAAACTGGCAACAGATTCTTGCCCCTTAACTATAGATCGATATCCCTATTGGTCCGACAGCATTTGCGAATTTGGGCTCAGAATCAAGGCAAGCTTGACCTTTTCCAATCTGGGTTAAAAAAAAAGAAGGAGTGGGGACGGGTCTAAACAGTTTTCTGGTAAACCTACTGATTACCCAAGCGTGGGATCAAAAGCAGGCTCTATACTTGGCATTCCTGGACCCAAGTAAGGCATTAGACTGTGTAAATTGCGAGCTTTTATGGGCAAAACTATCCGAGCATAGCTGCGCAAGTGCACTAATAGATAGCCTTGGATCACTGCACAGGGACACAAAGATCAAGGTCAGACTTGATGACAATGGGTCCTGCACTGCCTGGATTTCCACGAACAGGGGACTGCATCAAGGGTGTGTCCTGGCGCCTTTTTTATTTAATTTATACATAATGTACATGGGCCTCTGCTGGAAATTTGTCTGTACGAATCCCCCTCTTCTAGGTGAGACCAAGATCCAATATTAAAACTATGCAGACAATGTCATCATTTTCGACAAAACTCTTATAGGACTACAACAGTTCTTGGACAAATTAAATCTCTACTTCAAAAGTCTGGACCTCAAACTAAATGGTGCTAAATCAAAGGTTCTGATCGTAAATGAAGTAAAATCCAAATGGAAATCTTACACATGGATGGTCCAGGGGTATGCCCTGGAAGTAGTAAAGGAGTGTAAATATTTGGGCAGTATAGTTTCATCAAACAAATGTAAAGCTGAAATTTATAGGAAATTTAAATCGTCCTTTTTAGCTTCGGCTCTCAGCTGCAACTGTTTGACAACAAATGTGGTGACTTCCCAACGTTTCCGCTGCTGAAATTGTACAGGCAAAAAATCCTGCCAGGACTTATCTTTGGCATGGAAAATCTGTGAGTTGCCATAGATTGGTCAAAATTAGAGGCCCTCCTCTGGAGAAGGGCACTGCACCTGCCCATCTCACTTTTTATGGCAGCAATAAGGCACAAATTGGGTGTGTTGCCCGCTGGTGCAAACATATTCTATAATGTTGGTTCCCCCATATGCATCATTGTACATAAAACTGAGTCAAGAACTCACCAAAGCCATGTGTAAACCATTAGTGGCCTGCAATGTAGCGATTTTTCAGCTGCTGAACTTAGTAACCCCAACAAGGTGAAATGTAAGCATATACAAATGAATGGTTAAAAAACAAGACGATTCTGATGAATTACCAATGTTTCAATGACCACTTTGAACACAATATAAAAAGCTTTAACATCTTGTCTTCCCTACCTGAGAAAGCACCCGTCCAGGGACTTTTGAATGGAGGCCATGAGACTAAGATATAATCTATATTTGACAAAGGAGGTTCAAGGTTCACAAGAAGGCCTGGCTCCCAGTATGAGATTATGTCGCTTCTGTAACAAGGTGCAGGAATCACTAAAACACTTATGTGGGGAGTGCCCTAAGATCGCACAGCTCCGACATGAGAAGCTGGGTAAATGTATCCAAAACCTCCGGGTCATACCTGAGGATCACTTATGGATTTGTATTTTAAACCTGAATTAAATAAGTCTTCAATTGCATTTTTTGAATTGTTAGAAAAAATCTCAGCCTTCGAGTGTTCAATTAAAATGAAATGTTATCCTGTATTTAAATGTATTTAAGGTGCATTTTGTAAAATGAAATAATGTATAAACAATGTGTAAAATTGATGTACATATGTTGATGTCTTGTGTGAAAGTTTTTTAAATATTAACCAAGTGTACAATAAAGAAAATGAAATAAAAAAATTGAAGCACCTTTCTCACTTAACTTGTGTCCTAGATAGTCAATGTCCACTACTCCGAAGGAACACTTACTTTTTTGTATAGTTAGCCCTACCTTGCTCAGTTCTCCTAGAACCTCCAACAATTTACTGCCTTGTTCCTCCAATCACTTCCCTGTTATCAAAATATCATCCTGGAAATACAGCATCCCTCCCAGAACAGCATACGTAATGTGTTGAAAAAACACTGCAGCCAGCCCTTTTGGAGTACAGAACACGTACGGTAGTCCATCCGCACAGAGTGGCAGGTAGTCAGGGTCCTGGATTTACTGGTAGAGATTCACCTTGCTCCGTTCCCTGATGCTAAAGATCTCCTGGGGTTGACCGGACGCGAGTGGCTCCAATATGGTACTATATACAGTCCGCCATTAGGTCACAACAGCTACTGGACATGCCGTGAAACAATCGGAATGCGAGAACGAATTTCTCAGGGACCAGACTGATTTCCCAAGGATTCGGACGTTGTATACCCTTTGCATCCCCAATAATCTCCAATGTAATACGACCCTAGCGGCCATGTGAGCAGAAGACCTGCCTATTTCCATCTATGTAAAGATCTATGAATATTTTGCAAATATTAAACATGTCTCACTTAATTTGCAAAATAGAAAAATGTATTTCAAGATAATCCAAAGGGCATATTTTACTACGGCCAAACTCCATGCCATGAGGCTGGTCCCCACTGACGACTGCTGGAGACAATGCAGGGGGATCAGCACTATTGGTCACATCTTCTGGTCCTGCCCTAAAAGAGAACGTTTTTGGGCCGTGGTTACCAGCAGTTTGGCTAAGATCCAGGGTATCGCATTTACCCCATCCCCGTCCTCAATGATATTTGGTGCTAAAGTGGACGAATGGCATGATGAAACCTGTCCCGTAAGCTTATCCACATCATGTTATTCGCAGTGCGAAAAGCAATACGTTTGGATTGGAAAATGTAAGGGAGGCATGGTATCACAAGTATGACACTGAAACAAAAAGTACAGTTTGTAAAACCTTTATTGAAGTTTTCAATGGGGTTGGAGAAACTCCTACTTTGCACTGAAGCTAGGATGGGAGTAATCGCGACCATCAAATAATGAATAATTGAGTCAAAATCAGAATGGCCTATACTAACAAAGCCTAAGGCCGCCCTACCTCATGTACAAAAAGTGTGTAAAGGAAAATAAGTATGCAAAGGAAAATCAGTGTTCAAAATATAAAGAATAAATGTGGCTGAGTCAGATCATCTTCTCACGTTAGCCAGCATGGAGTAAGGCGGTTCACATAAGCAGGATAGCTCAGGTTCTTAATACAAAGGCAGTTCAAAATGTGGATCGAAGCCTGCCAGGCCTTCCACGTTGAAGTTTCCCTTTCCAGCTTTTGTAACACAGTTCAACAAAATGTTCACGCCAGTCCCCCTCCGTCAGGCTCCGACCTATCAAAGCAAAAAGTTACAACAGTTGCAGGGGTTCCCTTCCCCAAGTTTAGTTCACATTCTTTTGGGGGGTTCCCTTCCCATAACTTATTACACTGCCAGTCTCCCTGAGTCGGGCTCGGACCGTTTCCTGATGTCAAAGACTTTCAAAAGTGCATGGCTTTCACTATAGACCTCCGCAGGACCACTTCGACTTTTTCTTCAAGCATTCACTCTTGTGTTACTTTTCTCCAGTGCTTCTTTGTCTGGGCAGTTCAATTTCATAAGCACCAAAGTTCAACATTCACCTTTTTACTGTCCCCTTCTCTCTGGTTTAATTTTGATGACTTCGCTTTTACAGTTAATTCACTTTATCGCTACAAACATTTCACCTATCACGAGACTTTCGAGTGGGCTACTTCCTTTCACCGGACCACTCTGTTACTCAGAATCGCTGGTTCCACAGCTATCGTTACTTCAAAGTTCATTCATACACATGCAGCCTTCAATTGTGCAATATTATGTTGCAACTTCAATCTTTCTTTAACATACACTGGTCTTTCATGTTGCTTACCAACTCACTGGCTGTGTGCATTTCTTTCTTGTCTTTACAGTTTTCCAATTCATGAGTAAAGGTTAGCACCACAGGCTTGACCCCGCCTCCCAAACCCCGCCACCCACACGGGAGGGTCGCCGGCGTCCCTGCAACACAAAGCAGCTTTCCTGTTTGGGATTTGGCCTTCTCCATTTGTCTTTCTCGGCCTGTTGGAGGCAGCGACCTCCTGCAGGGAGCTCCTGGGGTCCTTTACCCTTCTCTCTCACCTCTCGGTCCGTTGCTCTGCTCCTGTAGGTTTGCCTTCGCCCCAGAAGTTCTGCTCTTACTCGTGTTACACCTTACTCAGAGTGTGTCTCTATGTTCCGCCTTTTATCGTGTGAGGAGAGCTAATTGGTATCAGATGTATGCACTTAAGGTCAAGTGCCTTACTTTACCTGACCCGATTAGTGGGGCATGCCCAATGCAATATGTAAGGGTTAACCTCTCTACTCTCAGTCACCCTCTTCCTCGGCCCCGTGTTTGTGTAGAAAGGGGTGGGTGGGGGGAGAGTTGGGACATCGGAGAATCCTATAAAATAGGGAAAGGGGGAAATACCTTGGTCGCCTCACGCCCACTCCCCAAAGACCCCTCACCCAGATGATCCTCCCGCACTGGTCCACCCGCAGGGTCTACATCCAATGGTGATGGCCGTGCCCTGGCCACCTGAGAGAGAGAGTTCCCCAGGGACTAGTAGGTGAGAAACCCTTTGGTTTCTCACAAAAAGCGCAGCACCCCCCGACCAAGAAGAAATGTCTAGCTTTGTTGACTAAAAGATGCACTGCTGAACGTGCATGCTACAGGCAGATGGCTAGTGTGACACAAGCAGACAGATTTCGGGAATTGGTTGATTCAGTACTCTAACAGTGGCTATTTACTATGTGACACTGCCCCCGTATGGGGGTTTCTTGTTGCTTACACACTATAGGCTATCTTATGGCGTCTTTGCACCCCCTGTCTCTTTATGAAACTGTGTTGATGGAGGTTACGTGGGTGGCGGACCATTGCGGCAGTGGGGGAGGTTAGGGGGGGTTTGATCTTCTGGAAGGAACTTTGTATTTAGATCCTATGCTATTCAGGCACCGCATAACTCGATGTCATGATCATACTGTGCATATTTGCCAAAATACTGACATATAGCTTTTCCCAAGTATTGTTTTTGAGTTTGATTATGATGTTGATTTGATGCTTATTACGATACTGCATGATTCTGGGTATCTTACTATCCAGTCTTGTATGTTGAATGTCTCCTTAATAATAAAATGTAATCCACACAAAAAAAAAAAACACACTACAGCCAAGACAAGCACAAAAGGCATGCATTTGAAGCTGACCGTACCATTGTGCGTAATAAAAGTAGTGTAATCTCTTGCCTCAGGAAGAAGTGTAACCTGGTGATATACTGAGGCCAGGTCCAAAGTGCTGAATATTTTGGCCCCTGCTGTCATGCTAACTAACTCCCCTACACTGGGAAGGGGAAATCGGTCTACATTTGTTGAGGACATGAAGGTCTACACAGAGTCTCAAATTCCCATTACTTTCCCTGACAACGACCACTGGAGAGACCCACTCTGAATCTTCCACTGCTTAAATGATCCCCTCTATTTCAAACCTTTTAATTTCTAAAGAAACTTCTTTTTGCAACGTTACAAGGACGCATCTGCCTTTTGCTGCTACGGGTGTAATACCCTCAGGAATACAATACTATCAAACAATACTATCACTGAAGATGTCCTCAAACTTGTCCTCTGGCTTAGCGGTATGCTGAATGATATTTGTGATGTGACCAGGTATGTTGGGATTTATTATAATACCCATATCGCTCTGCGTGTAGCACTTGAGCAAACTAGCACCCTTCTTTGACACATATACCTACCTTCCCTTTGATTATTTTTCCTAAACATTTCAATATTGTTTGGAAGAATCCTATAATCTCAATGTATATCCCCTCACCCTCATAGACGATTGCTTTATATATTCCGTCTGTTCAGATGTACTCCCGCCATTGTTTTCTGCCATAGCTCATAATCTAGCATTGTTTAATCAGACCCAGGATCAACAAGCATGCGTACAACTATTCCATTTGCTAACAAATTTGCATGTGGTTTCTCATCTCTCCTAGTTCTGGTACCAACCTGACTGACAGACCAAATGACACCTTTATACTCATCACCTGCTTACATCATCACTACTGTCATTCTCCTGTTCTATTGTAATTTCTTTTACACCCCTGTGTGAGAAATTCGGACAACATCGTGCATAATGCCCTTTCCTCCCACACTTGAGACAAAGCATTGAGTACAGGGCAAACTCCCAAGTTTGCAAAATGAAATGTGCTCCTAAAGCAAAAGCACTTTAGTCTTGCTCCTTGTCCCAACATATTTTCAGCTCCTTCGTAGTCTTAAGACCATGTACTCTCCCACTTCTTGTTGGTTTTCTTTGCATTGACTGTGGTTTTCCTGAACGTTGGCGTCCCTCTTTTCTTTTTGGTTGCTACCCACCATATTCACTATTCCCCCACTCTGTTCTTTACTCTCATTCTTTTTCAGGTATTTAAACACATGCCATTGTGTGTTCAATCTGTTTGGCAATGTCCAGAACTTCATTCAGGCTTGGGTCCCCCTTTCGCCCAGATCTCTTCCTGAATCTTGTTCTCTCAGGCTTTTAACATGAATTGGTCTCTCAACCTCTTATTATGTGGAAAATAGAAGTTGCATCAGTTGGCAAGTTCTCTTGGAGCAGTAATGAAGTCTTCAATAGATAACCTGGGTATCACTGGTCAGTCAGGCTCTGGCGTGGCTGACCTCTTTCCTCTCCAATCGACCCTCCCAGGTCCAACTCGGGTCCTTCCTCTCCGACATCTTTTTCTCCACCTGTGGTGTCCCCCAGGGATCTAATCTCTCCCCCTGGCTGTTCAACCAGTATCTGGCACTCCTTGCCCACCGCATCGCCGCTCTCTGCCCCAACTTTCAGTGCTATGCGGACGATACCCAGCTCATTTTCAGGCTACCCTCGGCCTCCTCCTCTCCCTCCCTCATCTCTGACTGTCTGTCTGTCTGCTATCCAGGAATGGTGTGCCGCCAATGACCTCTGCCTTAATGCCAGTAAGACTGAGATTCTGCTCATCGGCACACCCACTCCCTCCTTCCCTGCAGCTCTCTGGCGGGCCTCTCTTGGCCCACTTCCTGCTCCTACATGCAAGGCAAAAAACCTCGGGGTTATCTTCGACTCCACACTCTCCTTCTCTCCTCATATATCTGACGTCTCTAAGAAGTCACACTACCAGCTGCACCTCCTCAGAGGTATTCTTCCCTTCCTCTCCTTCCCCCAGAAGCTCGCTGTCTCCCGAGCCCTGGTTCTCTCAAAGCTGGACTACTGTAACAGCCTCTATCTTAATCTGCCTGCCTACACACTCCGCCCTCTGCAACTCATCCAGACAGAACTGCAAGACTTGTTCTTGGCATCAAGCCCAGGGACCGTATCTCTCCAGGACTGAAATCTCTACACTGGCTCCCAGTGGCTGCGAGGATAAAGTTCAAAACCCTCTGCATTGTCCACAAGGCCTTCTGGGGCCTAAATACCTTCAACTCTCTCTTCCTAAATATCTTCCTTCCCGAGCCCTTCGCTCTTCCGTCTCCAACTCCCTCAGGGTCAGCCGCTTCTCGAAGCAACGAGCTGGGGTAGATCTCTCTCCGCGGCAGGGGCCTCCCTCTGGAACAGCCTTCCTGCCCCCCTGAAACTTGAGGAGAACCATCTCCGGTTCCGGAAGCACCTCAAAACCTTCCTCTTTGCTTCTGCTTTCTCTCTCCCTCTCCCCTGCTAATTCTTCGCTGAAACTGCACTTAATCTGCAACTGGGCCACTCTTACCGACCTCGGTCCTGGGCCCAGCCACTCTCCACTTGCACTGCCTCCCTGGCAACCCCTGCACTGCGGGACTGTCTCTGTATCCCTACAGCCCCCACTTCCCAGCACTTGTTCTGCACTTACCTTGCACTTGCCACCAGCTGGCCCTTTTATTTATTTATTCTACTTACCTTGTACTGCACTTCCCCCGCCCCTTCCCCATGCACCTCTCCCTTCCCCCTACCCCTGCACTTGCGCGATCTGAATGACACCTGGCCTAGTAGGATCGTTGTCTGTCTTCCCCTTGTTCCCCCCCTCCCAGCCTCGTCGCGCCTTGAAACACTTGTGTATAGGCCCGTTACAAATGCCATATCATACAGGGTTCAAAATTGAAATTTGATGAGCAGGAGCTAAAACCAGCTCCTGGGTGTCGGGCATTAACCTGTAGGCAGCAGATACCGGAGGGGAACTAGGAGCTATCAGAGATGTCCTTTCACTTTTTGTCCATTTTGTATAAACCATTGTGTTTAAATGTGTATTAGATGTGTTCTTTTATAATGTATTTATTTTTTATTTATTTATTTGGTAGTTTCTCAAACAATCAGTATACATTTTACCAAAAGCTTACCAAAGCTTTGAACTCAACAATCAATAATACATAGGTAAGTAAATGGAAGCAGTAAAAAGTATGCATAAGCACAAAAATAGTCAAGAGAATGCAAATCAAACCCAAAATCAAAATAATATACCTATTCACATTCCACATATCAAGAAAAAACTATGACACAGAACACCACAAAAACAGAAAGACAACACACAGACTACATAAAACAGAACAAAAAACAAGACTGAGGAAACTCTCAAGAAAGGTCCATATACAGAACATGGCAGCCGGGCCCAGACAGGGTTGCTAATCCTCCGATACACAGTCACCATATAAGTTATTAAATGGTTTCCAAAGGGCTTGATATTTATCCTCTTTCCCCGTCTCATAAACATCACCCGTTCATAGTTCGATAGTACTAACAAATCATTAATCCAATTCTCTACTCTAGGCTTCTTCCTCGTTTTGCACACCATCAATACTTGTTTCACTGCAACAACAAGAGCTTTATCAACCCATTGACCATACCGACGAGCCACCGCACAGTGCCCTCTACCCGATAAAAGCAACACCTGCAACGGCATCCTAGTAAAACAGAAAGACAAGATCGCATCCAGCCTATCTAACATACTCACCCAAAAATCCAACACCCGAGAGCAAACCCACAACATATGAATCAACGTTCCCTTTTCTTTTCCACATCCCCAGCACAAATCATCACCAGCCAGTCCCAGTTTATACATACGCAACAGGGTCCAAATAGATGGCCCAATACTTTCAGATGAACCAGTCGCAACTTTAAATCCAACTTACATCTATATCCTACGCCCCACATGAGTTCCCACTCCTTCTCCGTAATATCACAACCCAACTCCTGCCTCCACTTCTCCAATGCTTTCCCCCCAGCATCAACATCCTTGGAACATACCGGCATCAAGCTAGTATAAGTGCATACCATCCATGGAAATGACTTCAGAATCTGACCACCCGCCGATAACTCTTCCAACGGTCCGGCCAACATAGCTAATCTTTCTCTCAGCAGCGTTTTCAACTTCACAAACCTATTAAGTTCCCTCCTCGCCAAATGAAATGTCCTCTGCAGCTCCTCGAAAGATAAAATTCTACCATCTCGTACCACATCCCTGATACACAAGATCCCTCTCAAGACCCAACTCCTCCAACACAAGGGTTTATTGGCTATTTGCAAACTCGGGGTCAGCCAAATAGAGGCACCATAGTGCAAGTACAAATTCCCCTGAAAAAGACCCAACCACCACATCAAGACTTCTTTAGACACAGTAATAGTTGGTAACCTACTTCCCTTCCCAGGTATACGATCCATTGAGGCAACAGCATGTTTACCATTTAACTTATATCTTTCAATCAGCACCCAAAAAGGCTCCCACAGAAAGTTTTGGAAAACCCTGTCAATTCTAGCAAGCATCTTCTTAGAAAACCTCAAAGGCAAGGACTGCACCACATAAAGCACCTTAGGTAAAAGAGTCATTTTAATAGCGTTAACCCTAGCCAGATTCCCATTGGCAATCGTTCCCATCTTCTGACATCCGCATTCAAGGTAGCCACTTATTTATCCAAATTGAACTCCACCATTTTCTTAACATCCCTATTTAGATAAACACCCAAATACTTCACATGAGATGTAGTCCATTTGCAACCGCAATCCAAAAAACAATCACGCCCACAGGCTACCTGTAATCGGAAACACCTCTGCTTTGTCCCAATTGATTTTATGCCCGGACAGCCTACACACCCTATCAAAAATGTTTTTTAGAACCACACTACTATGCGCTCAGGATCCACAAGAACCACCACCATGTTGTCTGCATATGAAAGAACTTTAAATTACATAAGACCAAATTTCAGACCACGAACACCCCGCTGCCCACGTATATACGCCAGCAATGGTTCCAAAGCAAGGTTAAACAAATAGGGGGACAACAGACAACCTTGTCCCTAGTCAATCCTAAAACCTCAGACAAAACAACATTCACCCAGAGCCTAGCCTTGGAACCACACTGAAGACAACTTATTATCCTCAGAAAACCATCCCCAAATCCCATATTCCGCACCGCAAAATGCAAAATCCGCCAACTCACCCTATCAAACGCCTTCTCCGCATCCATAAAAACCAACGCGGTGTCCGGTAACTCTTCCCGCTTTAAACACATTATATCAATCAAGGTCCTGATATTATCATATCCAAACGTGCCCCGCAAGAACCCCACCTGAGATGTATGAACCAATTTCCCCATATATTTTCCCAACCTATTAGCCATAACTTTAGCAAATACTTTCACATCCACATTCAGCAATGAAATCAGCCGATAGTTGCCACCATTTTTCCGATCATTCCCCTCTTTCAGAAGCAAGGTAATCATCGCCTCACACATCGATTGACATATATTACCTTCTCGTATAAATATGTTAAAGAGCCTACACAAAATTGGAGCCAAAAAATATCCACATTTCCTGTAAAACTCTACCGGAATACCATCCATCCCTGGAGATTTACCCACTCCCAACTGTCCAATAGCCAACAAAACCTCATCCACTTCAACGTCCAACTCTAGTTCACCACTTTCCTCCAATGTTTAACTTAGGAAGATCCAAATTCGCAAAGAAATCCTCCAATTCCACCGGAGACGGAAACACATCTTCTGAGTACAATTTCTCATAAAACTCTTTAAAACACTTACAAATATCTACATTTCTCACCAACACATCACCATGCTCAGTAACTAGACTGAATAAATGGTTTCTCCGTCAGACCCTTCAATCTACTAGCAAGAAGTTTCCCGCTTTTAATCGAAAAATTTCTGCCTCGTATAAAAAATACCCATCTCAGTCAGAAGGTTCGTCTTACTGGCTAACAACTTCCGAGTATGCAACATTTCCATTTTATCCTCAACCTTACCCGTCTGTGCATATACCCACTGTAAATTGGACAATCTACTTTCCAAGTATCCCAATTCACTCAAATGTTTATTTTTCAAGTGCGCAATCCTACTCATAAATTCCCCCCTCAATACAGCCTTAAAACCATCCCACACCACCCTGAAGTCCGCCGATCCCTCATTTTCATCAAAATACCTCTCCATTAATGCCTGGACAGCCTCACAAATCTCCACATAATTCAAGACCCCTACTTTAAGACGCCACCTAATAAATGCAGGGATTTCTCGATCAAGACGTACCTTTAAGTCCACAAGAGTGTTATCCCCCTTTCCCTAATATCAACACCAACTGTTCTATCCAACAAAGTGTGAGACATCAAAAAATAATCTATCCTAGAAGACGTATCATGCACCGAAGAATAAAATGTATATTCCTTTGAATGGGGAAGAACTTCCCTCCAGACATCCACTAAACCAAATTTCTGCAAAAAGAATTCAAACTCCTTACAAATACCAAAGTTAGTGTGCCTACACTGACTAGTCCGATCAAGTTTATAATCTCTAACGCAATTAAAGTCACCCCCTAAAATAATTGTTTCTCCACGCATTTCACTGAGTAAACAGGAAATATCCTCAAAGAAGCACTTACTCGGTGAACATGGTCCATATATACACCCTAACGTGATTCCCTTACCATAACACTGGATATTAACAAAAACCATCCGACCCTCCCCGTCCATCACTACCTTATCAACAGTGAATTGTAACCCTCTCCTAAACAGGATGCTGACCCCTCTCGATTTAGCCAAATAATTATTAGAAAACTGCTTACGAAACCTCGAATTAACAGATGAATATCCTCATTCATCAGATGAGTCTCCTGTAAGAACACAACATCTGCTTTTGCTCTCCACAATCTCGCCATAACCTTCTTACGCTTGCGTGGGCAATTCAAACCCTTAACATTCCAAGTTAACACCGACAGTGAATACATCCCCTACAGCAACCTAATCAAAAACAGCATTGCACCGGACTCCAGCATAAGTTGAAGAAGATACCACTGAACCTAGTACCAATATATATAGTTAACAATGCAAGAACCCTATCCACCACAGCACCTAGATGAGGATCCCCAGCAACAAACAACCCATAAAGACAAAAACACAGAAACACAAACCATTGAATAACATAACCTCTTTAGCATCTGGATGTAACCTCCAGATTCCACATGAGTATACATCACACCCGCATGAAGCACATTCCAACCCATCTCCTCCAGGATCCCAGCCCAGTAAATCAGCATTAACATGAAATACCTTCTCCCCAAACAAACCCTCTGACCAGTCAACACATGAAATCCTCACAGCAACCCCCCCACACTCCCACCCAATACAATGCATCCACAGAGGAACTGAAGCACCACAGTGAACACACAGCATCGAAAAGGATAGTTCACTGCAGTGCACCACACTAGGGCAATATATTTCCCCCCCACATCAAACAGAAACCAAGGCAATAGTAATGCCAATTCCCAAAACATATGCCAAAGCAAACATATGCAAATTCGAAACACACAAATATCACTCACACACATTCCAACCGTTAAAGTCATTTCCAGACCATTATACAGAGTAACAACCAAACAGCAAACATTTAAACATATCAAGTATTCGCACAGAAACCCGCCTAACATGAATCTAGAAACATAGCCCACCACCATAGCCCAAAATTGTGTCAATGAGCCCACTTCACCCTCCATAGAGAGCCAGGAAAATGGAATCCCACCAACCCACCCCCGCAATAAGTCGTTCCACAGCACATGGGCAAGAAGGCATAAGTGCAACACCCAACAACATAGACCACCATAAAGTCAAAGTTTCAATCACCAATAGCACGGGCAGTTGGGGGAAAAACACCCAAAACGAAAACTTCCTCAAGAAATAAGTACTAGTGCTCAAAATGCTAGAGCAGATCAGAATAGACCAATAAGGCCCAACTAGCAATATAGATCAAACTACATCCCGAAAAATGAAGGGCACACAAACACAGAAGAGTACCCACACAGGGACTGACCACAGGCAATCAAACCCAGCAGGCAACACAACAATCCTAAGGCACAGCTGCCAGAGACACCCCATTCACCAGATGAGGTCCGCCCCTGCCTCACCAAAGGCAGAGGAAAGATGTAACACCAACAGCCATCAAACATAATCATGCCATAATGACCCACTCCGAGTGTTCCATAGCGCCGATAAGTCTCAATAAGGAACTTTCAACATTTGTTTGCATGTCACTTCACATCGCTTAATAGAATGTCACACAGATACTGGTGATACATGCAAGTACATGAGCGTGGTGACCTAAAGGCCTTCAGACCCCCCCACCTCAAGCCAAGCAAACAGAATTCACTCCCCACGGTATAGTCTCTGCTGACCCTTGACTATATATATAAGCAGCAGTGGATGACAGTCAAGCACCAATAACAGGTGCGTTACAGGTGACCACAGGACAACAGAATATGCAGAGTATGGCAATTGTGAGGATCGGATTCAAAGTGTCAAAGGATCGCCTTCATTTTGCAGTTTTGATGTCATGCACAGCAAGCGACAAACATGACTGCACTATCAGATGTCAAGCAGCCGCCTGAATCGCTATACTCCCCAGCGCTGGTGTTGTCAGGAAGTTGGGGCTCAGGCCAGGGGTGAACAGATTATCCTTGCAAGTGAAAAAAAAAAAGAAAATGCAGATCCAAGCGTCAATGTAGGCTCAGAGTATCCCCTCACCTCATCGCCACTGCCGAAGCAAGCACAACATCCCCGTATTCCAGGCGAGCACAAACGGTCCTCCGCTACATTCCAGAATTATGTCCATACACACAGGAGGCCATCCAACCCACGCCGACAGCGGGGAATGTACGAGGAACGGCCAGGAACAGCCAGTCGCCGTATCCGGAAGCTCGTCCCCACCCAAGCGTGTGACGAGTGATACGCACAGACCCGGCAAGCGCGTCACATCACGAACAGCACGTTAAATGGGTCTATTGCTCTAGCATGCACAGTTAGAGTCTCGTGCAGCATACTAAGAATTCAAACAAAAATATGTCCCAACGGCACTCGGTTTAATCTATATGCAAAAAATAAACGAAGAACTGTTCAAAAGAAACACATCAAATAACAAACTTAAAAATACCAACAGTAGCAGACCACCTTATAAATGGCTCATCTTTTCATTTTTCCATGCAATCCATTTCCTTGTGAGCCTGAATCCTTCATAGGTTCAACCTCTACGTCAGAAAGAAAGGCTTCTGCACTGTGGAAGTCTGAATGAGTGAGTCTGTCCATTCAAAACAATCCTCAACACTGCTGTGTACAGCATATAGTACTTTAGATTTTTACTTCTAGCTTTATCCTTGGCCACATTGAATGCTCTCCTTTTCTCCACAACATCTTTACTAAGGTCACCAAAGATCATAATGTTGTTGCCTCCCCAGTGTAAATCCTTCAGCTCACAAGCTCTTCTCAAAATCAGTTCTCGCATAGGAAATCTCAAAAACTTAACCACAAAGTGTCTTGGTCTCTGACCGACTGCAGGTTTAGGCCCCAGGGATCTGTGGGCCCTTTCAATTTCCAGTGGGGTTTTTGGGTCCAACTTAAGCATCTTGGGAAAAGCTTTTTCCAAAAATTCTGTAGGGCACCCTTGTTCAATATTTTCCGGAAATCCTGCTATGCGCACATTATTTCTACGTGAGAAATGTTCTTGCTCAGAACATTTCAAAGTCAGTTTCTCTGTGAGTAGTTGTAGGTCTCTTATTTGCTCAGCCATCTTCCTTGAATCCTCATCCATTACTGTGAAATGAGTCTCCACTGAGGCAACCTTGGAAGTTAGCTCACCATATCTCTCTTCTGAAGCAAACAGTTTGTCTTTGATCTCAGCAATGTCAGCAGTCATCACTGTCAACATGCCCAAAACGTTATCCTCTCTGTTCTCACCATCCACCTTGCCATCTTCCCCTTTCTGTCTTTTTGAAGGTTGCAACTTCTCAGGTGTTTTTCCAGCCATAATTAGTCAAATCAAAAGGAGATACGTACAGGGCTCAGGAGGAGCTCAGCTCTCAAGCTGCCATTCCCTGGAGTTGCAGGTTCTAGAATCCCGTATTAGATGTGTTCTAATTCTTGTTCATTAACATTCTCAAATACTCAAAGTTTTGAGTATTCCATGGAGTCCCATAGTATTCAATGTGGGGATTGCCGGTAATACTGGCTGTTTTTTGTCAGTGGGGTGCCTGACTTATCTTCGGCTCTTGGCTGGCGGTAAATCATGCCACCCCACCGGCAAACTTGTAGTTTATCGTTCTGGAAACGTGCTGGTTAAGGTCATTACCAGCATGTTAATGCCGTACCGGCAAATTTGTAATGCCCTCCATAATTTGGGAAATCCTCCTTAGAAAAGTTGATTTTCACATTATGGATTCTGAGTCCCAAAATTCCCAAAGTACTGGGACGAAGAAGAGGGCTGAAGAGGAACAAAATTGCAAAGTGCAGCTTGTTACTCGAAATGACCCACACCCAAGAGAGACTGGGAGGCTTAAAAGGCCCCCTCAGGTGCAAGCTATTAGTAAGAAGAAAGAGCACAGCAGTATCCGTAGATGGAGGAGTTGTGAACTCTCCACGTTGCAGCAGAATCTGGGGGGAGGATGAAAAATCCGGGACCACTGTCGAGGTTCGAGCAGTAGCCGGAGCGGAGACGATCTTCACCTCCAGAAGCATTAATTGCAGAGGTTGTGCAGTGGGAAGTGTCAGAGGGGGAAGCTTGACTCTTGGAGACCTGAATTGCAGAGGCTGCGCAGCGGGAAGCAAAAGTTTGAAAAGTTTTACCCATAATAAGGTGGCAGGTGAGCATCGGAGAGCCTTTGGAGCAGAGAAAGATCTGCGCTTGAGTGGCGCGGGCCGCAGAAGACTGGAAGTAGCAGGTTGCTGGACCACGAGAAGCGGCAGAGGACCTGGAAGCAGCGGTCCATGTGTTAATATCCCCCCAAAAATATTGCCATATTTTTGTGGCGATATTAAGCAGTGGAGCCTACGGGGGACACCCCTGCAACCTCTGATCTTATTTACCCCATAAATTATCCTCACCAATAATATCACCTATGGCCTTAACCCATGACCATATATATGGCGATATTATTGGTGGGGATAAGCAGCAAGGACGTTCACGCCAGACCCGGTGGGTTTACTAAGCTATTGTGACACCGGCGCGCTCCAAAACCGCCCGATAGCTCAGACCAGGTACTTTAACACCAGAAACAACACACATAGAGGGAACTACAGGAAGGAAATCAATTCTAAATACCGAACTGACAGAAAGCAGCTACATACTTATTTTGTAAAACAAACTTACTTTGAAAGAAGCAAGTGGAATGATAAGAGTTTTATTATCAAACCAAATGGGTGAGATTATGAGCATGCGGGTCAATTTGAAAGTCAGCAACAGGATGGGGCAATAATTCAAGAACCCAATACAAACTCCCATTGCCAAAGCCAAAGAACAAGTTACTTACCAACTGGTAACGTTCTTTCGATTGGATGTTCCTCCAACGTATTCCTCATCTTAGATGTATTCCATTCAGCTTTAGCTGCTTCGGAAATTTTTTCTCGGCATAGGGCGCTGTGCGTCGATGTCATTGAGTCGAGGTCCCTCGGAGGCCTCAGTCGAGGGTGATGTCATTGGGTATACAAGTAGCACGCACGGCGCCCGTTGGCCTCAGTTCTATTTCTCCCCCTCTTGTACTGTTGTATAGATAGTGTAGGTAGCCAGGTGTCAGCCTTGCGAGAGTTGAAGTAGCAATAACTCGGAAAATCTACAGAGGTTAGCATGGGAGGGTGATGAGGAATACGTTGGAGGAATATCCAATCGAAAGAATGTTACCAGTTGGTAAGTAACGTGTTCTTCAAATGGATTGTGTCCTGCAACGTATTCCTCAACTTAGATAGACTCCCAAAGCAGTGTAGAAAACTCTCTGGAGGAGGGAGTAGATTTGTAATACTATTATATGACCGAACAGAAAAGAAAGCTATTTAGACTGGGAAGCATCCAGACTATAGAATTTAGAAAAAGTGTGCAGCGATTTTATGGGAACACCTCTTTGAAGGGCTGTCGAAGAGGCTATGCCTCTGGTGGAATGGGCCCTTAATCCTTCTGGTGCGTCTTTTCCCGCCAATCTGTAGCATTCTGAAATGCAAGGCACAATCCAACGTGATATGGTTTGTTTTGACACCGATTGACCCAATTTCCTTCCGGTGTAGCCAATGAAAAGTTGATTATCCACTCTAAGCTTGGAAAGCCTAGAAATGTAAAAGCTTAGAGCTCTTCTCGGATCCAGCCTGTGCAATTTTTCCTCCTCCTTACTGGGATGAGGTGGATCGTAGAACGCGGGCAGAATAATTTTCTGATTTAAATGTAAATCAGAGACAACTTTAGGCAAAAATTAGTGTTTTACCCTCAATACCACTCTGTCCCTGTGGAACACAGTATTGCGTGGCCCAGAAGGCAGTGCCTGCAATTCGCTCCCCCTTCTTGCAGATGTTAAAGCAACCAGGAAAGCGGTTTTCAATGTTAGTAATCTTAATGGACAAGCGTGCAAGGGTTGAAAAGGGGTACTCATTAAAAACTTTAAAACCAGATTAAGATCCCAAACTGGGAGTGGAAAGGGTAAGTGTTAGGCAGAATCCTGTGCAGTTCGCTTAGGGAGCACTACACAAGATTAGGACTACAGGTGAGAGCAATAAATCCCCTTTGGTATCAGTCTGTACCACAAAGATTTAGTTGGTAGCTGTGGCTGAGCAGTCAGACTTCTCTCAAGAGAGAGATGAGCAGGATTCAGGGTTTACACAATAGGACTACAATACTTTGGCACAAGGAAACACTGACCAAAGCTTTGTATTAAAAAGTTGTTATATATTTATTTTATACACTTCTAATAAAACACATGTATCACAGTCATCAAGCAAGTTAAATTAAGTCAAAGGAAAAATACACACTCCCAAGTTAAATTGCAGACCAAGTGAACCAGAATGAAAACTGAGCAAAACGGCACAGTGACTACACACAAGGGATCCTCTAACAATTCCTCACAAGCGAGAGAAAGCACAAGTTATATAGAAATAGGTTCTTACACACCCTAGCAACACTTCCCATCAGTTTGTGAACCAGTTTAAGCAAGGCAGTGCATCAGTATAAGCAATACTGAAATGAAAACTGAGCAAAATGGCATTTCACGAGGTTAGTAAATGGGAAGGAAAGGGTAGTTAAAAGAAATAGGTGCACCAACACAGTTCTCAGTGAGAATCAATCTAAAGAAGGCAGGTCTAACAAATGTATCCAGAGTCAGTAGGCCTGTGCCAGAGTCAGTGGTACAGGGCAAGGGCCCAGGAGCAAAATGTTCTTGTAGCTGCAGTCAAGTCTTTGGTTAATGAATTTGAAAAGGTGGTTGCAGAAGTTGAAAAGACAATGTTAAGAGAGAGGGGCGGCCAACCCAACAGGTTAGGTAAAGGATTTAAAACACCTTTAGTGCTACCGCGAAGAAAGGGCGACCTAGCGGAACAATGTACCTTTGAAATGAAGAAGTGGCTCCTGCAGTGGCAGTTGTTCCTTGTAGTTCCTGCAGTTCGGGTGATCCAGCAGAGGAAGAGAGGCTCTCATCTTGGAGGAAGGTTCGAGTTACTGCACTACCCAGGGATGAAACCAGCCGCGGTGCTGCCTGACAAATAAAAGGTACGCTCCTTTAAAATCGTGGTCCGGGTGGACTGGTGCCTGGCTATCCGGCCTCCGAGTACAGGGCATTCGACCAAGGCAGGTCCGGGAAGGCGATTGGCAAACTAGTTGGCCCCACCAGCTCAAGGGAAGAAGGCTCTTGCAGATGAAGATCTTCTCTCGTCGTGTAGAGAAAAGTGGTGAGACGCTGCAGCACGGCTTCACCGGTGGTTCAGTCGTTGCAGATGTCTTTGGCTTCTCTCCTCTTCGGCTTCTTAGTTCCAGTGGCAACGTCTTGCTCTTCCAGTCCTCGGGACCCTGCTTTTATGCAAAAAGATCCCCATTCATACAGCCTAGCTGTCACTCACACAGTGGAGTGGTCATCTTGGCGGGAGACCCTCCAGCCTATCAGGATAGAGTGCGACATGGGTTGAGAAGGCAACCCTGTCCAGGGGTCTTACTCCCCCTCCCACACAATGGACCCACCCCAGACTCAGTGGCACCGAAAGGAGGGCTTCTCGGCAGAAGCCCGCTAAAAGGACGAACAAAGGATCCCGACCTGGGTTAGGAGTTTAGAGAAAGACACGAGAAAGAAGTTATATTAAAGTTCTGACAAATAAAACCTACCGGAGCAAAGTTAATATTAAAATGCACCGGCGGTATGTTAGAGGCTGTCAGAAAAAGTGGTAGCCTCGAACAATGGGAAAATCCCATAGGGAAATATTTGCGGTGGAATATTTATGGTAGTAACCACTGCCACCAGCCAGAAACTTTTGAGAGAGGTTTGTACGGTACCATCTCAAAAATGAACATAGGGGAAAAACTATTATCCCCTCCCAGTACCTCCATAGTAAAATGGGTTGTACTGGTTTAGTTCATAGGATTTGACCAGTAAAGTCAATGGGGACTTTACATGACCTGGGAGACAGTAGTCAGTCCCAGGGTATGGAGTCTATGTTGGGGGTCGCTACGACACCCCTGTGTCACTGCACTGAGGGTGCTGTGTAACACATGTAAATAAAGATGGTTCCTATGGGGTTGAGAAAGATCCCATAGGCATTAAACACAAAAAGAGCATAGGACACACATAGCAAAAATGCCTAAAATTGGGAAAAAGAGTATCACTCTTAGCAGGTAAAAAGAAACAAACCTTTCAAATCCAGCAAAGCTGCTGGGGGACTCTATAGGTAAGGGAAATTAGCCATAGAATGAGAATTCTCCCTAACACTAAGGAGGGAACACATTGGTGAGTCCCTTTAAGAATTGCATTATCAAAGGAATTTTAAAGTAGGAACATTCTTCCGAAGAGCGCTTGAAAATGGAAAGCGCTGAAAGATAACCTTTAATGGTCCCAACATTTAGGCCTCTATGTGCCAGGGACAAGAGGAAGGACAACACTTCCGGGATAGAACATAGAAAAGTATCAACATTCCTTTCTCTGCACCAGTTGCAAAACTTTTTCCAACGGCAACAGTATAGAGATTTTGTTGCTGGCCTTCTTGTCAAAAGCAACACCTCCACAATGTCATCTGGAAGGTCCCAATCCTTATATCTCAGCCTTTCAGATACCAAGCATCAAGGTTGAGAGTCTTGACCTCTGGATGGAGAACCTGGCCCTCCATTTGTGAGAGAAGGTCCTCTCTCTGATGTAACGGATGGCAGATGGACATGTCTAGAAGGTCCGGGTACCACGTTCTCATGGCCCAATCCGGGGCAATTAGGATCATGCGGTTTCCGAACCGTCTCAATCTCCTGATGACGTGAGGAATGACAGGAATCGGAGGGAACGCGTATAGTAGTGGGAAGTTCCACTCTACCACAAACGCGTTCCCTAGGGCCCCTCTCGGGGGAAATTCCCTTGAGCAATACTTTTCGTACTTCTGGTTGATTCCTGTCCCAGACAAGTCTACTAGGGGGGTTCCCCAAAGAGTGAAGATCTCCTGAAGGACTTCCTGAGCCAGTTCCCACTCGTGGGATACCGTGCTCTGCCTGCCCAGAGTGTCTGCCGTCATATTCTCCTCCCCAGCTAGATGAACTGCTGTTAATGAGATTCCTTCTTGAATTGCCCAATACCAGAGCCGCATTGCCTCTCTGCACAGAGGTATTGACCCTACACCTCCTCTTTTGTTTAGGTAATGCATGGCCACTGTGTTGTCCGTCATTATCAGGACATTTTTTTCCTCTGATAGATGGAGAGAAAAGCCTTGAGCGCTAGTCTGATTGCTCTCAGCTCTAAAAGGTTGATGTGTAGTTTGGACTCCGATGGAGACCAACGGCCACTGATTGTCAGATCATTGACATGAGCTCCCCACCTCATGAGTGAAGCGTCCGTCACTACTGTAATCTCCGGCCATGGTTGCCAAAAATGTTCTCCTTTTAGGATGTTCTCTGTGCAAGTCCACCACAGAAGATCCTGCCAAACCTTGTTTGGAATCTGAAAGAGATCCGTCATTTGACCTGAGAACTGGGACCATTGAGTCTTTAGAGCCCATTGAAGGGATCTCATCCTCATGCATGCTTCTGGCACTCGGAAAATGTAGGATGCCATGAGTCCGAGCAACCTTAAGAAGTCGTAGGTCTGGAGATTTTGGGCATTTAGGAATTTGGAAACCATCTCAAGAATGTCTTGAGCCCTTGACTTGGGAGAAGAGCTCTTTCCCAAGGATGTGTCTAATACAGCCCCTATGTATTGGAGCTGTTGGGAAGGTGTCATTTGTGACTCCTTGAAATTGAGGGAGAAGCCCAGTCTGTGGAGGAAGTGGCAGGTGACTTTCAGATGATCCAGGGCTTGTTCAGCAGAACGTGCTCTGATAAACCAATCGTCCAGGTAAGGGTAGATGTGAATCCCCCCTCTCCTGAGGGGTGCTGTCACCGCTACTATTAACTTGGTGAAGACCCTCGGGCGGAGGTCAACCCGAATGGCAGGACTCGAAACTGATAGTGTGAGTCGCCAACCACGAACCTCAGGTATTTGCTGTGCTTGAGATGGATTGGCACATGAAAATAAGCATCCTGGAGTTCCAATTGCACCAACCAATCCTGAAGCTGAAGGGCCTAAAGGATCTGAGAAAGAGTGACCATCTTAAACTTGTCCTTCCTGAGGAACTTCTTCAAGCCTCTTAAATCCAAGATGGGTCTCAGTCCTCTGTCCTTTTTGGGAATCAAGAAATACGGGGAGTACTGTTAGGCAGACCCTTAGGGACCACTACACACAATTAAGACTACAGGTGGCAATACAAGTTTTACCTTTGGTACAAGCCTGTACTACTAGGTTATAGTGGTAGCAGTAGCAGAGCAGTCAGTCTTATCTCAAGAGTATATGAGCAGTAGCAGAGATTACACAAAGGGACCACAATTACTATCAAGCAAACACTGACTCAAGGTTTCAGGTAAAAAAATATAAGTACACTTATTTTTAAAACATTTGTTATTAACACGACACTTCTATTAATTCAAAAACTACACGTAAAATAAACTACTACTAACCAATTCACTTCGTACAGTATCATTTGAGGTAAGTACCCTGTGTTTGAATGGACCGGTGTTATGAAACAGAACATGTATTGTGAATACAATTGCAATCACTTTTTGACAGTTCGGTCTACTAGATAAACGCATATCCGCGGCAAGAAATGCTACCGGGGTAAAAACACACTTCGCACCCGCAATATCCAGAGAGAGTTGGGGGCAAAAATCACAGGCAATATGCAGTTAGGCAGACAGAATCGAAGAACACACAGACAGGAATTCAAGAGTCAAGGGGCCGGAGACAAAGTCAAATGGCACTGGGTGCCTGTTGTCGATGATCACACATTCGGACAGTTAAAGATTCAACGTTGCCAAGAGTACTTTGATATTGTCAATGTTCGGAAGCAAAAGTTATAAGAAGGAGGGAAAAGTAAGGACAAGCCTTAAAGTAGAGAAACAGGGATTTCACCCAAAATTCCTCAAACAGGACACAGTACCTTTCTCAAAGAACAAAGCTGGTGTCACAGCAGTTGTTCCTGTTGGTTTCCCGCAGACCCACGCTTTCCTGCAGCTTTAGCACGAAGAAGGACGATGAGGGGTCCACACCACACAGGGATGAGGCCGGCAGCAGAGATAATGAAAAGAAATGCGCTCCTTAAAAATGGGAGATGTTCTTCAGGTGGCTATCCGGACGACTACAGCAGTGTGCAGCGATTTCGACCACAAAGGCGACCTCTGGCTGACGAAGATGAGTTGGTTATCCCCACCAGGCTCAACGGAAGAAGACTCCGGACTGCAGCAGGGCTTCACCGGTACGGAGTAGTTGCAGCAGTCGACCTCTCCTCCACTTCTCGTCGGTTCCTTGTATTTCCAGTGGCGACTCTCTGACTTCCAGCCCAAGAGACCTGCCTTTTATGTGCAAAACCCCCATTCACACAGCCTAGCTGTCAATCCCCCAACAGGTGGCTTGTCCAGCCCGGACCACAACCTTTTCCAATCAGGTCAAAGTGCAATTTGGGTTTCCTAGGATACCCTGTGCTGGGGGTGACTACACCCCTCCCTCACATTCAGCCCACCTAGACACCCAGGCGCCTGGAGGAGGGCTTCTAGGTAGAAGCCCGCCAAAAGACAGGGAACAAAGGAGGCAAACCTGGTTTGCCGCGCAAAGTAAAACACAAGAGGGAGTTTAACAAAAAGAAATGGTGAATAAACCGCACCAGAGCCAAACAAAAAGGATTTGGTCAAGCGGGTTTAAGTTTGAGGCTAACACAATAGCCTACAATATTACCACGGTTATATAAGATAACCGCGGTAGAAATTTAAGGTACATACCACTGCCACCAGCCATGTCTAAATGCTAAAAAGAGCAAAACAATAGTCTAGGAGGTACAGATAAAAAGAGTTAAGAGTTAACCCTCCCAGCACTCCATGTAAGATGGCGTGTACTGGATCTGTGGTTAAATGTGACCAAGTAAAGTTAATGGTAACTTTACCCTTTTCTGGGGGAAGGTAGTCACTTCAGAAATGGAGTCGGGGGGAGTCTGAATGACAGCCCTGTGCCACTGCACAGAAGGTGCTGTGTGACACACACAAAGAGGGGGCACTGAAGTGGTGTACTCCAGAGCCCACCATCACAAAAACAGGTCACAACACATAGCAAAATACCAGTAAGAGTGGGGGGAAAAGCTCACACTCTTACCAAGTGGAAAGAAACAACTCCAGAGATCCAGCAAAGCTGCTGAGGGACTCACTAGGTAAGGGAAATTAGCCATGAAATGAGAATTCTCCCGAACCAGTACCATCCCTTGTTCTTTTCTGCTACAGGTACTGGTTCTATAGCACCTTTCTCCAGCAGAGTTAAGACTTCCGGCTGTAGGAGCGGATCTGGAAACTTCAAAGAGGGTCTCCCTGGTGGATTGCTTTGAAGTTGCATTAGAAAAGGAAGGCAATAACCTTGGGCTATTTCTAGAGCCCAAACATCTGAAGTAATGGCTCACCATTTTTCAGATGCTGTGACAGCCTGCCTCCCACAGGCGTCTTGTGTTGCAAGTCCTCAAAGTGTTTTTTTTGGCGGTTGCTGCGGCTGCTGATGGTAAAGAGGCTGCAGCTGGGGCTGGCTTTGCACGTTTTCCTCGTCCACCACAAGGAGCTTTTTTCTGGTCTCTTTGACTGGCCATTCCTCTCGCCTTTCCATGTGAGGAGTAATAACGATAGGATCGTCCACTCCAAAATTGTCCTGATGCACGAAAAGGCTGAGGTTGCCTAATAGCAGCTCCTAAAGATTTGGCAGCCGCTTTTGAGGTCTGCAACCTCTGAAGGCTCTCGTCAGCCTTGTTGCCCAAAAGGTGAGACCCGTCAAAGGGCATGTTCAAAAGACGGTTTTGCATGTCCGGTGCAAAACCCGACTTTTGCAACCACGCAAATCTGCGCATTACTGTGCTAGTGGCAATGGACCTGCTCACACTATCTGCAGTGTCCAATCCAAACTGAAGGGACTCCTGCATGGCCTCCTTTCCATCTCCAACAATGGCTAGGAATCCTTCCCTTTCATCCCCTTCTAGTATGTGCTCCGCGGCCATTGCAATTCACTCCCACAAGTGTACGAAAATGTTGCCAAGGTATACGTGGAGTTGGCTGATTTTAACGCCATACTCCCAGTTTAAAATACCTTGCGGGCCCAATCATCCACACGCTTGTCGTTCCTATCCGGAGGGATGGAAGGGTACGCCACCTTATTTGAAGCTGTGGCTGCTTGGAAGACCAGACTCTCGGGAGTAGGGTGTTTTAACAGATAGCCGGGGTCGCTACTGGAAGGGCGGTATTTTGAAGTGAGGTATTTATTCACCGGAGGAATAGAGTCTGGTGTCTCCCGATTTTTGGCAACCCTATTTTGCAAGGCTACATGGAAGGGTAAAATTCGATCTTCGGTGGGACCATGATCCAATAAATCGGTCAAATCATCCTGGATGAACTGAGTTGGTGGTCTAGACCATCCTAAGTATTCAACCACCTTTGTCATCAACTGCCTGCCTGTATGAGGGATTGGAATGTTCCCCTGGTGATGGCCTGCCAAAATCTGTTTCAGGTGAAGTGCCAATTCCACTTGCATTATGCAAGGTTTCCACCAGATCCCTCATCCTGCTTTCCTCAGAAATCAGGCATTCTGGGACATTTGGGGTGCCATATTCCAGTCCAAAAGGAACATCTGCCTCCTCAGACCTCTCCTGTTCTTCAAAAATTGAAGTTAAGGATTTGATATATTCTTTCCTCAGAAGAGGTTTAAAAATCTTTTCTGGAAGAGGTGTATCAGTGGAGCCTGAAGGCTTTATAGCCTTTGCAGCTTTTTCTTTTGCTGTTATTTTGACAGCTTCTGGCTGAATTGGAGCCTTTGGGACATTTGGCGCCGAGGGCTTCGGGGTCGATTTCGACAAAGGCGTGGTTGTCGACAGAGCTGGCTTTGAGGGTGTCGAAGCGCTCTTTGAAGGCTCACGTTCGTGGTGTGTCTGGTTCCGGACCGTGTCTGTAACCTCGAACGGTTGACTCGACTAGAGCGGTCTTTTTCGCTCGGCGTCCTGGAGGGTTCCCGATCCTTTCTCCTTTGATCACCCAGGCTCGAGGGTGCCCGAGTGTTGGAAAACAGTAACGCTCCCGGCCGGCTTCCGTAGAAGGCATTGACCGAGGCTTAGCCTTTTCAAACACCTCCATCATTTTTATTCTAAATGCTTCCCATTCTTCGGAGGAAGAATGTTTTGTGGGGCATTTAATTCTTTTGGGGGATTCTTCCGAGGACGAGGTGGAAGGGCACCGGTGGTGTCTTTTCTTGGACTTTTTCGTCGAAGACGAAGAGTGGTGTGAACCACTTCGGGACCTAGACCGATGCTTTTACCTTTGGCGTCGAGGAGATTTCTCCTCACGGGACATCGACTCGACGGTAGATGCTTTTCGGTCAGGTTTTCGACCTATCTGCAGTTTTCCCTTCCTCTCTCGCAAGGCCTTCCCCGTCATTGCCTGACACTTCGTACAGGCCTCCATGTCATGGCCTTCACCGAGGCAACACAAACATTTCGGTGCGGGTCCGTGATGGACATTTTCGAACCGCAGGATTTACACTTTTTGAACCCCGAAAGCAGGGTAGTCGGGGTCGATGACGAGGACATTATCGAATATCTTCTTCAGTAACTGCATCACAGAACTACTCGAGGTGCGCCGAGTCTCCGAAGCAACACGTACTGCGTAAAAACAGAACTGAGGCCAACGGGCACCATGTGGGCTTCTTGTATACCTGATGAGGTCACCCTCGAGGGAGGCCTCTGAGGGACCTCGACTACACGACATCGACGCACGGCGCCCTCTGCCGAGAAAACATTTCCTAAGCAGCTAAAGCTGGATGGAATACATCTAAGATGAGGAATACGTTGGAGGACACAATCCATTCGAAAGAAAGTTATAACAAGGCAAATTAAAATTAACAATCATTGCCAAAGCCAAGAGGGTGCACATGAGAATCCAAATGTTTGTAAAACGTATTGCCCATGTTTGAAGAAGTTCATAAAAGAGGCTGGTGTAAACCCACATTGCCAAAGCCAAAGTAGAGTCAGTGTGAAATAGAATAATTGCTAGTATTTGGTTAATGATGAAGTGGGAAAACAAAAGTGGCAGGAAGGCTAACGTGGTATTGTGAAGCAAGAGACATTGCTAACTTGTTGCAAGCTGAGCTTTACCACAAAAGGTATTTATTTATTTGCAACACACCGGTAGCCACATGCATCAAGGCGGACATTTACACACAGTAAACAGACTAGTAGAGACAGGACAGTCGTTGGTCAAGTGCACAAGAAGAGAAAGGTTTGTCCTTTACTCAAATAAGAATGTTTTTAAGGACCAACGGAAGACCATTCGATTTTGCTCCTGTCTAAGGCTCAAGGGAAGAGAGTTCCAGAAATTTGCTGCACGGACTGGGAAGGAGCCACCCAGTCCAATCTTGCGTTTAAATCCTACACACATAACCAGAGACAGTTCTGAAGAGCGCAGAGCTCTGGCTGGAGTGTAACTTGACACTAACATTTTAAGGTAAGCAGGAGCCAAGCCGTAAAGTCAACAATGGACTAATAAGCTGCCTTGAAGTTGATTTGTGCTGGCACTGGAAGCCAGTGTAAGTCTCTCCTGTGGGTAGAAATATGATCTCTCCTCAGGATTCCTTTAATAATGCGAACAGCATAATTTTGGATAACTTGCCATTTTTGGAGGCAAGAATTATTCATGGGTGGGCCACAGATGAAGTGCTAGAAATGTTGAGTGTTGTACAGACTGGGGCCCCAGGAGGTGTAAATGTGAATCTCCAGGGCGGAAGGGTGTGCAGATGCAAGTGCTGTGGATAGACTGGAGCTGGGGAGAATTGGTGAGGGAGGTCAGGGCCCTGAGGATGCATAAGGGCCCAGGGCACCGATTCAGCAACTGAACTGTGTGATTAGCAAAGGAGAGAAGACGGGAAGGAGGAGGAAAAGAGAAAAGCTTTAAGGAGCTTCTTGAATTTGACAAGATCCTGCTCAAGGCTTAGAGGGTGGGGAAGGCTAGTCCATAGAGCCAACTGAGGAAAGTGAATGAGTACCTGCCCTCTGTTTAGCAAAACAATTTACACACAAAGAGTTGGTGCCATAGGATTGACATGGGTCTGTGCATTCATTGAGGGCTCGAGGTAAGCGACAAGCGGTTTTACCATATTTAGGACTGGAATATCGTTCTTCCGGATTTTAAAACTCTGGTAGTCCGAGGGCAGTTTGGATCTTGCTTGGCTGGACACAAAGATTAGTCATTCGGTTTTACTCCAGTTGAGGCAAAGCCAGTTATTTCTCCTCCAAGCTTCGACAAGATGATATGTGTTCGACATTGGCCTTGTCAGACTCGTAACTTCCACTAATCTCAAGGACAAGCTGCGTCTCGTCGGCATAGTTTGAGAAAAATAACCCCCTTACCTCTTGAAGTGTACAAAGCGGTCTAATATAGATGTTCAAGAGGATCAGAGACGTACATGTTTCCTTGGGGGACGCCAACAAATGGGCGCTTGCAGAGACAAAGAGTCCACCAAGCAGATGTGGGCATGTGATGTGACAAGAATGACTTGACCCAGTCAGTTGTATCCTTTGTGTAGTTACCAATATCTCCCAAAGTTCCAAGCAGGCGTCCGTGGTCTAGAAGGGCGAACGCTGCCGATATATCAAGCAGGACCAAAGTTCGGGCCTTACAAGATGCTCAGCATGTATGTCTGTCGGTCAGTGAGGGCTGTCACAGTACTAAGCACTGCTCCAAAAGCCTGTCTACTATTAAGGAGGCGGTTTGCCTCTATGGATGATTGAAGTTGTGAGCTGGCTTCTTTGTCAGAAATCTTCAAGAGGAAGTTGGAGTTGGTAATGGCCATAGGTTGGCAGCATCCTTCGAATCCAGACCAAGCTTTTTAACCAGTGGAGTGACTGAAACAGACCTGATGGCAACAGGAAAGTGATTATCACGGAAGGACACATTGACCAGGCAAGTAAAAAATGGGGCAAAGACCTTTTTATGGACCAAAATTAGTTTTTGAAATAGAATGTTGTCAAGGCAGGATGTTGGGAGCATGGTATCAAGTATTCTTTCCATGTCAGCAAGGGCAATAGGTGAGAAGAACAAGTTACCTACCCCTGGTAACGTTCTTTCGACTGGATGTTCCTCCAACATATTCCTCATCTTTGACATGTAGTTTCCACACCTCGGCAGCTTTGGACATTTTTCGGCAGAGGGCACCCTGCATCGATGGCATTGGGTTGATGTCCCTCGAAGGTCTCTGTTTAGGGTGACGCCATCGGATGTTATAAGTAGCACGCACAGTGCCCGTTGCCTCAGTTCTGCTACACGAGGAGTGATTGAAAAAACAGAAGTGGCCACAAATCGGGCCTGATAGTACTTAGCCTTGTTGGAACGAAAGCTGTATTAGCATGGGAAATTCTACAGAGGGGTAGGTTGGGAGGGCGATGAGGAATATGTTGGAGGAACATCCAGCTGAAAGAACGTTACCAGGGGTAAGACACTTGTTCTTCGAATGGATTGTGTCTGCCAACGTATTCCTCATCTTTGACAGGCTCCCAAAGCAGTATCCATGAGTGGAGGAGGGTGAAGAATTGAGTAAAATTGAAATGATAGAGCAGAATAAAGGACTGCCTTCCAAACGACATCCTGAGCATGGGAAGTATCCAGGGAATAATGCTTGGTAAACATGTGTATCGAAGACCACGTTGCAGCATCACATATGTTTTTTATAGGGCCACCCCTTTGCAGGGCTGTCGACGTGGCCATGTCTCTCGTGGAATGAGCACGCAAGCCCTCAGGAGGGACCTTGCCTGCCAAAGTATAGCATTCAGAAATAGTGTGGATGATCCACCTAGACAAGGTCTGTGTAGACACAGTGTGGCCTAGTTTGTGCCCAGTATACCCCACAAAGAGCTAGTCGTCCACTCTCACCTTGGATTATCTGGAAATATAAAAGCTCAAAGCTCTCATAGGGTCCAACCTTTGAAGCCTTTCCTCTTCCTTACTAGGATGCGAAGGATAGAATGCAGGTAGCAACATTTTCGGACTCAAATGAAATTCAAAAACTACCTTAGGTACAAAGGAGGGTCTGACTCTCAACACAACCCTGTCCTTGTGGAATACAGTAAAGGGAGGCTTGGAAAAAAGTGCCTGCAACTCGCTCACTGTACGTGCTGGTGTAAGAGGAACCAATATAAAAGTCTTCTAGGTTAACCACCTCAATGGACATGAGTACAATGTTTCAAATGGAGCACCCATCAGAAACTTTAAGTTAAGGTCCCAAACCGGAACATGAAACAGTGAAGGCAGGAACACATTCATGGGCCTTTTAGAAATTGAGTAACCAAAGGAATCTTAAAATAAGAGCATTCCTTGGATGAGCGCTTAAAGATTGAGAGCGCTGCTAGGTAACCTTTAATGGTCCCCACCTGAAGACCCTTGTGGGCTAAAGAAAGCAAAAAGGATAGAACATCCAGAGATGTACACTGAAAAGGATTAACATTCTTTTCTGCACCAGTCGCAAAACGTATTCCAAAGGCAACAGTACAGAGACTTGGTTGCCAGCCGCCTGGTGAAAGCAACACTTCCATTACGTCATCCGGGCGGTCCCAATCCTTGCATCTCAACCTTTCAGAAACCATGCGTGAAGGTTGAGAGTCTTGACCTCTGGATGGAGAACCCGACCTTCCTCTTGCGAGAGAAGATCCTCTCTTTGGGGAAGACTCATCGGAGGAGGACAGATGGACATGCCTAGAAGATCCGGGTATCATGATCTCCTGGCCCAATCTGGAGCAACTAGGATCAGGCGGGACCTGAACCGTCAACCTCCTGAGAACTTGAGGAATGACTTGGACTGGAGGAAACACATACAGTAGCGGGAATTCCCAATCCACCCCGAACGTGTCTCCTTGCACTTCTGGTTGGCACCAGTCGCGAACAAATCCACTTGAGGGGTTCCCCAAAGGGCGAAGACATCTTGGATTTCCTGAGCTATTTCCCACTTGTGTGAGGCTGCGCTGTGCCTGCTCAGAGCGTTCGTTGCCGTGTTCTCCTCTCCGGCCAGATGAACCGCTGCTAGGGAGATTCCTTCTTGGATTGCCAGAACCAGAGCTGCATCGCCTCTCTGCACAGTGGTAGTGACCCTACACCACCTCTCTTGTTGAGGTAATGCATGGCCACCGTGTTGTCCGTCATTATCAGGACATTCTTCCCCCATACAGACAGCAGGAAATCTTTCAGTGCTAGCCTGATTGCTCTCAGCTCCAAAAGATTGATGTGAAGTTTGGACTCTGATGGAGACCAATGACCGCTGATGGTCAGATCGTTGGCGTAAGCGCCCCACCCTGTGAGGAAAGCGTCCGTCAATACAGTTACTTCCGGCCATGGCTGCCAAAAAGGTTCTCCCTTCATGAGGTTTTGCTTGCAGGCCCACCACAGAATATCCTGTGAGACCCTGACCGGAACCTGAAGGTGATCCGACATCTTGCCTGAGAATTGGGACCATTGAGTCCTGAGCGCCCATTGAAGGGACCTCATTCTCAGACGGGGCTCTGGCACCAGAAAAATGCAGGATGCCATGAGGCGCAGCAACCTTAAGAATTCGAAGGTCGGAAGATTCTGGGCATTCTGAAATTTGTTTACCATCTGGAGAATGTTACGAGTCCTCACTTTGGGTGGCGAGCACTTCCCCAAGGATGTGTCTAAAACAGCCCTGATGTACTGGAGCTGTTGGGAAGGTGTCATATGGGACTTCTTGAAATTGAGGAAGAAGGCCAGTCTGCGAAGGGAGTGACAGGTAACGTTGAGATGATCCAAGGCTTGTTCGGGAGAACGCGCCCTGATCAGCCAATCGTCCAGGTAGGGGTAGACGTGAATTCCCCCCCCCCCCTTCTCCTGAGATGTGCTGCCACTACCACCATCAGTTTGGTGAATACCCTCAGGGCGGAGATCAACCCGAATGGCAGGACTCGAAACGGATAGTGTGAGCCGCCAACGGCGAACCTCAGGTATTTCCTGTGCTTGATATGGATCGCCACATGAAAATAAGCATCCTGAAGGTCCAATGACACCAACCAATCCTGAAGTTGGAGGGCCTGAAGTATCTGAGAAAGAGTGACCATCCTGAATTTGTCCTTCCTGAGGAACTTATTCAAGTATCCCAAGTCTAAGATGGGTCGCAGTCCCCCGTTCTTTTTGGGAATCAAAAAATAAGGGGAGTACCAGCCCTTGTTCCTCTCCGCTACAGGCACTGGTTCTATAGCGCCTTTCTCTAGCAGGGTTAATATTTCCTGCACGAGGAGCGGATCTGAAACCCTCAAAGAGTGTATTCCCGGTGAATTGTCGTGAGGCTTCCGTAGAAAAAGAAGGCAGCACCAGTGGGCTATTGTTTCCAGAGCCCAAGCATCTGAAGTAATGGCTCGCCATTCTTCCAGATGCTGAGACAGCCTTCCCCCCACCGGTGAGTTGTGACCGAAGGCCTCAGAGCGGTTTTGAAGCAGCAGTAGCAGAGCCTGAAGGCAAAGAGGCTGCTGCTTGAGCGGCTTTGGCACCTCTACCTCGTCCACCACGAGGAAACGTACGTTGGCCTCTTTGACTGGCCATTCCTCTCACCCGTCCAAATGAGTAGGATCAAAAATATCTACACCTCCATTGCTCTCCACTAGGACGAAAAAGACTGAGGCTGCTGAACAGCGGCACCCAAAGACTTGGGGGTTGCATTAAAGGTCTGCAGCTTCTCAAGGCTCTCGTCGGCCTTGCTGCCAAAAAAGGTGAGACCCGTCAAATGGCATGTTCCGAAGTCTAGCCTGCACATCCGGTGCAAAACACGACTTCCGCAACCACTCAAATCTGCGTATTACTGTGCTTGCAGCCATGGACCTGCTGACACTGTCTGCAACATCCAAACCAGACTGAAGGAATTCACACATGGCTTCCTTGCTGTCCTTAACAAGAGCCAGGAAGCCCTGCCTTTCTTCCCCTTCAGGAATATGCTCAGCTGCCATAGATATGCAATCTCACAGACTGTACGAAAATCTAGCCAAGGCACAAGAGGAGTTGGCCGCCTTCAACGCCATACACCCAGCTGAAGATACCTTGCGCGCCCATCCATCCATGCGCTTATCATCCCTATCCGGAGGGATGATCGGGTACGCAGCCAGTTTCGAGGTAGCCGTGGCTGCCTGGACCACTAGACTCTCAGGAGTGGGGTGAGATGACAGATAGCCCGGGTTGGTACCGCCAGATTAGTCTCCGGATTTCCCAATTTTTGGCCACCCGGTTCTGCAGAGCCACATGAAATGGCAATATGGGATCTGTAGGAGGACCCTGATCCAAGATGTCCGTAAGATCATCCTGATCATAGTGGGCAGTAGGCCTGGCCCAGCCCAAATACTCCACAACTCTCAACATAAGGTGTCGGTAAGAGGAGTTGGCATGCTCCCCAGGGTCTAGTCTGCCGAACTCCAGCTCAGGAAAAGTGTCTATACCACTTGCATTTTGCAAGGTATCACAAAGATCCTGCATCCTACTCTCCTCCTCCGAGATGAGGCATTCTGGCAGATTAGGGGTCTCAAACTGGAGACCAAAAGGAGCCCCCACCCTCATCAGAATGTTCCTCCTCCTCAAAAATGGAGGTGAGGGACTTTAAAAAGTCTTTTGTTGGCATAAGAGTACACCTTTTCTCAGGTATCACAGCCAGAGGCTTCAAAGTCGACGACTTTGACACCGCCTTTTTAGGAGGTTCCACCGTTAAATGCCGGTAAATTTGGCACAGACGGCGCTGATGGCGCCGGCAATGGCTCCGAAGGCATCAAGGGTCTAATCGGGGTGGAGGACCCGACAGGCACTATCGACTGGCATGGCGCTGATGGCGTCTATGGCATTGAGGGTTTGGACGCTGTCAACGGAGACTTCGCTTCACGTCTCGAGTGATCCTTAGGTACCTTGTCCGAATGAGGCCTCGAAGGCTCCCGATGGGGATCGCGCCGTTTAACCGGGCTAGAGGGCGCGCAAATAACCGGCTGAGACCGTTCCCTGCCGGCTTCAAAAGAAGGCGCGGACGGGGCCTTGCCCTGCTTTTCAAAAATGTCAAGTATTTTCGCACAGAAAGCTTCCCACTCAGCGGGCGTCGAATGTTTGGACGGGCAACTCACCCTCTTGGGGGTGCCGCCTGAGGAAGACGACGAGGAAGGCGACCGGCGGTGCCTTCTCCTCGAGCGCTTCGACCAGGACGAGTGGCGGGAACCACTCCTGGACCTTGAACGCTTGGCCTTCCTCCTCTGAGGAGTCATCTCTCGACTCATCGGTCGAAGGCCCAGCAGGTCGGGACTTATAGGGCTTGGACACCTTGCCGACCTCGAGTTTCCCCTTTCGTTCCCGCAAGGCCTTTCCACCATCGACTGGCACTTGGAGCACGTATCCGTGTCATGGCCCGCGCCGAGGCACCACAGGCAGACACGATGCAGATCCGTGATGGACATCTTGTATCTGCAGTCCCAGCATTTCTTGAACCCGGACTGAGGTGTCGTCGGAGTGGAAGACAAAGACATATCTAAGAACTTCACAGAAAATACTAGAATGTACAAGGCGCGCCAGGTTTCATGAAGCAAACACGCTTGCGGAAAAAACGGAACTGAGGCAATGGGCGCTGTGCGTGCTACTTATAACATCCGATGACATCACCCTCGACAGAGGCCTTCGAGGGACATTGACCCGATGCCATCAACGCAGTGTGCCCCCTGCCAAAAAATGTCCAAAGCAGCCGAGCTGTGGATATTGCATGTCAAAGATGAGGAATACGTTGGAGGACACAATCCATTTGAACCTAAATTTAGGAAGTTCCCTGTTTTTGGTGTGGCTGCGAGCAGACCTGATTATATGATATGATGAGACAGTGAGATCTTTTTAAATGTTGTTGCATGCTTTAGCCACTTTAGAAGTTAAAGCTATTTGCACATTAACCGTCTTGAGACGATTGTGCAAATGGGATTGATTGGACTTTGGGCATTTCAATGGATTTAAGGATCTCGCACAGTTTCCTTGTTAGAGGCTTACTTAATCGGTTTGTTGAAAAAGTTATTTTTTGTATCAAAGATGGTGGTTTTATAACATTTTTGCAGGCAGATTTATTTGCCTCAGAGATTTTTTAACCATTGAGTTTCAAGTTTTCTTTTGGCCTTCTTTAAGAGAGTGAGTTCTGGAGTAAACCAGTTTTGATGGCCCACGTTAGCTCGGACTGATTTTGTTTTAAGGGGAGCAATTCTACTTAGTAGTCCTGTGATTGAGCTGTTATAAACCATAACCAGGTTCTCGGCCGGGTCAGAGGTACTAGCCATAATATCCGCCAAGCACCCTTGAAGATCGGTAGGTTGTAACTTTTAAAAATTATGACTGATTACTCTTTTTGGCATGTTTCTGATTTTTGGGAGAGGCTCCAGTAATTGAATATGGAACTCAACAGTGTTGTGGTCGGACCGGATGCACAGGGAGGTACTATCCATGTGCACAGTCACGTTCCATGCAACCACCCAATTCAGCATGTTGTTTTTGGCTATGGTGGGGTCATTATTACATACTTGGAAGTTGATATTGTTAAGGAGTAGATTCCAGGTCAATAGCATCTTTATCCACCTTCTTGCCCCGCAAGTCTCTTAGAAGGATTTGTTCAGGATCTGGGAGATGTCTCTGTTGAAAACCAGCATTTCCGAGGAGGGGTTGGGGTGGGGCAGGGCAGTAGATTAGAACAAAATTGACACAACAGTGATCCGAGGGGGGGAATCTTTAAGTGTAAAACTTCACAGTCTTAGCAGATACATGGGGTGGGAAAGAGTTTGAACTTGTTTTTTTCAATGATGGCCACTCCTCCGCCATGACCTAGAGCACGGTTCGTACAGTAGATAGGACAACCCTCTGAAACAGCAAAGACAAGCAAGGGGCCGCTTCTGTAATCCAAGTCTCTGACAAACAAAACATGCCCAAATCCCTCTCTAGTATAAGGTCAGGAATGTTGGGAGTGTGCTTGTTGAGTAATCGGGTGTTCTGAAGAGCCATTTTCATGTAATTGTTTGGTTTAGCTAGAGAATGATCGATCTCCCTATGCACTTTGGTGAGAGTGGAGCCCATTAGTAGGTTTTCTTGGGGGCCTAGGAGACACTTGGCTGGAGTCTCTGGGGCCATTTGGAGGAGAGCAAGCATGGCCCAGGGTGACCTGGTCTATGACGGGGCTCAAATCTTTGTCTGCCTCAGGAGCAGGTAAATGGAATCTGTTTAAGGGCTGGATGATTGATTCAATTGCCCTAGGTAAAACCCTTGGGCAGGCTGGGTTCAGTTCTGCTAGTACAGGAAGGGTACACAGGGTGCTGGGGACCAGAGCAGAATCTGGCACTTCAAAAGCTCTTGCCAGTAAATAGTTATTGACAATAGCCAGTAGATTAGTCTTTTTCACTGCAAGGAGCAGATTTAGT
This sequence comes from Ambystoma mexicanum, assembly GCF_040938575.1. NCBI lineage: Eukaryota > Metazoa > Chordata > Amphibia > Caudata > Ambystomatidae > Ambystoma > Ambystoma mexicanum. The sequence continues at coordinate 589,436,690 of NC_090923.1, read as the reverse complement.
CCATCTGGGTAGCCCATGATGTTCGCGGGATTTGACCTTGGCAGAGCGAGCTGGGTTCTCCTGACAGTTGTTAGGACACTCTTCGTTAAGAGGGGAGCTGTGATTTACATTCTTTTGCAATGAAAGCGGACAACCTTACGGATTGGGAAACCGTTTTAGAAGTAGCAGGTCACAGGGAACAGCAAGAATACAAGGTACTTCGAAGAGTATGAGGCGTCCAAGAGTGTTTATGCCGGACAATGATTGGCAAAAACCAGCTTGGTCCTGGTGCGCCTGGGTTTGGGATAAATACGCTAGGGAAGATGGGAAATTTAGTTTTCCCTCCCTTATAGCATAGTTCAAGGCTAGCAGGCGAACAAAGTGTAATGCACACCGCTTGCAGGAGAGTACACCAGAACAGAGACACTTTGAATTAGTAGACCTGGGAGTTAACCAGGTGGATATTGATGAAGTACTGTGAAGTGGGGTTGACAAGTCGTAAATAATCAGTGGTAGAACTACTGATATGTTTTGGTGAAATATTGCTGAATCATTCTGACATACTTTCATTGCTCTATCAAGTGTTGTATAAACTGCTGCAGAAGTGTATAATCTTATTAAAACAAATATGTGGTTGCAGAATAATCATGGCAAAGACAATGGCCCTCATTAGGACCTTGGCGGAGGACCATGGCGCTATTAGCACCATGGTCCATGGCGCTAAGTTGCCAACTCCGCCATGGTGGTTGGCGGACTTACCGCCCCATTCCGACCTTGGCGGGGCGGTAAGTCCCCAATCCCCATTTTACCCTTCCCCATTCCCATTTTTGCCCCATAGGGCATTAATGGGAGTGGGGAAGGCGTTAATTACGCCACCGTAAATTACGGTGGCGTAATTAACAAGGTCCCTTAGTGCCATGGATTTTAACGCCTGCAAAAAGCAGGTGTTAAATCCGCCATGGCGCTAAGGGAACTCGTACTCAGGCGGTAAGGGTCGGCGATGTTTACGCTGGCGTAAACCCCTTACCGCCTGGGTCGTAATGAGGGCCAATTTATGTTATGATAGGTTATTTATAACGCGCTTAATACCCAGAGGTTTCCAAGGGCAGACCCGAGGATCGAACCTGTGTTTCTCCGGGTCGTCTTGCTTCCAAGGCGAGCACGTTGCCCCTGAGATATCCTCCCGAGACTAATTCCTTTTGAACTAAGGAAATGTTCTTGGTTTAATGTGAAGATTTTCTTAAAATCACAAGTGTAAGAGAAATAAACCTTGTTGAATAAGTCTGAAGTGTTGAAACATGTGTTGCCAAGTTGCTGGCTGCACTGGCATCCCTCTGGACAGCCTCCCTGCCACTCTGAAACCTGAGGAAAACCATCTCCGGTTCCAGAAGCACCTCAAGATCTTCCCTCTTTGCTTCTGCCTTCACCCCTTCTCTCCCCTGCTGACCTGCTCTCTTGGCACCGTGCACCTGGCCTACCTTCTGATTTCCGGGCCCATGTACCTGCTCACCGTGCCACCCACCCGCACTGCCTCCCGGCAACCCCTTGCACTGGGGCCTGTATCTGTAACCATACAGTCCCCCCCCCCCCCCCCTTTTTCTTTCTGCACTTACCAGACTGGCCCCATCTGCTGCCTTAAACCAGCACTTGCCACCTGGTGGCTGCACTTCCACTGTTTTGTTGTGCATTTCTATTTATTTATTGTGCATTTATTAGGCGCTTACACAACAAGTAAATTGTGTTTCAAAGCGCACACATGGCAACAGGGGGGGAACATTGGATTGAAAAACAATATATACACTGGAGGAGAAAGACAAACCTACTATGGCTTGTAAGTATTCAGAACATGCAAGTGCAGAAAGAGAAGAGGGGGAAGAGGGAGTGGGGGTAGGTGCTGGAGTGTCCGTGCTCGTGGGTGAGCAGCAGATTTAAGCGCTAAGTATAGTAACTGATGGGGAGCGTTGAGCTGCAATAAGCAGGTAAGTGCAGATCTACAATGGCGTAGGCCAGTGGGTGCCGAGGCAAGTGCTGTGTGTAAGCAGCAGCTGAGGCGATTGGGTGTGTCATTTAACCCCTAATGACTGCTTATCTGAGTTCAGAAGCATTATGTCACTCAAAGTTGATCATTTTTGGTGATTTTAACATATGGTTTAACTAACCCGGAGAAACAGACCGCAGACATCTAAATGACATCCTGTGATCTCATGGCCTCCATTTACCATCTAATCAATCAACACACATAGGTGGTCATTGTCTGGATCCTATATTATCCAGAGGTCTAAGTTTAAACCATTCTGGAAACATACCCGTCAGCTGGTCTGATCACGTTGTGTTTGTTTTCACTATGGTTATTGACTGTACCCCACATCAAAAGAATATGAATGTTAACTCAGAGTTTCGATGTCAAAAGAAAGATCTGAATTGCATATCTAGCGATGAACTGTTGAGTGATTTACCGGTTACCCAACCAGTTACGACTTGCACGGCCATGCATACAAAACTGATGACTAAGATCCAAGCCAACTGTGATGCTATTGCTCTCTGCAAAATTGTTAAGAATTCCCTTAAAAAAACAAAAACAAAATAACAGTGGTACAATGATCTATTAAAAGTCCTTAAAGGACTTGACCGAAAAATTGAAAAAAGATGGTTCACGACCAGGAACATAAGTGATCGTATTGAAACCAAACTTGCTTTGAAGACATATAGGGATGAGATCCTTAAAGCCAAATCCCTATGTCCTCAAGGGCAGATTAATTTGGCAATAGATCTCAAGTCCTGTTCAAGGTAATCAGAAATGTTACCAATCCTTTGTGTATTAATTCAAGTTTCCAGGCATCCCAAAAAATGGCTAACGATTTTAATATTTTCTTTTTGGAGATAATAGAGCTGATCAGGAATAACATATATATTCAATATGCAGCCTTAAAACCCGACATAACTGCCAAGGCAGTATCTTTAGACAACCAACTGCCTTTGTCTAAATTTGTCTTTCTGCCACTCAGTTTAGAAACTGTAAGCAATTTGAAACCGACCAACTTTGCTTATGACCCTGTTCCTGCTTATCTTGCAAAGCAGCATGCACCCGTGCTTGATGGGATTATCCAGGTTCTGGTGAATGCTTCACTAACTCAAGGATGTGTTCCTACCCTACCCGCCTTTTGAAAAGGTCAACTTTGGATTACAAAACACTTTCTAACTATCGTCCTATTGCAAGTCTTTTGTGGCCGGCAAATATTTTAGAAAAAGTAGTCACCATGCAATTACACAATTTTCTGGATTATTATGGTCTCCTTGACTTATACCAGTCAGGATTCTGAACAGGTCGCGGCACTGAGTCAGCTCTGACTGCGGTCTGGGACGATTTACTCGAGGCTGCCGATAATGCTGATATTGGTATGCTTGTCATGCTGGACCTGTCGGCAGCCTTTGACACAGTGGACTTTGATATTTTTAAATCAAGATTGTCATCAGTGGCTCAGGTGTCTGATATTGTACTTGAATGGTTCACGTCTTTTTTGACGAACTGTGTCCAGCAGGTCAAAACAGGCCCATATTTGTCTGATCCCTTGCCTGTTACATGCATAGTACCTCAGGGCTCCTCCCTGTCGCTGCTACTGTTTATGTGTACATCCGCCCACTGTTACACATTTTTACTCAGTTTGATGTGTGTTATCATTCTTTTGCTGATGATACACAGATCTATGTTAGGTTAAAGCAACCACTGGGGGCATGGAGGGGGTTTTGACATATGCTGGCAAAATCCACAATTGGATTCTGGAGAATAAACTTCAGCTGAATCCGTCAAAAACGGAGATCATTGTTTTTGGTTCAAAGATTAAAGTAGCGAATGTTTACACTCAGTTCCCTGCCCAACTTTGTTTGGGGCTCCAACAAAATATACTGAGAAAGTGAAAAACTTGGCTGTATATGGCAGTCCAGTCGGAGCTGGAACTTGCATATAAATCGGATTCTTAAATCAGTCTATTTTTAGCAAAAACTTTGAAGCCTTTATCACAGTTAGTTGTTGAAAAAGAACGACTCATCGTGGTGGGAACACTAACCAAAGCTCGGCTAGATTACTGTAATGCCCTTTTGATGTTGCCCAGAATTCTGCGGTAGGACTGATTTTTGGACTAACCAAAAGAAACACTATCTCTCCCTTCCGGAGGAGACTTCATTGGCTCCTAGTGAAGGAAAGAATTATATTTATTCTAGAACCTCAAGCTGGGGAGACAGACGCTTTGCCACTATTGGCCCTCATTCTTGGAATTCCCTTCTGCAAAACCTGTGGCAAATCAAATCATGAGTGTGTATTCAGGAAGCAACTAAAAACCTACTTATTTACATAATTTTGTTATCATCAAAACACATATACAAATTTTGTGCAGTGTTTGATTTACATTATCTTCATCTGGCCCAGATGCAATTTGTTGCTGGGATTCCATTTTGGGATATGCACGTTGTACGTTCACAAATCAAATTCTAATCAAATACATGCCCGAGAAGGTTCTCATATGGAACCTCATAAGACACAACAACTATGCACATACACATAAATGGAATGGACTGTGTACCTGCATGCCCAGTTCAAAGTGAAAGTCAACAAAAACTTCCAAGAAAAGCACACATAACAGGGTTCTTTCTTCACAATCACAACAGTAATGCAATTCTTGTGGGGTTTGTGCAATCAGTTTCCTCCACACCAGTTTGCGGTTCCAGCGTGGGATCTGAATTTGGCGTTCACAGTCCTGATGCGTGCTCCATTTGAGCCCCTGCATTCTTGTTCTTTTAGACTGCTCACCATTAAGGTGTTTTCCTGGTCGCCATCACTTCCACTAGACAGGCGAGTGGTGTTATGTGTTAAACCTCCTTATTTGGTTTTCTCCAAAGAGAAGGTGACTTTGGTGGTTAGACCATCCTTTCTTACGAAAGTGGACTTGAATTTCCATCTCCCTCAAAAAATCCATCTTCCTGTGTTTTTTTCCGATTGCCTCAAAGCCATTCTTCCAGAGGAGTGGCTGCCACCCCTGCCCGTGCAGAGTCCCTGTTTTGGACATCTGCCAAGCAGTAACGTGGGCTTCTCTGCACACGCTTTGCAAAGCATTACTGCTTGGATCCCCTTCCCAGATAAGATCCCAGTTTTGGCAGAGCCGTCCATCAACATTTTCTTATCTAGGTTGTGTCCTTGCTCTCCTCCCTCCTCCCGATCCATGACTGCTATGGGAGTCTGGCATCCAATAGAAGAACACATTACATACATCTTGGTAATGTTCTTTCTGATGGATACTCCTCCCACGGATTCCTCATCGCCCTCCTTGCCTGCCCCTTTTTGTGGATAGCTAGTACAACATCAGTTCAGCATCCACTCAGAGTTGGAGCGGTAGGAACTGAGGTCATGGGGTGCAGCGCATCGATATATACTGGCCCCCGGCACAATGACCAGCATAGGGAGTCTAGAGAAGCTGGGCGGAGGTGACACAGAGCAGCGCTGTGACACCTGGGACACAAAGGTTTGCGAAGATCAGATGTGGATGGGATTATCAAAGATGAGGAAACTGGGGGGAAAAAGGAAGGAATCCATTAGAATGTGTTTTTGCAGCATCAATGGCACCTCCCCATGTTTTTGCCATGACTTGAACCCAGTATTGACTTTTGGAGGGATGAATAGCTTATTTATTTATTTTAACTTTACTCCCTTTATGCAGCACATCTTTTTTAGGGACACTGGTCAGCTAACATTGCTACCAGTGTAGGCCGACCCTGACCTTCCTTTTTTGACTTACTGTAGCACACATCAGCCTAGAGTGAAGTGCTGCAGGGGTACTTTGTATGCCTTTTTCGAATACCATTTTATAACACTTTTACTTTTCTGGCTGGCTCATGGCAGCAGACATTTTATCACACTGTGCGCTTTTGTATTTTACTGCCTAGTGCCATACTCAAAATGTCTGTGCCATGCTTTTTTTTCAATCGCCCTTTGGCCATCTTGTCCTTCGGCCTTCTTCCTGCCTATTCAGGTTAGGAAATGCCATGTATGGCAAGTCCATTCCCAGGAAAAACAACGGTATGTGCACCGGGGAAGAATGTGGGGGTTGGAACTGTCTTGTACCAATGCAAATTCCAGGCAGGGCTTGTATGCTGCTGGGCAGATTTGGGCAAGAGGTGGTCCATGATTGGACAGCCCTTGCCAGTTTGAATGGGGTCGACCAGGGCCAATGGAGGGCAGCTCGAATGTGGGATAAAATAAGGGGTGCTGCATCTGTTCTATAGATCAACATTTGCCGTCAAGACCCCTATGAAGAGAAGCAGCCCACTGAAAATTGCCGTTGAAGACTACCAGCATTACTTCCAACAAAGTTCTTGTAAAGCCCTGCCACTATACATACATCACCAGAACAACCTTGTTGGCGATTCCACCCTTGTACTGGTGGGACCAACCAGTCCAGACCCCAGCCTACCCTCAGAACCATTTGTCGACTCATTAGCTTTATCCAGGTGCATCAGTCCCTGTTCCTAATTTTTGCTTGTAACTCCAGTGGTCATCTACTTGTGGGTCAAGACTCGTGTAGAACCATTGTTTAGCTAGACCCAATATCAATGCAGAAACCTACCTGCGGTCCCTGCACGCCCTGCCAACGAACCAGCTACTCAAGAAAGTGGTACCATTGATTCTGAGGACACTAGGGATGGTCTCTCTGCGAATTGGAATAAGGGGCAGAAGACTGCATGCTTGTTACGAATCCCCCTCCCGCCATAGTGATTATATGAGCATAAAGTCCACTCACTCCCCAGTGCTCCCTTGTCTGAGGAGTTCTGACTAAGTAACCCCCACCCCCTTGGCTTTCCCTAGTGATGGGATTTGGAGAGTCCCCCTAATCTGCTTGATTGCCTAATTTCTGGAATACGTACCCACCTACGGGCTTTGCCAATACTTGAGACTTTGATGGGTTCTGAGGCATAAGGCCTACTTATCTAGCACAAAAGGACTTCTGAATTGGTGGGGGTGAGGATATATTTGCTTTAAGAATAACCACTTCCTTAGGTTATCTTTGTGTTTCTGTCTAATTTGAGTGCTCAGTTTATGTATGTAGCTCATTGTACACCACTCCAAAGCTCCTGAAATATTGCCTTAATACTCTGATACAATTCCTTGATAGAGTTTGGCTAGGGTGGCTTCTCATAACCTTCTCACAGGGCTGGTTCAGAAAATCCATCTCGACAGTATGTTTTCTCCATAGCGTGGAAGCAGTCTATATTTCTAAATATGCTAATGTGGCAAAATATCAAACTTGTAGTGAATACTTTTTTCTTTTCTTTTTTATCTTCTCTCGTCTTAACATGCATCAGTCCAAAATAGTTTCCAAGTCACTCGGGCCTTGTGCTTTACGACAAGTCCCTATGTGCTATATTGCAATATATTTCTAGTTCTGTTTGGAACTCATAATAGGAATCAAACAAGGTGCTGATTCTGGTAAAATGATTATTTTGAGTAAGTTCTGTGATGAATCAGTAATGATTCCCCACAGAAACCTAGCCTGGGACCTTTATCATGAGGCCAGGGAAAGGCAGATGCTGCCTGATCCTGACCCTGGAGGTGGTGTACTGTGGGTGGATCACATGGGGTTGGGGAGGTGTAACGGGACAGAAACACCAGGAAACCCCCCCTGTTTAACTTTCCCTGTAATCCCACACTTTTAATGGCTGTGTGACAACCAGCAGAAGTCAGAAAATCTAAATGTGTGGTTGGGTACTACAAGTACCATAATCTCAGAAGTAATGGGACATGGAAGAGGGCTGAAGAGTCAGGCTGTAGTAGTAGTCAGGCATTTAGGCCTAATGGCCCACACCTGAAGGAACCTGAGAGGCATAAAAGTCCCCCTCAGGTGCAGGCAATCAGAAGGAGTTTGAACTGTGACTGGAGTGTGTGCAGTAGTACCAGAGGCAGAAGGAAGAAGACACAGTGTTGGCAATCCAGGTAAAAGTGGAAGAGCCACCCTATGAGGGTCCTGTTTCCCCAAACTTTGGTGTGCAGAGGCGGCGCAGCTAAGGCATGCAGGAAGGCTGCTTTTCCCCATGTGAGCCTAATTGCAGAGATTGCGCAGCAAGAAAGGGGTCATGTGGTGAGCAGCTGTTGTGAAACTGTGGGTCTCAGGAGCGAGAGGGGCCACTTAATTGAATGGCCTAATGGAGACACCTTCGGCGAGTAAGGGAGTGGGTCCCAAGTGAAGCCAGCAGTCGCAGAAGTGGTGCAACAGTTAAAACTGCTGTTCTAATTCCTTGCGCGAGCACTGCCGGCAACAGTATCCAGCTTAACAAACACTAGCTTAAGAGTAGAAGCGAGGTGAAGTTGTTTGTTCACTCTATAACATGGGACACCTCAAATGTAGCATTTGTGTGTGATCGAGTAATTCTATTTCACTTGCATGATGAACAAACACTACCGAAAACCATTGTTAAACATTTAAACCTTGTAACAACTATAAAGAATTGGTCGCGTGTGCCTAATTAAGTTTCTCAAAGGAAGACCAAACTCTGAATTATTATTCACGCAGACTACAATTGCTTCTAAAGAGATGTCAAGTGTTTAAACCATGGAATTTGAAGTTGGAGAGAGCAATCTTTGTGCAAGCCAATATTATTCCCCTATTGAAACTGAAAGCAGCCTTTCCCAAAGCCAGAAAGCAGTTTAAATAATACTGTGAGTCCAATAGAACTTTAACGGTGTGCAGTCAAAATATCGAAAAAATAAAAACATTTTTATTTATATTTATTTTTTGGCTCTCGCGTGTAAAAAAAAAAAAAGGTAAAAAAGGGGGGGTTTAGGGGGGACGCCCCCCATTTCGAATAAAAAACGTAATAAAAAAGAAATGGACTTTTTTTCAACATTTTATTTTCGATATTTTGACTTTCGACTTTGTTTTCGATTTTATGACTATGAACCAACTTTAACATTACCCAAGAAACAAATGTGCAGCATTACCTGAAGCCAAGAGTGCCACCAAAGCTTCTGGGTAATTATTCTGGCTAACAGTTGGCAAAGGGATAAAGGCAAGGTGGGGGAAGGGAAACTTGCTACTTATAAATTTTCTTTGAAGCTGATACAACCATGCCAAAGACTGCAGATGGAAGAGAAGTGTGTTCCAAAGGCAATTACAGGTTGTTGTGGGTTGCAGACAGACAAGAGGGGCAAAGAGGCTGACTCTTTGAAAAGGGATTTTCAGAGAAAGAGTGCCTTGCCTGTTTGAAGGTGTTGGAAGTACCCGAAACAGAATCTTGTCAGAACCAAAATATATTTGAAGTTACAAAGTACTGAAGCTGCAGTAGTATTACAAAGTGCTGAAACTGTGGTGGTATCTTTGGTTGTCAGCAGATGCAAGACTTCAGTAGCACAAGAGTATGCGCTCATGGTAAAATATTGTAGAAGTTGAAGTGAAGGTAGAAGGGCTATGAAGTCATCCTGACAAAGATACCTACTGTAATTCCTAATTCTATCAAGAGAAACATACTAAGTTTTAACCAAGAAGTGTGTTTCACTAACATTTAAAGAAGTTATATTTCTTTTGAACTGTGCCAAGTCTTCTTGGATACCTGGAAGTGGTGGCAAAGCCTTGTGGCTAGGAATAACATTGATGCTATTTTGAGAAAGTGGAAAGTCCTTATTTGACCGAGAAGAAAAGCTTTGTTTACCTAGACATTGGCCCTCATTACGACCCAGGCGGTAAGGGGTTTACGCCGGCGTAAACATCGCCGACCCTTACCGCCTGAGTACGAGTTCCCTTAGCGCCATGGCGGATTTAACACCTGCTTTTTGCAGGCGTTAAAATCCATGGCGCTAAGGGACCTTGTTGTTAATTACGTCACCGTAATTTACGGTGGCGTAATTAACGCCTACCCCACTCCCATTATGCCCTATGGGGCAAAAATGGGAATGGGGAAGGGTAAAATGGGGATTGGGGACTTACCGCCCCGCCAAGGTCGGAATGGGGCGGTAGGTCCGCCAACCACCATGGCGGAGTTGGCAACTTAGCACCATGGTGCTAATAGCGCCATGGTCCTCCGCCAAGGTCCTAATGAGGGCCATTGACATATCAAGAACTGAATTGAGACACCACTACCTACATGGATTTCCTTGTTTTATTTTAACATTGGAGCTGAATACCTTGAATCCTGTGAAGGGAGTTCACCCAGGTTATTAAGAGGTTATCAAGAAAGGAACAAGTTACTTACCTGTAACTGTTGTTCTCCAGCATGGATTCACATGCTCATGAATATTCCCGGTCGTCAGGCTTGGAATCCTTGGTAAAGAAAAAATATGTTTCAGTTTCGTTTCTGAACTGTCTTTCTACTAATAACCAATCACTGGTCTCTGGGTCATACTGCCCCCAGCCAATGACTGCCCTCTACCTAAGCCCCTCCTCTGGCAGCCATCTTCAGATTTGGTAGCACGTAAAGTGGCAGTAGGATCAAGAGAAGAGCCGCAGAGGGGTTGGAGGGAGGGTTCGCATGTGAATCCATGCCAGACCCATGCTGGAGAACAACAGTTACAGGTAAGTAAATTGTTCCTTCTCCATCATGGGGTCTGGCATGGATTCACATGCTCGTGAAAATAAGAATACATAGCAGTACACACATGCACAACCACGGGAGGTGGCAAGGCTCAACATTAAGCATTTCAACAACTCAACATTAAACATCTCTTATCTGCTCACCAGGCTCACCTTCAAGCGAAGAGGTTGCGCAGCACCGCCTGGCCAACTCTGGACTCCTCCCTGGAATCCCGGTCGACGCAGTAGAATCTCGTGAAGGTGTGCGTCGACCTCCACGTAGCAGCCCTGCAGATATCCAGCAGGGGCACACCAGACAGGAACGCCGTAGTAGCAGCGATCACTCTGGTTGAATGGGCTCTCGGACGGCCGGGCAACGGTCGGTTTGCCAACCGGTGGCAGTGCATGATGCAGCCGGAGAGCCATCTGGAAATGGAAGCCTTCGAGAGGGCCTTCCCTTGGTTCACAAGTCCAAAGTTCCCAAACAGCTGTGACGTCTTCCGAAGACTCTTTGTGCGGTCCACGTAGAACTTCAGAGCTCTAGCCGCATCCAGTGAGTGCAAAGTACTCTCAGCTGACGACAAAGCTGATGGGATGAAAACAGGTAACGCCAAGGGCTTGTTGGGATGGAAGTCAGACGGCACCTTGGGCATGAAGCAGGGGTGCGTCCTCAGCACTACCCTCGTCTCGTAGAATGTCAGGTATGGAGGTTTACAGGATGGGACCTGGATCTCTCCCACTCATCATGCGGAGGTGATGGCCACAAGAAATGCTGTCTTCCACGAAAGGAAACTTCAGCAGTCCCGAATGCAAGGGCTCGAATGGGGGACCCATGAGCCTGGTCAGCACCACGTTGAGCTCCCACACCGGGGCCAGAGCCTTCACCAGCGGGAACGAGAGGAACAGTCCTTCCATTACCTCCTTCACCAGGCAGTGAGACCATAGCGACGACCGCCACAGAGTTCTGGTGTAGCGGGAGATATCCGCCAGGTGGATCTTGATAGAGGCATGCGCCAGCCCGCCTTGGCCAGCGACAGAAAGTACGGCAGGACTTGAGGGGCCGTAATCTGTAGAGGGTTGATCTTCTGTGTACAGCACCAGACAGAGAACCTCTTCCACTTATGTCCATAGCACTTCAGAGTCGAGGACGCCCTGGCCTTTGCAAGTACCTCCTTGCAGTCTGCCGGGATATCGTAACCTCCGAACTCTAGTGCTACAGGAGCCAGGCCTGCAGGTTCAGCAATCCTGGGTCGTGATGTAGGATGGCGCCTCCTTCCCTGGCAAGAAAATCTGTGTCCGTTGGCAGTTTGACTGGGGGGGACGCTGACAAGTCCAAAAGGTCCGGGAACCATATCTGCCTCGGCCACGCCGGTGCGACGAGGATCATTCTGCACCGGAACCGTCTGAGTTGACTGATGAGTCGCAGAAGCAACAGCAACGGTGGGAACGCATACAGGAACAGGCCATCCCAGGGCAAGGAGAATGCATCGCCCATGCTCCCCGCTGGGGAAACCTGCTGGCGCGCCTCCGGCACCTGGTGTTCGCTGCCGTTGCGAACAGGTCAATCTGGGGACTGCCCCATCGTCGGAATAGGAGATCCACTTGATCCTGCCGAAGATCCCACTCGTGGCAAGAGCGCAGCTCCCTGCCGAGTGAGTCGATGAGTGTTTTTCACTCCTGCCAGATGAAAAGGTACCAGGAACATCCCATGGGTGACAGCCCAGTGACACAGATCCTGCGCTTCCTTGCATAAGGGTGGGGATCTGGTGCCCCCTTTCTTCCGGATGTAGAACACTGTGGTGGTGTTGTCGGTGAAGATCCGTACCACTTTGCCCTTGAGGGACGGAAGGAAAGACCTGAGGGCCCAGAACACAGCTCAGAGCTCTAGGACGTTGATGTGCAGGGACCTCTCCTCCAGGAGCCAAAGGCCTCTTGCGTGGAGATCTCTGGTGTGCGCCCTCCATCCCTCTAGGGAGGCGTCCGTCGTCACCGTTTCCTGTTGTGTTGGTGTCTGGAAGTCCATGCCTGCCGCGAGATGCACGCGGGTGCCCCACCACTGGATCGCCTGACGGAAAGTCTCGTTGAGGGAGATCTTGTCTTCGAAGCTCCCCGCCACTTGCATCCAACTGTCGTCGAGGAACTCCTGCAGTGGTCGCATCCGCAGCCTGCACAGGCGCATGAGGCAGATGCAGGCTGACATCATGCCAAGCAGGGACTTGATGGACCTCACGTTGGCCACTTCCATGGTCAACAGCCATTGTCCCTTGCCTAGTATGGCCTTCATCCTCTCATCCGACGGTGATGCCAACTGCGCCACTGTGTTGAGTCTGGCTCCCAGGAACAGTGCGTCCTGTGACGGTACCAAGTGGGACTTCGCAAAGTTGATCGAGAATCTCAGTTCCGTGAGCAGCGGACGGTTTTCGCTGTGTGGTCGACGGTGAGTTCTCTTGACTTTGCTCGGATGAGCCATACGTCCAGGTAGGGGTAAACGTGGATCCCCTGCAGGCGCAGCCGCACCGCCACCGGTGCCAGGCACTTGGTAAAGACCCTTGGAGCCGACTTCAACCCGAAGGGCAGGGCCTTGAACTGGTAGTGCCGCCCTGGTACCACGAAACGTAGGAACTTTCGATGTCCTTTGTGTATGAGGATGTGGAAGCAAGCATCCTCCAAGTCCAGCGACGATAGGAAGTCACCTTCCTCCAGCTGTCCCAGCATGTGCTGAAGGGTAACCATCCGGAACTTCTGGGATTTGATGAATTTGTTGAAGCGCTGAATGTCCAGGATGGGTCGCCAGCTGGTGGTCTTCTTTCGGACAAGGAAGTACTGCGAGCATACTCCGGAGCCCCGGAGCATCTTTGGGACGAGTTCTATTGCTCCCTTTCTCAGCATGGCTCGTACCTCTAGAAGCAGCTGTGGAACGTGGTTTTCTTTCCTGGCCACAGGAGGGAAATGGGGGCACTTTCTTTGAAAATCCAGAGTGTGCCCGTGGGCCAGGGCATCCAGCATCCAATGGTCGGTGGAGATGGACTCCCACACGCCGACGAAGTTCGCCAGCCGGCCTCCCAACGGGGCTCTTAGGTGGGGGCCCAGCGTCACGGCCAGTTCAATCCTGTTTCGCCGAGGCCTTGCCACCCTGGGCTCCTTGGCGACGACAACGTTATCCACCGGTCTTGCTGCGGCCTCTGTAAGCTTCCTGTGACGAGGAACGGGCAGCTTGGCGGTACGACGATGAACTGCCGCTGAATCCTTTGGAGGCACCTTCAGATTTGCCTCCGGAGGTCTGAAAGGACGGCCGTCGTTGATGAAGAGTGCTTAGGGCCCGGGCCGCCTCAGTGTCTGCTTTGATGGCCTGTAGCGACTCGTCCACCGCATTCCCAAACAGGTTGTTACCGTCAAAGGGCATGTCCAGTACCCTGGTCTGCACGCCGTGATGGAAATCGGTGGCCTTGAGCCAACCGCGCCGGAGCAGGCAAACGCTGTTGCCCTTCTGGCGAAAGCCGGTGTCGGCGATGTCCGTGGCCACCATGATGGTGTGGTCCAAAACCACCTCGCCTTCCATCAGGATTTCAAGGGCCTCCGACCTCTTGTCATCTGGGAGGAAGTCCAGGAGGGGAGCGATCTTGAAACACAGCTCCCTGTCGTAGCGTGCCACGATCGCGAGGGCGCTGGCCGCCTTGATGGTCGTCGCTGCCGACGAGATGACCCGTCGTCCCATGGCGTCCAGCTTCTTCCCCTCGCCGTCCAGTGGGGAAGTGGAAGTTGACGCCGTCGCCCCTGCCGATTTCTTCTTGGCCGGCGCGGAGACCACCGAATCTAGTGACAGCTGTGCTCTGAGGCACATAGGAGAGGAATCTGGGACCCGGTACTTCTTCTCGTACCAGTCCCTCTTCGCAGGGGCCATGGACGGGTTCTTCAGCAGGGACAATCCTTCGTCCCCGATGTCATCCAGTAACGGGACTGAGAGGACGGTCTTCCTCTTGGCCTCCCGACTTTGGTAGAGGATACCTTCCTTCTTCTGCTCTTCGGGGCACAGTTGGAAAAGCTTGGATGCCCTGGCGATCATGGCGTGAAAAGAGCCAATTTCGTCAGGGGGTGTGGGGGTGAGGCCTGGGTAGGGGGTGATGGGAGATCCATCCTGTCGTCACCACCGTCGTCGTCTGTCCGCGTCTTCGCCGTCTCCGTTCCCGTCTCATCCCTCGGTGGAGGGGATGGAGGTGAAGGCTGGAAAGGAGGGGGAGGCTGGATTCGCCCCCGCTTGTTCGGTGGGCTCCCCGACGGTCCAGGTGCCGCTGGATCGTCCGCTGGGGGAAAGGGCAACCTTGTCCTTATCTCCGTACACAGGGTGTGAAAAGCCATCAAGATTGCTCCTGAATTGTCCTGAGGCGTAGGCATCGGTTGCGACAGGAGCGACGGCTGGGGTGCGGGGTCCTCAGTTTCCTCCACAGCCCGCGGCTCATTGGCTCCACCGTTGCTCTAGACGTCTGCCTCGTTGGGATCCCTCCCGTAGGCCTCAAACTTCTTGTCCAGGATAGCTTTGACGCCAGCCAGCTCATCCTCGGAGGAGGTATCCGTGTTTGTTATGGCTACCGTGCCCACCCCTCTTTCTCGTCCCGGGGTTTCACAGGGGTCTTCTCGATCGGCTGGAAAGATGATTCCCTCTGGGGTGGCAGGGAAACTCTAGGCCCGGAAGACGGCTCCGCTGGGGTAGCCTCCACAGGCTTCGCCAGGGCCGACATGACTCCTTCAATCGAGGCCTTCGCCGGGTGAATCAGGGCCTTCACGACCTTGGGAGCGTCTGAGGCCTTCACCTTAGAGGAAGGGTCACCGTCCCGCCCCCCACTTGGTTTTCTCCGTCGGGATCGACCGGGGCTTCTCCCTCCATCACACCCTGCCTGGCAGCGGAGGAGCCTGAACCAACGGCGCTCCCGGTGCCCATGGACTCCCGGTGCTATGCCTTTTGTTGGGCCCCTGTCGCGGGAGCGCCCTCAAAGGTCTTAGAAGACCGCTCTAACTTCTTCTCACCTGCTACTGGGCTCTTCCCCTTGAGCCAGTTGGTGAGCCGAGTATGACGGTCCTTCAGTGCCCGGACGGACATGTTCTTACAGAACGCACAGTCCTCCTCCATGTGCGACTGTTGGGGAGAATTCTCATTCTATGGCTGAGTTCCTTTACCTATAGAGTCCCCAGCAGCTTTGCTGGATTTGAAGGGTTTATTTTTTTCTCTTGCTAAGAGTGAGACCTTTTTTCCCCACTCTTAGACAGATTGCTAGTGTGTGTTTAGGCTGTCTTGTGTGCTTCTGGTCTATGGGGTTTTCTCACCCTCATAGGAATCATCTTTTTACATGTGTGGTACACAGCACCCTTCGTGCCGTACCACAGGGGTGTCGTAGCGACCCCCAAACATATACTCCTTACCCTGGGACTGACTACTGTCTCCCAGGGCATGTAAAGTCCCCATTGACTTTACTAGTCAATCCTTTTGAACAAAACTAGTACAACCCATCTTAGTATGGAAGTACTGGAAAGGGTTAGTTTTTCCATAGTGTTCATTTTCGAGGGGGTACCGTACAGTCCCTCTCTCCAAAGTTTCTAGCTGGTGGTTACTACCGTAAATATTCGACCGCGAATATTTCCCTATGGGATTTTCCCATTTTTCGAGGCTACCACTTTTACTGACAGCCTCTAACATACTGCTGGTTTATTTTAATACTAACTTTACTCCGGCAGGTTTTTATTGCCAGAACTTTGATAATATTTCTTTCTCGTGTCTTCCTCTATAATCCTAACCCAGGTGGGGGATCCTCTGTTTGTCCTTCTTTCTGCAAAGAAGCCCTCCTCTCGGCGCCACTAAGTCTGGGGTAGACAGGATGTGTGGGAGGGGGAATAGGCACCCTGGACAGGGTTGCCTACGCAACCCAAGTCGCACTCTGCCCTGATAGGCTGGGGGGGTTCTCCCGCCAGGAGAGCCACCCCACTGTGTGAGTGACAGCTAGGCTGTATGAATGGGGGTCTTGCTGCATAAAAGCAGGGTCCTGAGG
This sequence comes from Ambystoma mexicanum, assembly GCF_040938575.1. Lineage (NCBI taxonomy): Eukaryota > Metazoa > Chordata > Amphibia > Caudata > Ambystomatidae > Ambystoma > Ambystoma mexicanum. The sequence continues at coordinate 589,420,126 of NC_090923.1, read as the reverse complement.
ACTGGAGGACAAGACGTTGCCACTGGAACTAAGGAACCGAAGAGGAGAGAAGCTGAAGACATCTGCAACGACTGAACCACCGGTGATGCCCTGCTGCAAATCCTCACCACTTTTCTCCAACGACTTGAGAAGATCTTCACCTGCAAGAGTCTTCTTCCCTTGAGCTGGTGGGGCCGACCAGTTCGTCAATCGCCTTCCAGGACCTGCCTTGGTCGAATCGCCAGTGCCCTGCACTCAGAGAACGGATAGCCAGGCACCCGTTCACCACGACCGCGATTTAAAGGAACATACCTTTTAATCCGTTTCGGCATCACCGCGGCTGGCTTCTTCCCTGGGCACTGCAGCAACTCGAACCTTCCTCCACGACGAGAGGCTCTCTTCCTCTGCTGGACAACACAAACTGCAGGAACTGCCAGGAACCACCGCCAGCGCAGGAGCCGCTTCCACTTCATTGGATCCCAGACACGGCTAAATAAACTTGACACTCGGTACATGTCCTTCAAAACTGATGGGAATACTATCAAAGTTGCCAAGGAGGTCAAAACTTTAGGTGTCTATCTGGAATCTACTTTTTCACTTACAAAACAAGTGAATGCCACTGCCTCAACAACAGCTTATACCAATAAATTGATTAACACCTGCAAACCATATTTGTCCCCTAACAGTTTCATTACACTAGCCAGGGCACTAGTCTTATCGAAGTTGGACTACTGCAATACTCTCTTCTTAGGCTCCACAGAACTTCATCTCAACCGATTGCAAGTCCTACAGAATAATGCACTGAGATCAGCGTTAAACATTCCCAGGGCTAGCCATATCTCAACCTATAGACAGGATTCCCACTGGCTCCCGCTGTGTGACAGAATCTCGCTCCGCACCCTAGTCATCACTCACAAATGTTTCTCTAGAAATCAACCATCCAGACCCACTAGATCATAGTATTCGCACTGCCTCAATATCCCGAGTTACAAACTAAAAACGGACGAAGGAGCGAGCTTCCCAGTGTTGGCCGCTAGATGTTGAAACTTTCTCCCTCCCACTATCAGAGCTGAACCCTCTTTCTAGTCATTCATGGCTAAAGTGAAAAAGTGGTTCGTTGACAAGAAACATCAAGGGACTCCAGGTAACTCCTAGGCTCAGGTAAATCCTGTTCCTTCTCAGCTAAAACCTACCTAATCTCCCCAACACATTTCACATTTTATGACTGTATTTATTGTATTGTTGGCCAAACTGTAACTGCCGGCGATAATTCTAAGCGCTTATATGTATATTTTAGCAATCATCTATCCTGTAACCCATTGTCGACAAGCACTGTTCATCTCTTTACCTCATATGTATACCTTGCAACTGTTGTCATGTATACCTTGTAACACTGTCACAAGCCTTAGCACCCAGTTACCAACACAAGGGTTAGGTGCGCTTTATAAATAAACTAAACACTGCACGCAGAGGTGAGAGCCACCACTAACACTGTCTTTAGTGTCACCAAGTGGATGTCCACCAAGGCCATCGGCTCAAAAGGCTTACGCTGTAACACTGCAAGAACCACCTTGAGGTCTCAGACCGGATGCAACCTGTGCACCGGAGGAAAACGCCTAGACAACCCCTTAACGTGGGCCTTAACCACCGGGTTGGTCGCCGAAAACACAGGCTCCGTAGAATTCTTCTAAGCCCCGATGCTGTCCAAATAAGTGCAGCAGGTATCCACCTGAACTCCACAGCGAGTCAGGTGTGCTGAAAAAGCTAGCACGTCATCCATGGGACAGGGTCCAAACCCTTGTCACAAGCCTAATGACAGAACCTAGTCCATTTGCTTTTATACTGGGACCAAGTCGATGTCCCAGTTGTTGTCCAACAAATGAGCACGCTGAAGCCTCAGTTGGTCAGGAACCAAGCCGCCAGGGCCTGTTTGGCCGGGTCCGGATGTTCCAATGCCCCGCTCTGCTGCATCAGGAAGCCCCTTCTGGAGATCGGAAAGTGGATGGGACCCTGGGAGCACAACTGCAGCAGATCCGCAAACTGGGGTCTCGAAGGCCAGTGGGGGCCAATCAGGTTTAGGCTGCAACCCACCGAAGGCCAGAACCTGTCGAGGGTCAGTTGGAGCAGAGAGGTTTGCAGGAACGCATAACACCTGCGGCCGTGCCAACAGATTTGGAAGGCATCTCCCAGAGACCCCTAACCCCATCAGGGGGGATGCGAACAGATCCAGTCCTGCGAACCCCCATTGCTGGTACAGGGGCAACAAGGAGTCGGTGTGCAACTCGCACTCAAGGTGTTGAATCCCAAGCGGCTCATGTGGTGCTCTTCTGCATTGCTGTCCCCCGGGAGGTAGACTGTTGAAATCCAAACTCCCTCCATCAGGGCCCATTCCCAGATCGATACTGCCTGCATGCAGAGGAGGGGGGACCGGGTACCATCCTGCTTGTTCAGGTAAAACATTGTAGTCTAATGGTCTGTCCTGACCAGAACAGACCGGTCCCTGATGAGGGGCAGAAATGCTTTGAGGGCCAGGCCCACTGCCCTGAGCTCGAGCAGATTGATATGCAAGAGGGGTTCCGTCCTGAACCAAGCGCCATGAATCACATAGCCCTCCAGAGTAGCCCCCCAGCCCGAAAGAGAGAAGTCCGTCATCACCACCAGGGTAGGATCCGGTCTGGTGAAGGGGGCTCCCACTGAAACATTGCCGTCCATCATCCACCAGCGAAGATCGGGCAGTAGGAGCAGTGGTACTGGGATCCTGTCGGACTGAGACCCAGTCTCCTGATCCCAATTGGCCGCCAGGTGGAGCCTCATCGTGAGGCGAGCATGCCACACAGGAGGCCATCAGGCCCAGAATGTGCTAGAACCACCATGCTGAGGTGGTCGTTTTGGCCAGAAAGTGCCCCACAGCCTTACGAAGGAACAGAATCCTCTCTGGGATAGGGAACACCCACTGACCGATAGTGTTCCATCGCACTCCTAGTAAGGCCAGTTCCTGAGATGGGCACAACTGGGACTTCCTCTGGTTGAGGGGAGAACCCCAGCTGATGAAAATATCCGTCAATCTATGGAAGGATGTGCAACACCCCGCCCTCACCAGCCAGTCGTCCAAATAAGGGTATAGATGATGACCATCCAAGCGGAGAAGGCCTGGCACTGCTTTCATTAACTTCGTGAAAACACAAGGGGCAGAGTTCAGGTGGAAGGGCAGCACCTTGCACTGAAAGTGGTACGACAATCGTGAACCGCAGAAACTTCTGATGCAGTTGGTAGATGGGAACATGCAGCTATGCATCTGAGGTGCAGGGAACATATCCAGTCCCCTGCACACAAAGACTTGGCTATGTGCGCAGGAGTAATCATCTTGAAGCATTCCAGTGATGCTTCAATGACTACCCTCAGGGCAGACTGGTTGTTGGTACCACAGAAATCCTGGAATTGTAACCGAAGCCCCTATCTACAAGAGGAACCGGTTCTATCGCCTGCATCTCCAAGAGCGAAAGGACCTCCTGTAAAAGAACCGGAGACCTGGTCTAAAGAAGATGAGGCGAGGATGGAAGAGGCAAAGGAAGCGGAAGACTAAAGCCCGTGGAGACTACAGATAGGATCCACGGTTTGCTGAAGACGATTCCAGGTGTCCTGGAACAGAGCCCAGGCGAGCTGTGTTCTCCGACCTTGAGGTCACTGCTTGTTGGCGTCAGTCAGGTGCAGAGGAGGAGGAGCGGGAAAACCCACACAATGTCCTCTGCTGCTTCCACCTGTTGTGGTTGGGCGACCTGTCAAGCCTCTGTGTACCGCGGTCACGGCACCCCTTGAAGCTGGAGAAAGCGCAGGGCTTGAACTCGGTATTGACCTGGGACTGAGTGAAGGATTTCTGACCAGGTTTGTCAGGATGGCCAAGGTCTTGGCAGTTTGAGTGGAGGTTTTCTTCTTTGTCAACTCGTCATCGGTCGACGAATGAAAAAGGTCCATGCCCTCAAATGGCAGATCCAAGATCCGCTCCTGCACGTCATATGAAAACCTAGTGACCTGCATCCACGCTGTCCTTCTCATCTCAACCCCCAAGGCACAGCCCTGTGCTGGCTGTGTCGATATGGGAGACCGAAGAGTCCATAAGATCCTGTGCAATGGCCCGGGCATCTGCCAGACCGGCCCTAAAGGAGGCTAGCTTGTCCCAAGGGAGGTTGGGCAGAAATTCTGCGAGCGCCCGCCACAGCTTCTGGTTAGCCACAGCCAAGAGGCTATCTATGTCCTCCTTGGAAAAGCAGCTGGAGGAGGCTCCCATGGAGGAAGACAATGGTTTAGAATACAAGGACACCACAGCCATCACATATGAATGGGGCTGCGAGTGGGAGACTAGGAGGATTGGCTCGGCTTCCATAAGCCTAAACCAGCTGTCCAACTTCTTGTTCATCTTGCCTTTGGCCCAGGGATTCTCCCAGACCTTTTGGCGCCACCTGCAGGACATCCTTCTGGAGGGGGATGCCAGGCCGGATCGTGGTGCGTTTCCCCAGACCTCTGCTAGCACACCAGACTCCTGGGGGGCTACCTATTTCTCCAGTGACACCAGGAGTGAGCACCTGAGCACCTCTTACAGCACTCCACTTGCAGGAGGCGGCTGATGCCCGAATTCAATACTTTGCCCGTGTAGCATGTGCTCCTTCTAAGATGGCTGCCCTGTTCCTGCATTGACCACCAAGATCGCAGGGATGTGGCCTGCAACAACGCTATACAAGCACTGAGGCATCTATGGCAGACTTTCTGTGATCCGATTGGAGGGACACCGATGAAAAAACTGCTATGTATCAAGCCGGAAGGCTTGCCGGAATCCCCCAGCAAAGGCCCTTTGTTCGTCTGGGCCTGTCCAGGGCTTCCGGAGGCTCAGCGTGTTGCTCTGCCCTTTTTCCCCTCAATGGATTCTTGACAATTTGCTCTTGCTGTTTACACCTAGGAAGCCCTGCGTGCCTATGCAACCAGTACTAGCCGATTATGATACTCACCCTGCACAGGTGAGCCGCGTAACATTTATCAAATGTGCTATATGCTACCGCCTGCTACCTTACGAACTATGAGCTCTGTCTCCTGCTACACACGTTCACTCACCTTACCTACCTGACTCGATTCTTACCTCCGTTAACCCCCTGATACCGCCCAAGTATCGTGAGTTGAGGCTTGGCCAGGCTGTGCTCTCCATCTGTGGAAATCAAATCTTGGTGTTCTGTAATCCCTGAAAGCTTTTTCGTTTCTTGCTTAATGTGTGAACATCGAATCTTGGCATTCTGTAATCTTTGTAAGCTTTTTCCTTTTGCTTAGAAGGCCCCAATGTGGTATGCAGGGGCTTGAGACCCTCCTCCCACCCGACCTGTGTTAGCCACCCCATAACATGAAGTGTGGTTCTGCCGACTCACATAATCATACCTTCTGACTCTCATGCGGCCTGATGTAGCCCCCCATAACATGGTCAGGCTTTGCCAGTTTGTGTAATCATACCTATCTGACTCTCATGCTGCCTGATGTAGCCCCATGTAACATGAGGTGAGGCTTTGCCAGTCTGTGTAATCATACCACTGTAAGTCTGTAACAATGTGCTTATGTACTATGCACTTTCTGTAACTAGTGCCTAGATGCCTGAGGACTTTGTGCACTGAAAAATGTAAAAATAAACGAAAATAAAATAAATACCTTGGGCAGAGGGACCCCCAAGAACTCTGCCAGGCTCTAAAGGCGTTCATGAAAGGCCTTAACGATGCAGAGGGTTCATCGTCCTGGTTTTCATCGTCATCGCCCCCCCCTTTCAAAGACCGAGGGGAATCAGGGCCCCGGGACACAGGTGCAAGCAGGGTCACCCCCAGGTCTGGAGACACAGATAGGTCCAACAGCTGTTGAGAGGGAGGCGTTGGTAGTACAGAAGGTGGTGTAGGGGTCAGAATGACCGGGAGGGCCTGAACCGGTGGTGGGACCGGCACCGGAACCAGGAGCCCCGTAGAAACAGGAGTACCACCCAGAGGAGGGGGCTGAGGCGGGAGGACCTCCTTCACAATATCCTCCAGGAGCCCCTACATCTGAGGGGAACGCATGAGGACGAGGAATCGCTCGAAGAAGCGGTCCTCACAAGCGGCCGGGTCCCTAGGTGCCCAGCCCTCCGAGGTGCTGGCCCTCTCCGCACCTGAGGCACCTGGTGCGTGTAGCCATACGGCTGTGATGGATAGATGTATCCCTGAGGAGACCAAAAGCCTGCACCGTAAGATCTGCTGCCACTTCCAGAGGGAAGGGGCCTGGGATCATCCTGCAAAGCCCATTCCACGAGCGAAAGCACAGGCAGTCCCTGAGCTGGCGCCAAGATGGCTGCCGACATGGCAGTCTCTGCCACGTGCTGTACCATTTTGTAGCCTTGGGCCACGCCCTGGGCGGGAGGGCACAGAGACTGTGAGCCAAGAGAGGCCTCAGACACGAGAGGATACAGCTTGGGTCTTGCACCCGAAGTAGAGGCGTCAACCTCAGATCACTCTGGTAGGGCCTGAGCCCTCAGACGGATGGCCGGTAGAAGTGCCCTGACTCATTACCTTGGAGCGAGCTCCAGTAGGCTGGACGCCCTAGACACCTGTGCTGGTAGTCATCGTGCCGAGGACAGACTCTTGGCGGTGGCACACGACAATCCCTTACCCCCTGGAGTAGAAGAAGAGGACGAACCTGATCGCTCTTCCGAGAACAACCTGGTAGGGCCCCTGAGGCCCTCGGCTTGGGAGCCAGTAGCCAGGATAGCCTCAGGTCTTTCCCCGGAGCGCCCTGTAGAGCCTCCGGCCCCTTGGCTTGAAGCCGGTAGCCTTATAGGCCTCGAGCCTGCCAGAACCTGAATACGAGGAAAACTGATCTGTGGGAACCCTGGGGAAATAGTCGCTGTGCAGTGGAGCCATGCTGAACAGAGGGCCTACCTTGTCTTGACAAGCGATCCTGGAGACAAAGTCCTTAAGGTGGGGCAAAGGAGAAGTATGGAAGATCTCCCTCTCAACAGCGACAACAGATTCTTCACTGACCTGTGACCGAGATCACTGCAAGTCGAACATGCATTCCAGCGTTGGTCGGGCCCCAAAGACTCAAGACAGAGTGCATTGGGTCTGAGGTGGGAACAAGTGGTTGCAAGAGGCACATCTCTTTAATCCTCCTGCAGCTGACATGCACTGAGGGAGGAGAGGCACCGAAGGGAAGTTAAGTAAGAATTGAGAAAACAAATAGGAAGCAAGCAGAAAGCTTAAAAAAGTTTCAGCGCTAGCTACTAGGTCCGACACCATCCGAGCAGAAAAGGGACTGAGGTGAACTAAACTAAACTAAATTTAAAGGGGCGGCCAATAGTTCTGGTACCGACGCCATGTTGGGGGACACCCAGAAGGATGGAGGAAAGGGGACGGGACGTATGATTATGTATGCATCAGCCTAACCACATTACCATCATCATGCCAATCCTCCACCCCTGCACCAAACAGCATAGACCTAGAGTTTCACACCCAGGACTTTACCCAAGTTCTGCTGAGCCATGCATAACATTTCTGCACAACCGGGGAGGACCAGAACATATGCCCCAGCAACCATTGCTGCCCACATCCCCCCAGCAATCAGTGGAGATCATCAATTTCATCGCGGTCATCTTGACCAGTGTGTAATAACATCTTTGAATGATTATATACTGAATATCTCTATTTTCCATAATATAAGATACCTTATTAATCAAGAGAGAAAAAGGTGTATGTATCCCCACAGTCCAGCTGCATGTCCAATTCTGCTGCCCATTGTTCAGCCAGTATCGCATTTCTCCCAATGTTATTCGGGATGCTGAGCAGATAGAAGGCTTTCAATTTGGAAAACTCTAGCTTGCCTATCTCCAGTTCTAGTTTGCAGTTCAAGGGGCTGCGAGCAAACAAGGTCTCAGTTGTCTGGTTTTGGATCAGAGAGATCACTGCCCTGTGCTTCCAGCAAAGCCGTTCGCTCCAGTCCCAGCACTACCCTGGCATCAGCGAATGGTAGTGGAGCCTCGCCTTCGAATACATCCATTATGCAAATATACCGCCAGGTTTCACACACGGCCCATCTCTTTCGGGCATGTCATAAGAAACGCTCTGACACCGAGAAAAGGCGGCACCGATTGTGTGTCCACCCCAGTCTTCATCAGTAGCTGAGACCAATACCGCGGTGAGGTGCCCACAATGGGGTGCAGGGTAATGTGGCACGCGAGGCAGGCCCACGTTAGAGCCACAACCTCCTGCTTAGGGGCGTACAACCACTCCGCTTTCAATCTAGCTCTCCCAATGTGCCTATCAAGTTCACGTTTCATCTTTGGGTGCATAGGGGAGGGAATCATTTTTGCAAATACATCAATTTAGGGAGGGTATTGATTTTCACAATGTTAATCCTACCCTGCAGAGACAGGGGTAGACTATTCCATTTGAGCAAGTCCAACTGAATCTTCGAGATTATTGCAGGATAATTATCATGAACCAATGTTCCAAATTATGGCATGGTATTTATTTGTAATCTAAATGGGGCTACCCCTCAGAGTCCCAGGGGATGTCAATGCATAGCGGGCACACCTCCAACTTGTCATAATTGACTTTATATCCTGCATTTGCACCAAAGTCATGCAAAACGGACTGGATCTGGGGGAGGTTGCTCCGCCATTTGGCCATAGATAAAAGGTTGTCATCTGCATATAAGAATATGCGATTTATGTTCGATCCCCATTCTGTAGATACCCTCTAGATCCGTGTCCCGTCGGATCCTGGCCGCTAGCGGTTCAATGGCCAGGGCATATAGGAGCAGAGACAAGGGGCAGCCCTGTTGCATGTTCAAATATAAACTGAAGGGAACAGAAGTATAACCATTGGTGACCACTGATGCCTGAGGATTGCCATAAAGGAGCCCAATCATATATCGGAAGTATCCCTCAATGCTGAAAGCCTACAACACTGCAAACATATATTCCCAATTGACTTTATGGAACGCCCTCTTGTGATCGAGGGAAAGATGAAAATCATCCTGATCTGCCTCCGTAGCAACCACATTTAGGAGTCGTCGCAAATTATCGCAAGATTGCCGACCTCGGATGAAGCCTGTCTGATCCGGGTGCACCAGTTTGAGGAGGACAGGATTTAGTTGTCACGTTAAGCTGCTGGCCATAACTTTTGCATCTGTATTGATAAGAGATATTGGCTTGTATGCACTACATTCGTTCGGATCCTTGCCAGGTTTATGGAAGATATTAGCCACCAACAGCGAATCGGGTAGGGTCCCCATCTCCCTCGCTTCATTAAAGACGGTGGTAAGCGTCTGGACCAATTTATCTACCAATACCTTATATAGATCAATCCAAAGACCATTGTGCCGGTGGCCTTTCCTCTGGCCAATCTCGCCACTGCAGTCGCACCCTCACCCTCCTCAATCGGGGGAATTCAGCAGACAAGTCCGCCTCCGATACGATGGGTAGGCTTAGCCCCTCCAGAAAATCCAGAATTAAACAGTTCACCGTAGAGCTGGCGATTGAATTCAACGAAGCGATAATCGCTTTAGTGCCTGAAAGCAGAGCTCCAGATTCAGTTTTGATAGCATCAATAAGTTGCGCCCGGTGTTGCCCCTTCAAGAGGATAGCCATCAGACGGTTATTAATTTCACAAAAGGATTGGGCGCATCTGGAGCAAAACCTCTGGATCTCAGGTCACTCACTCTCTCCTGCTCCTCTGATATTTCAAAAAAGTCTAACTATCAACTAGACCTCCTTGGAAGCACTCTACCTTTTCTCACTTTCCCTCAGCGGCTCAATGTCTTCAGAGCTCTAATTCTCTTCAGGGTGGACTACAGCAACAGCCTCTTCCTCAACCTCCCTGCTTCTGCCCTGCGCCCTCTGCAACTCATCCAGAACAGAACCACAAGACTTATCCTTGGCCTCAAGCCCAGGGACCACATCTCTCTGGCGCTGTAATCCCTTCACTGGCTCCCCGTTGCTACAAGGATCAAATTAAAGTCCCTCTGCATTGTCCACAAGGCTTTCTGGGGCATGGGACCTACATACCTTCAACGTTGCTGCCCTAAATACTGTCCCTCTCGAGTCCTACGCTCTTCTACCTCCAAACTTCTGCGAGTGAGCCGGTTCTCCAAGCAGAGATTTGGAGGGAGATCCCTTTCCTCGCAGGTGCCTCCCTCTGGAACAGCCTCCCTGCCACCCTCCATCTTGAGCCTGCAATTCTCAAGTTCTGGAAATTCCTCAAGACCTACCTCTTCTCCTCTTCCTCCTCTCTCACCCTACCCTGCTAACCTAGCTCTCTGCTCTTCCTTCTCTCCCTCCTTCCACACAGCTTATTGAATGACCGCCTGGTGAGTCTCACAGGTCCCAGGCACCCCTGCCAGTCCTTCTGCACTTGCCGCAAGGCCCCACAACCCAATGCACTTGTAATAAAACCTTGAGAGCTTCTCTCTCTGCACTTCACCAGTCTCTACTGACTGGGCGCACTTGGCCCCTTGCCCCTCCCTTGCCCTCCGGCACTTGCACGATCTGTATATAGTCCTGCCTGAAGATCATTCTGTCTGTTCTTTCTTGTCTTCACCCCTTAATGTGCACTTGAAAATAAAACGCAGAATCACCAGAAGGCCTATTTGCTGTATCTAAACTGTTAAATGCATAATATTCACTTGATCTGCGGGCGCAGACCGTTGTAGTTTCAGAAATTCAAGGGATCTGAGTGACTGTTTTTCCCCCCCGTGTTCCTTCCCTCCTGGAGCGCTTTGAAACACTTGCCTGTGTATAGGCACTATATATATATATATAAACATTACCATTTAAATGTGAATAAGATTTGATTTCTTAAAATGCAACCATCTGTAAGATGTGGAATACTTTTAGTGAACACTTTTGTTATTGCCCGCTTCCAGTAGCTTTATGGTCCTTTAAATAAGGCATCCATTCCAAACCTACTCCCTTTGATAAGACAGCCCAGTGGGTATTTCTTCTCTAATCATTTCACTCTGCACATCTGAAGAAGTGTTTTTGACTTTGAAAGCTAATGCATTGTTCCATCTTTTCATACTATCAGTCAATACAAAGTCTCAAAACATGAATTTTGTGAAAGAAGACTCTTAGAAAGGCAAAGGGTTAAGCATAGTTTTCCTTGCAACAATTAAAGTTCATACAAATAGTAGATTACCTTAATCCATGCTTCAGAGGTAGTTTTCTGAAATCTAACTGCTGATTTAATCACATCTAGCAGTAGTGATACACAATCCTGGCTGCTGTTATTGGTTTGGTTTATGGATGAACTAAAAAGAGAGAACATGACTGCATTACTCTGTTTTTGTAGATATTTCGAAACAATTCTCAGAGGTCAAGAATACAATGGTTTTAAAATGAAAACTGGTTATTGAAATAGTCTTGATATTTCTAGCTGACTGGATGAGGTAATTCTTAAAATGCACTGTTCTGGGCTGTAGGCAGTGCAACTACAGACATGTCTAACAGTTGGCCGATCCACATTCAACAACTTTGAATATCTTTATTCACTGCTACTTTTATCCAGATGTCTTAACATAGGTCAACCTAGAAGTAGAGTAGGGGTTGCTTATTCCCAAACTTCAGAAATTGCAAACCATGAACATACCAAAAGGAATTTGGGGAGGGGTGAACAGTATATGAATGGCAGACTTTAAAGAGACTAATTGGGAAGAAAAGATTACTGAGAAGCCTATGTTGTGGCGTAATGTCATGTTAAAAGGGGTCAATGTACTGTAGAAAGTATACATGTAAGAAACAATCCAAACGGACAGAAAGTTCGAAAATCTTGCATATCTGAAGTGGAATGGACAGAATAGGATGATGAATTTTGACCATGGTGCAGTCTGGAAAAAGCTTTAAGCAATGTCTGGTCACAAAAAAAGCCTCTCAGAAAGAAGGAGAAAATAGATATTGGTTCAGGCAGAAATCAAAATCTCTTGAACGAAGAAAAGATTTTAAAGCATATGATTGATGAAGAACTAGCTTGTTCATATAACCAAATACGCAACAAAATGTATCCCTGTAGTCTACTGAAGACTTTTTATATTAGAAAAGTGTTTAATCTGTGTGTGACATACCAAGTAAATAACTGAAAATAACGAATAGGACAATACAGCGGGATGATTTTCCCCATCTACACATCAAGTACAATTATCTGAACCGGTTATTTTCCTACATAATTTTGAAATCATGTTTTCATAGCTTTAAACAGATAGTTTGGTTAACCAAAAGAAATTGTCCTTTTTGTTCTACACAGAATCTAGACATGCAATAAATGCTTGGGAAATCTTGGAGAAGGTACAGGCTTCCCACAATGTCCACCCACTCGCAGAGCAGAGAGGAATCCATTCTTTCCCCTCCCGTTACAACAGGAGCATTTACAGAAAAGTGATATCAAAGTAAATAGCTGAGGAGACATCTCAGGGGGACAACGCAACACCAAGTGGTAAGATATTTCTAGACTGGAATTCAAGAACAGCAAGAGGGTAAGGGCCAGAAATTCCCCAACAACATACCTACTAATTTCAGAATAACCCTGGCACCCTAGAAATGGAAGACCCAGTTCTACAAGGAACACTATACCGACCAATGAAGACATGGTAGTGGCAATACACTCCCTTGCCTACCATATCTTTCCCTTCTACTACATGCCCCATTCTTTTTTTGTGCAGTGCTCTGCCACTTTCTAGCTTGCTTTGCAATATACATATCAACTATCTCTCTGCCAGTGATTACGCATTATTCAAAAGGATCAAATACACACATTGATTTACAAATAAGGTGGAATGTTTTACTTTGGAGTTGTGAGCTTTCAAGAGTCACATTTCAGTTTGTCACTTTTAGTTAAACAATGAAATTAATGCTCAGAAGTGGGAAATTTCACTTTGATTCTTAAATCACGGAATGGGATTAATCACACTAGATATTTATGTAGAGGATAAGAATAACATGAATGGATGAAATTAATACATATCTGCAATAACAATGTATCGGCATTTAGTGGCTACTGCCTGACAAATTGAAAAGTAAATTTTAAACAAAATGTAGCATGTCATGGTGTTATATTCATTTAGTGTACATTCACCATAGGATAACTGCATGGAGAAGGCATTCTCGCCAAGTGTAAGACTTCTCAGATTAGATACCATTATGACATTTCCAGAAGCAGAGTTCAGGATGTGTCTGGGTTCCTACTGAGCAAAGCGGTCAATAATAAAGAATAGATATGTGGCAAATTAATATGATGAACCAAACTCATGTTCAAGGGGCTGCAAGTACAGAAAGACGTCACCATGCTATGACACTGCTCTGAACATAGAATCCCCCTAATCATACAGGTCACACTATCATGTCAAGTAAAAGCTGGACAATTGTAACATTTGAGGAAAGCCTATTGTAAGGGTGGCATGGTATCACAAGTATGACACTGACACAAAAGGTACAATTTGTAAAACCTTTATTGAAGTTTCAATGGTGTTGGAGAAACTCCTACTTTGCCCTATAGCTAGGATGGGAGTAGTCTCAACCATCAAATAAATAAAACAGTCCTAGTTGAGTCTGTCAAATCAAAATGGCCTATACTAACAAAAACCTAATGCCTGCCCTATATCTTGTACAAAAGGTGTGCAGGAAAAAGGTGTATGCAAAAGAAAACAGTGTTCAAGAAAGAATGTATTAGGATGACTGAACAGTGGGGTTAACTTCCCCATGTTTTCAGCACGGGACAAGGTGGCAGACTCTGGCTTTGGAACAATCTCTGGCTTCTTCGGCTCGAGGATGCAGTTCAGGACATAAGCCAGGGCCTTCCACGACAAAGTCTCTTTCCAAAACAAAGTCTCTCATTCGCAGAATGCCTGGGCGCACACAAAACAAAGTTCGTTCTCTTTAGGATTTTAAAGTTCTCAAGACTAGGGTTCACAGTTCAAACTGGGTCTCCCTCCGTCGAGCTTGGATCCCTTTTAAACACAATGTTGGTTTACAGGTCTCCCTCAGTCGGGCTCAGATCTTTCACAAGGGATATAAAAGTTCCTGTAGGTCTCCCTCAGTCGAGCTCAGACCTCTCAACAAGAAGCACTTGGTTCCACGTAGGTCTCCCTCAGCCGGGCTCGGTCCTTGCAATCACAACACTGGTTGGGATTTCCTTCCCCTAAACTTCCAATCCCTTCACTTCACAGTTTCAAATGTTTGTCTAAAGAGAGACTTTCGATTGGGCACTTTCACTATGCCGACCACACTTACTCTGTAGTAATCTGTTCACAGTTCACAAGTTATAGGCAAGGTGCAGATGTCTTTGTGGTTGTTTTTCCACTACATGTCCCATAATGCACCTTTCCTTAGGGTTAAATAGTGGATTTCATGCTCACAAGAAAAGTTCATTTATTTCGGCCAAGTTCCCGCTTCAGCCTCACACGCGTGCCGTGTTTCCCTTCACTCAGTAACTCACCGGCCACGTGATGCTGTCGGGAAAAGACTTGCCGCTCTCAGATCGGAGGTCAGGGTCTCGCCACCTGCCCCTCTTTCTCCCTGGGGATCAACATCCACCCAGGGAAAGCAGCACTGGCCTGTATCTGGCCTGCTCTGAGCAGCTCTCCTTGCTTTATGGCTCTCTCTCCAGGCTGCAAAGCCTCCAGGCACACCGGGTCAGTGTTCCGGCGTCTCGCTTTTCCTTGGCCCAAGTAGCAAGTGGGGCTGGGACTGAAAAGGGATGCCCTGCTGGACTCAGCCACGCAGCCTCCCTTCAGTTCTCCCAACTGCTGCTTTCTGTTCTGGCAGAAACTCCACCTTTTATACACATGGGTTTCTTTAACAGGCTGCAGGGTTTGAGTTCTGGGCTGGGTCTGCCTGTCCTTGCCTGACTCAATTAGTGGGACAGTCCAGTATTAGCATGGGACAGTCTGTCTTCTGTCTCTCAGTGTGGTTTTGAGTAATCTTTATTCTTCTTAGTCGCCTCCTCTTCTTAGTGATTTTTGAAAATTGAGGAGGGGGGAGCTGTGATGGGAAAATTGTGCTTTAAAGGCAAAATGGCTGGGATTGTGATTGAACGTTTGACCGTTCGGACTCAGTGGGGCAGGGCGACTGCTTATTACTAGAGGTATTCTTTCTAGTTATAGTACATGGGAAACTCAGTGGGGTAAGGGAGTTATGGGAGTTGTAGTTTCCTTTTGTGATGGTATGGACACGTCGGAAAAGGAGGGATGTATTAAATGTCCTCTGGGTTTAGAAGAGGGGAGGACTAGGTTACCTTTGAGGTTCAATAGATGGTTTGATTTCCCGCAGTGTTTTCTCTTTCCCTTTACTAAGAGTGGGGTGCGACAGGATTCTGCTGACAAAATCCTACAAAGACAGAGGGGATATCGGGTAAAGGGGGGTGTTGGACAAAAAGGCGGAATACCGCATCTCACCTGAGGGCATTCAGCTAAGGGCCCCCTGTCCAGGTGATCCTCCCGCACTGGTCTGGCAGGTTAAGCTAAAATAGAAAAACAGTATGTTTTCATTGTTCATTGAAAAACAGATATTTAAAATGTATTTGGTTCATGAGTGTATTTTCTGCACAAATGTATCATTTATTTTGACCATTACTTACCGAGATTCAGCTGCAGCTTTCCTGCTCTGGTCTCCGGTCCCCGTCCTCTGCCACAGCACTAATGAAGGGAAAGCCACCCAGCGGTAGCCTTTGTTTACTACAGCTGGCTGGCTTTTCCTTCATTAGTGCCGCAAAAGCCAGCACAGGACGGCCTCCATTTCACAAAATGGATGCGCCCATGTGCTTGCTTTTGCGAATTTTGAGCTTGAATAGCTCAAAATTTTACATAGGAAGTTTTAAAACGGAGAATGCTAGTATTTTTTTTTATGTTGCCTATCTATTTTGTAAATAAAAATGTTTACTAGACCATCCCTTTAAAATCATAGGACAGACCTTACTTATTCAGGAGGGGAAATCAACAAGATCCCGGTAGCTGGATGCCCCTTCTTAAACTGGAGTATAGCTTACACAAGGACTAACATTAGTCAGCTGTTGACAGGCAACCAGTGAAGGAAACCCAATGCAGGAGCAATATGGTTTATCTTTTTGAAGTTTCGATGTGCTAGGCGCACCAATGTGGATGGAGAAAACATTTGCACAGACAAAAGCACTGACTGCTAAAATATCCTAGGGAAGCAGGTAGAATAAACCCTGCCAACAGAAATACTCATCTTAACCCTCTTGCATAAAGTCCTTGTGATTTTATACTTTTCCTACCTTGTTGACTTTTCCCTGATAACATTTCCCCAGAGAAGTGTGCAGGGTAATGGATAATGTTTGTGCCCTCTGAAAAGCCTTGGTGAATATAGTTGGCCATAATCCGAAACACCCGATTATTGGGCCTTTCTTGGCATTAAGGTTTCTTAAACATAATCCGGGAATTGGGTAGTAGGCCTCTTGTTCATGCATGGGAATGCATGGTTCAATTTCAGGGTCAGCCTTGTTAAGCATAGGCAGGAAGATGCTAGAGCAGTTGAGGATATAGGCTTCAATTTAGGGAGAGGTACACAATAGTATTCATTTGCAGTGACGGAGAACATTAAAATAATCTTTAGTTATGGGAAATAAAGAAATAAACATAGGTATAGCTGTGGCATATGTACACAATTATAATACAATTTAGTTGAGGGAGAGTTGAATCGGGATAGTCCATCTTTTTGTGACTAGTGTGGGAAGGAGGAGTGATCAGGGGTACAACGGGATGGCATTTTGGCTAAAGACGTATCATCAGCAAAAGGTAAAATAACCTATCTTGCCCTATTTCAATAAGGTTATCCCTACCTAAACAAATAATAGCTAAGGTGCTGCTCTTCAGGATGTATGTCAAAACCCAAACACTGTCCTCTGCCCAAACCTACTACTCTATCCCTGTCACTAAATCAAAAGGGTTCAATAAGCTCTTGACACAGATAGCAGGAGAATGGTTCCCTTCTCCTGGTGTAAGAATTCAGTCTTAGGCTGCGATAACAACAGTCTTTTGCAATAGGGTCTGATTTACCAATATGACCATGAGAATTACTCTCTTCTCCTAGTCTACCTTGAGGAATCTTGAAGGCTGCTCCGTTACAGTCTTTTGCACAAGTCTTTAAAAGCCTCTATACTTCTTCCCAAGGGTTCTTAATTAAGGTTTTATCAATAATTCTTATATCCCCTTCTACTGTCATGGCTTCTTGGGCCATGTATCTGATCTTGATCATTGGGGAGTTGGCTCCCGGAGAGTTCTAGACTTAATAGATGTTTTCTAGACTTATTAGATTCACCACTGTAACGAGGGAGTTCAAGCCCAAGGCACTCTTGGTTTATACTAATTTGATTCTCACTACTGTGACAAGGGAGATGACTTCGGATGCACTCTGTACTTTGGCTGCTTTGTAGATCACTATTCTAACAAGCGAGATTTCTTGCGTGACTTCCTTGACCGTTGGTGTCACTGTTATGACAAAGGGGATTACTCCCGAAGAAAACTTGACTCTTGGTGCTCTGGGTATCACCACTTTGGCGAGGGAGTTAATTCCTGAGGAATGCTTGACTCTTGTACCCTCCTCGATCCCAGCAGGCTTGCCAACAGCTCCCGTTACCTTCACCTTGAATGGGGAGTGTGACCGGTTCTTCCTGAGGATCTGAGGTTAGTGCTGTTTCTGAACGCTTCCCGAGCATGCTCTTCTGCCACTTCCCTTTGGTCGCTGGGGCTCAACTGAGCTGTTTCCACGGCAGGCTCTACGTTGTTAATGGACCATGTGGCCCACTTATTGGAGGTCACGCAACCACTGGATTCTTTCCGCTTCAATAGTGAGTCGGTCTCCCACCGGTTCTCTCTGCTTCTTGCCCAAGGACCGACTCCCTTTCGGGACTTCGGATGCCACAGGTTTGAACTTCACAAGCTGCACAGGACGGGCGCTGGCTTACCTAGCGGCTCTTCCGGCTTCCCCACAAAATGAGTCCTTCCTCAGCATTTACGTTATATAGCAGGGCCCGCCCCAGCATAACGTCAACGTCTTTCTTTGATGTTCCTGATGTAATCCTCATGCCTCGTTGGGGCCACCTCGTCACAGTCTCATGGCAATACAGGATGTGGTTAGTTTGCATGTTTGTTTGGCTTTTCCTCATCCCAGTTAAAGCAGATCTTGAAGGTGAGATAGAAGAGACTTAACAACAAATAGCACTATCAGGTAGGATACTCAATGGCTTTACCAGGCTCTTGGCTTCTAGAGAAACTGGTATAGGGAGGTCTTTCATGGGACGCAAGTCCTCATCCCCAGCCAGGAGTCTCCCAGTGAAGACCCGCATTCCACCACCCATAGGGAGACTATTGGGTAGCGTCTTCACCTCCATAGCCTCACAGGGAAGGGCTCCTCTCGGGGGAGAAGTGACGACATCCTGTGAATAGTCTCACTACTTACAACATCCCAGTGATCGCCATGCATGACAAACACACTTGACATTTCTTGACAGAGTGAGAAGAAGAATGCCCCAGAATTGTTGAAAGGCAGGCATGAGAGTGCATGTGCATTCAGTGGATGTAACTGAGTGTGCAATCTTTTAGTAACAAGAGAAAACAGTAGTTACAGAGAAAATATCTTAGAATTGTTTGGAGGCAGCAGGAGGTTATATTCAATGGCTGCAACTCAATGGGTTATCTTTTTGTGACAAGACTAAATACTAGTACCTCCACAAAAAGAATTATAAAAATGTTTTGGTTTATAGGCAGGAAAGGGCATTTAATGGCTGTGAGCGTGATATAATTTTTGTGACGAGCTAAAATTCTAGCGGCAGAGAAAGTCTTACAAATCTTTGCATGTTACATTCAGCAACTTAAATTGAGTGCTCAACACCAATGCCAACTTTCTGTGACTAGGGTGAAGTGATTGAGTCCCAACATGACAGGAGCACTTAAAAATATCAAAGGGAGAGAAGCCATGCTGTTCATCAGTTATAGCAGCTGCTGTGTGTATATGGATGTCAGAAGTATGTGTGGTAAATTTAAATCAGCACAATCAAAAGCAGCACAATCGGCATCACATCAATCTGGTGTGCAATATAAAGCAGCACATTCTCAGGGTTTGCAACTGGAGGAGGGTATTCAGCCCATTGTCCCTTTTGCAGAAGAAGAGAATTTACAGATTGCATCTACTGATGAGCAAGGAGAAACAGAAGTGCAGGATATGGGGTATTTCTGGTTTGGTTTTATGTGAAAAAACCGAAAGCCACAAGAAGGAGTGTCAATACTGCAAGGCTGACATCTTCGCAGTTCGAAAATGTCGGATGCTTTTTTTTTTTTTTTACATTTTACATTTTGCATTTTGTGCGCTTTCTGCATAGTGGAAAACTTTGAATCCCATAATGGCGAACAAGGGGCAGGGGGTGTCCCCCGCTTACATTACGCAGTTCAAGAGAAGGAGAAAGGCGGCAGGAATGGAGAGGGTGGCGAGGGGAGAACTGACCTTGCCCTTTTCATTACCAAGCCCGCTGACCCTTCGTGGAGGAGAGCATAAAACCACGAACAATAGCTCAAGTGTCATGCAGCAGATGTCAAATGGTACACGGGGAAAGCCTATGCCGATAAGCGGGAGTGAGGGAAGCTCCAACGACCGTGGTACCGGCCTTGACTCCAGTGAAGCCGAAAGCAAAGTGGTTCACCACAGCCGGTGAGTGGAGGGGAGAACCGATAAGAACCGGGCTGTGTTGAATAAGAAGTGCAAAGTGGCAAGTTAGAACCAAGTTTAATGAACTGTGTAAATAAGGGTAAAAAGTGTTAAGGGGAGACCAGCTGCAGAGGGAAAACCGGCACCACGTGGGAGCTAACTCAAGAGACACTGGTCGATCCCCCATCTTAGCGAAACTACGGGTATCAAAAGACGAATCCCACCATATGAGAAAGCTAGGGAAGTGAATCCCGCAAATACAAGCGAATGTGAAGTTGGCAAGAGTGACCCCGAACGAGGGAAGGTGACGAGTAGGGGGGGGAAGTCTAAAGTCCCAGGAAACAGTGTGTTGACATGATAGAACTCGGCCGAGGGATGTCCACTGGAACTGTTTGAAAAGACATTAAGATTTCTGAGCAAAGGAAAAGCCGCAGTGAACCCAGAGAAGGGAGGTTGAAAGTAAAAAAGGGTCAGCGCCCAGAAGAGGGGAACCCTGGGGTGAATCCATCTCCCCAAAGAAACTGTGAAAAGGAAGGAACAAGTTACTTACCTGTAACTGTTGTTCTCCAGCATGGGTATGGGATGGATTCACATGCTCATGAATATTCCCCGTCGTCAGGCTGGGAATCCTCTGTAGAAGAAAAAAAACAGTTTCGTTTCTGAACTTTCTCCTAACAACCAATCACTGAGCTCTGGGTCATACTGCCCCAGCCAATGACTGCCCTCTAGCTAAGCCCCTCTTTTGGCAGTCATCTTCAGATTTGGTAGCACATAAAGTGGCAGTAGGACCAAGAGAAGAGCCGCAGAGAGGTAGGCGGGAGGGTTCGCATGTGAATCCATGCCAGACCCATGCTGGAGAACAACAGCTACAGGTAAGTAAATTGTTCATTCTATAGAATGGGGTCTGGCATGGATTCACATGCTCATGAATAAAGAATACTTAGCAGTACAAACATGCACAACCATTGGAGGTGGCAAGGCTCAACAGAAGCGATCTCTTACCTCCTCACCAGGCTCACCTTCAAGTGAAAAGGTTGCGCAGCACTGCTTGGCCGACTCTGGACTCCTCCCTGGAATCCCTGTCGACGCATTGGAATTTCGTGAAGGTGTGCGTCGACCTACATGTAGCAGCCCTGCAGATGTCCAGCAGGGGCACACCAGACAGGAACAGTGTTGTAGCAGCGATCGCTCTGGTAGAATGGGCTCTCAGACGGCCAGGCAGCGGTCAGTTTGCCAATCGGTGACAGTGAGTGATACAGCCGGAGAGCCACCTGGAAATAGAAGCTTTGGACAGGGCCTTTCCATGGTTCAGAGGATCAAAGTTCACAAAAAGCAGAGATGTTTTCCAGAAACTCTTAGTGCGGGCAACATAAAACTTCTGCGCTCTAGCCACATCCAGCGAGTGCAAAGTCCTTTCAGCCGGCAACTAAGACATCGGAAAAAACAAAGGTAACACCAAGGGTTCGTTGAGATGAAATTCCGACTGAACCTTGGGCATGAAGGAAGGGTGCGTCCGCAGCATCACCCTCGTCTCGTGAAAAGTCAAGTAAGGCTGCTTGTAGGACAGGGCCTGGATCTCCCCTACTCACCTTGCAAAGGTGATGCCCACAAGGAAAGCGGTCTTCCACAACAGAAACTTGAGCGGGGCTGAGTGCATAGGCACGAATAGCACCCCTATGAGCCTAGTCAGCACCACATTGAGATCCCAGGACAGAGCCTTCACCGGAGGGAACGAGCGTAACAGTACTTTGATGAACTCCTTAACCAGACGT
Organism: Ambystoma mexicanum; assembly: GCF_040938575.1. Lineage (NCBI taxonomy): Eukaryota > Metazoa > Chordata > Amphibia > Caudata > Ambystomatidae > Ambystoma > Ambystoma mexicanum. The sequence goes on along the minus strand of NC_090923.1, from coordinate 589,398,679 downwards.
TGCGACCACAGAGAAGACCGTCCCGGAGATCTGGTGTAGCGGGAGATTGCCGCCAGATGCATGGGCCTGTCACGATTTGGCCAACGACAGTAAATACGGAAGTACTTGAGGAGCTGTGACCCGCAGAGGGTTGACCTTCTGTGAACAGCACCAAATTGCAAAGTGCTTCTATTTGTGTCTGTAGCATTTCAGAGTAGACGATGCCCTGGCCTTGGCGAGAACATCTTCGCAGTCTGCCGGGAGATTGTAGTCCCCGAACTCTAATGCTGCAGGAGCCAGGCCTTCAGGTTCATAGACCCCGGGTCGTGGTGAAGAATGGCACCTCTTTTCCCTAGCGAGAAGATCCGCGACCACTGGCAGCTTGACTGGGGGGGGGGCGCTGGCATGCTGAGAAGGTCTGGGTACCAGATCTGCCTTGGCCACGCTGGTGCGACGAGGTGCGACTAGGTTTATCCTGCACCGGTACCGTCTGAGTTGATTGATGACACGAAGAAGCAACAGCAACAGAGGGAACGCATACAGAAACAGGCCTTTTGAAGGGAATGAATGCGTCCCCCATGCTCCCCTCCTGGGGTAATCTGCTGGCGAACCTCCGGCACTTGGTGTTCGTCGCTGTTGCAAACAGGTCGATCTGGGAATTGCCGCATCAGAGATAAAAGTTGTCCACTTGGTCCTGCCGAAGCTCCCACTTGTGGCAAGGGCAAAGCTCCCTGCTGAGACAGTCAGTGACAGTGTTATTTACTCCTGCCAGGTGAAATAGAATGAGGAACATCCCCTAGGAGACGGCCCAGTGCCACAAGTCCTGCGCCTCCTTGGAGAGCCCCGGGGATCTTGTGCCCCCCTGCTTCTGGATGCAGAACATCGTGGTGGTATTGTCCGTGAAGACCCTCACCACCTTGCCCTTGAGGGATGGCAGGAACGACTTCAGATCCCTAAACACTGCCCTTAACTCCAGGACGTTGATGTGCAACTTCGTCTCCTCCGGCAGCTACAGGCCTCTGGTGTGAAGACGTCCGGTGTGGGCACCCCATACTTCCAAGGGAGCGTCCAACGTAACGGTCTCCTGATACAGGGGGCTCTGGAAATCTGTGCCTCCGGCTAGAATGGAGCGAACGCCCAACCACCTTATCGCTCAACGGAACTCCTCGTTGAGCGCAATCCTGTCCTGGAAGCCTCCGGACACCAGAACCCAAAGGGCGTCTAACTCCTGTAGCGGGCGCATCCGCAACCTGCAAAGTCGAATCAGGTATATGCATGACGACATCATGCCAAGAAGAGACTTGATGGTCCTCAACGTCGCAATCTTCAGTGCCAACAGCCGTTGCACCTTGCTTAGGATGGCCGCTATGCTCTCCTACGACGGTGATGCCAGGCATGATACTGTCGAGCCGTGATTCCAGGAAAACTGTCCTGCGATGTCTCTTGAACTAGCCCGGATGAGCAAGTCATCCAGGTAAGGGTAAACGTGGATACCTTTCAGTCGTAGATGGGCCGCCACAGGGGCCAGGCACTTGGTGAAGACTCTTGTTATTTTTTTGGCCCTCGAAGACAAGAGACTTTTGTTGAAAAGAGACTTGGCTGTCAAGACATTTGAGTGGTGGAAACCAGAACTGTCGTCTCGTGCTGGAGAAAGCTTGAGAACTGTGTTGTGCTCCAAGATCCCGTCTTCCCCCGTGTTCAAAACGTGAGGAAGGGAGATCCAAGCTATCACATCCCGACATATCATTTGTGGACACTTCTTTCTTTTCTTGAAAACCATCCCACAACCCTTTTAGTATTAGTTGTAAGGTTTGGCAATAGGTTTCTTAGTATATCCTTTTATATCCTTAGTATCCTTTTTATTTTGACACAATGCCACTAGGACTGCCTTATTTTTCATTTGATGGTCAACTCTTGCTTTCGATTAGGTGTTTTTCCAACCTGCCCACAGGTTAATAAACACCCACAGCTGATCCTTCCTGTCTGGCAAACTATCGCCCAATTTCCATTAAACCCTTTCTGGGCAAACTCCTGGAAAAGCTGGCCATCTCTCAGCTTAACCTTCATTCAGATTCTGTTGGTTGTCTCCATGACCACCAGTCTGGCTTCGGAAACTGCTCTCCTCAATATCTGTGAAGATCTGCTCTCCAACCTTGATTCTAACATTCCCTCTGTCCTCATCCTTCTTGATCTCTCTTCTGCCTTCGACACGGTCAACCACACCATCCTGCTCAACCGTCTCCGTGATAATCTGGGTATCAGTGATCAGGCTCTGGCCTGGCTGACCTCTTTTCTCTCTGATCGACCCTCCCAGGTCCAACTGGGGTCTTTCCTATCATCTATCTTCCTCTCCACCTGTGGGGTTGCCCAGGGGTCTAACCTCTCACCCTGGCTTTTCAACCAATATCTGACAACTCTCGCTCACTGCATTGCCATTTTCTGCTCAAATTTCCAGTGATACGCTGATGACAACTCATTTTCTGGCTGCCCTCGGCCACCTCCTCTCCCTCTCTCATCTCCGACTGCCTAACTGCCATTCAAAATTGGTGTGCCACCAATGATCTTTGTCTGAATGCCAGCAAGACGGAGATCCTCCTCATCGGCACACCATCTCCATCCTTTTCCCTCACCCTCTGGCCGGCCCCCCTTGGCCCTCCTCCTACCCCTACCTGTGAGGCTAAGAACCTTGGCGTCATCTTTGACTCCACACTTTCCTTCTCGGCCCATATCTCTGATGTCTCTAAAAAGTCAAACTTCCGACTGCACCTCCTCAGAGGTATTCTGCCTTTCCTCTCCTTCCCCCAGAAGCTCATGGTATCCCAAGTACTGGTTCTCTCTAGCTTGGACTATTGTAACAGCCTCTTTCTAAATCTACCTGCCTCTACTCTCCGCCCTCTACAACTTATCCAGAACAGGACTGTGAGACTTGTCCTTGGCCTCAAGCCCTGGGATCGTATCTCTCCAGCTTTGAAATCTCTCCACTGGCTCCCAGTGGATGCAAGGATTAAATTCAAAACCCTCTGCATTGTCCACAAGGCTTTCTGGGGCCTGGGTCCAAAATACCTTCAGCTATCCTTCCGCAAATACCTCCCCTCTCGAGCTCTTCGCTCCTCTACCTCTTACTCCCTCGGGGTCAGTCGTTTTTCAAAGAAACGAGCTGGGGGTAGATCTCTATCTTCGGCAGGGGCCTCCCTCTGGAACAGCCTCCCTGCCATTCTAAAACTTGAGGAGAACCATCTCCGGTTCTGGAAGCACCTCAAAACCTTCCTCTTTGCTTCTGCCTTCGCTCCCCTTCTCCCCTGCTGATCTGCTCTCTTGGCACTGTGCACCTGGCCACCCTCTGTCTCCTGGGCCCAGGTACCTGCTCACCCTGCCACCTTCCTGCACTGCCTCCTGGCCACCCCTTGCACTGGGGACTGTATCTGTACCCATACAGCCCCCCCCCATTTTTCTTCTTTTTCTGCACTTATTCAGACTTACCCAGTCTGCTGCCTTAAACACAGCACTTGCCACTTGCTGGCTGCACTACCACAGTTTGCCTTAATTTTCTATTTATTTTATTTATCTGCGCTCCTCGGCTTCTGCACTTTCCACTCTCTCCCTTCCATGCACTTTTTCCCCTTTCCCTTTCCCTTTCCCATTCCCATGCACTTGCGCGTTCTCAATGTCACTGGGCCTAGTAAGATCGTTTTTATGTTGTGCTGTGTTCTCCCTTGTTCCCCTCCCTTGCCTAGTCGTGCTCTGAAACACTTGTGTACAAGCGCAATACAAATAAAATATTATATCATATCATACACTTGAACTGTGATCACTTGTGTCTGTCTTTACTTTGGTCACCATCAGTTCCTCAAACGTGCCAGAATTTGCTTTGGGTCATGCAATTAGAAAATCCATGGCGTATACACCAAAGGAGATGCATTAATGCCTGAGTGTAATGGATGCATTGGAATCATGTTCTTGTTTGTGGGTGCAGCGCCCAAAAATGTGGGATGGATGCTTGCTGGAAATTCTATTAATTGTTTTGTATCACATTTAAAAAACTAAAAAGACATTATGAAAAAAGAAGGAAAAAGAAGGAACTCATCAAGTTATCAGATTTCATTCCTGAGCTCATCCGCAACGATAATTGGCAAAGTGCTCTTGGGACACATCTATTCCTGGGTTGCTGGATGGAGGAAAGGGTTTATTTCTCAGCATCAGGCTGGGTTCAGGTGTGGTAGCAGGACAACTGAGCTTTGTGGTCTCGGGACGATAGCTCAGCGGCAACGTGCTCGCTTTGGAAGCAAGTCGACATAGAGCAACACAGGTTTGATCCCCAGGTCCACGCTTAGAAACCTCTGGGTATTAAGCGTGTTATAAATAACCTATCATATCATATCCGTCCAGCTAATAATCTCAAAATACATCAAGGTCCTAAGTGGCACTCTTTATACAGGTGACCTTTATGGCAGACCTTGGAAAAGTGTGGGATAGAGAGACCAATTTGAGCACCATTTAAAAGCTATATTCCAACAACGAGTTATTGAGAAACGGGGATCTACCAACCCATTCAATGCCAATGAAAGTGGTAAGAAAAGGGTGCATACGGGCAGCACAGCTATTTAAGCAATGACCTGGTAAACAACCTCCTAGCCATTGAGAAGGATGTCCCAAAGATGGGAACATTCCCAAGTCCACAACTTATATTTGATGAGATGCTGTCCTCTTGGTGCAGGGTCCAGCGTGCGAAAGCATTTTAGGGACAGGAGCAATCCTGTGCACAGGGGAAGCTGGTGCTCAATCGGAATACATGAAAACAATCTTGCTGATGGGACGAGGCACAAAGGACTTGAGCCTGTTTTTTTGCAAGGTCAGTTTACTACCTTGGTCTGAGATTTTCCTCCACAGACTCCTGGAAAAAATAATGTCTAATAAATTGCTGAAGTCCAGAAGATGTATTTAGCCAGAGCTGTGGGGGCACATAGCTATGATGGGTGAGATCTTGGGGAAAGGCAAGTGTTTGTTGTGACTAGGGTCGAAAATGCCTTTCTCCGGGATTACCAAGGGCTACACATACAACCTGAGGGGGGGGACTGAGATGTATCTATAGGTTATTGGGGGGCTTATCCATTTAAATACCATTCATAGGTGGTTCTGCGTCTGGATGAAGAGAAAGGCTTCAGTGTGTTGAAATGTAATTGAAGACATTCGAATGTCTGGGCAGATGCCATCCCATGTCCAATGTACGTGCAAAACTCTTTATAGTATCTGGAACTTTCCAGATTCTAAACGCAGTCAGGCAAGCTGCCCAAATACGTTTTTTCACTCCCAAAAGGGTGATTCTGTGACACAAGGGTGGCTTGAGGGCACTGCAGGAAGCCAGGCATGTCTTGTATACTCCATGTTAAAAGACATTCACGGCATAGAGCCCTATTTATCCTGGGTAGCAGCAAGTAACTCTACTCGAGGGTTTGGTTTAGGCAGATCTGTGGGAAGGCTGTCCAGGGCCTCTAAGTGGTGTAGGAGGATCTAGAGTGCCTGTTCCTCATATGAGTTAGAAGAACAAGTTACTTACCAACTGGTAACGTTCTTTCGACTGGATGTTCCTCCAACGTATTCCACATCTTTGACATGTAATGTCCACAGCTGGGCACTTCGGAAACTTTTTCAGCAGAGGGCGTCCTGAGTCGATGAAGTTGGGTCGATGTCCCTCGAAGGCCTCCGTCGAGGGTGACGTCACCGGATGTTATAAATAGGACGCATGGTGCCCGTAGCCTCAGTTTATGTTTTTCCCCCAGAACGTGTGGCACCAATCCAATGCCTGCTTGACTGCACATAGCCTTACCGAAACGTAAGCTGCAATCGCATAGGAAATTCTCCAAAGGGGCAGGCTGGGAGGGCGATGTGGAATGCGTCCTCCAACTTATTCCACATCTTTGACAGACTCCCAAAGCAGTACCAGAAAATGGAGGAGGGAAAAGAATTTGGAGTACCCAATCAGATGGCGGAATAAAAAACTGCCTTACCAAAGGCCATATCTTGACCATAGATCGTATCCAGGCAGTAATGTTTAACAAAGGTGTGGATAGAAGGCCATGTGGCTGCATCAAAATTATTCCTAATAGGAAGTCCCCATTGGAAGGCTGTGGCAGTAGTCAAGCCCCTAGTGGAATGAGCTCTCAACCCTTCAGGATGGTCCTTACCCACCAATCGGTAACACTCAGTAATGGTAAGGATAATCCACTTGGACAGGGTCTGTTTGGTAACAGCCTGCCCAATCGGTGTTCAGCATATCCCACAAAGAGTTGATCGTCCACTCTGACCCTGGACATCCTAGAAATATAAAAGCTCAGAGCTCTCCTAGGATACAACCTATGGAGTCGCTCCTCTTCCGTACCAGGATGAGGAGGAGGATAGAAAGAAGGAAGAATCACTTTCTGGCTCACATGAAATTCAGATACTACTTTGGGTAGAAAGGAAGGACATACCCTTAGTACAACCCTGTCCTTGTGGAACACAGTAAAGGCAGCTTAGAGGAAAGTGCCTGCAATTCACTCACTCTGCGAGCGGAAGTAACCGCAACCAAGAACACTGTCTTGAAGGACAATCTCAAGGGACAAGAGTGCAAAGGTTCAAACGGAGCACCCATTCGAAATTTCAAAACTAAATTCAAATCCCAAACCGGCACCTAGAAAGAGGATGGCGGAAACACATTAGTCAGTCCATTAAGAAATTGAGAAATCAAAGGAATCTTAAAGTAAGAGCATTCTTCAGACGAGCGCTTATATATAGGCAGCGCCGCCGGTTAACCCTTAATGGTACCGACTTGAAGGCCCCTGTGGGCCAAAGAAAGTAAGAAAGACTAAACCATAGGAATGGATCACTGAAAAGAATCAACATTTTGTCCTCTGCACCAGTCACAAAACTTACTCCAACGGCAACGGTACATGGATTTTGTTGCTGGTCTCCTGGCCGAAAGCAACACCTCCATCACATCATCCGGGAGGTCCCAATCCTTATATCTCAACCTTTCAGATACCAAGCGTGAAGGTTGAAAGTTCTGACCTCTGGATGGAGAACGTGACCCCCCTATCGCGAGAGCAGATCCTCTCAATAGGGAAGACAGCGTGGAGGACAGATGGACATTTCTAGAAGGTCTGGGTACCACGCTCTCCTGGCCCAATGCAGAGCAATGAGGATCATGTCGGAACGGAACCTCCGTAACCTGCGTCACACTTGAGGAATGACGGGGACTGGAGGAAACGTGTACAGCAGTGGGAATGATCAATCCACTACGAATGCTTCGCCCAAGGCTCCTCTCAGAGGAAATTCCCTTGAGCAGAATCTCTTGCACTTCTAGTTGGCACTGGTTGCAAAGAGATTCACTTGTGGGGTTCCCCAAAGGGCGAAGATCTCCAGAAGGACTTCCTGAGCCAATTCCTACTCGTGGGAGATCGTGCTCTGCCTGCTCAGAGTGTCCACGGCCGCATTTTTGTCTCCGGCCAGATGAACTGCCAAGATCGAAATTCCCTGTTGGATGGCACAGAACCAGAGCTGCATTGCCTCTCTGCACAACGGGAGTGACCCTAACCCGCTCTTTTTTTTGTTGAGGTAATGCATTGCCACTGTGTTGTCCGTCATGATCAGGACACTCTTCCCCCGCACAGACAGCAGAAAAGCCTTCAGGGCTAGCCTGATGGCCCTCCGCTCTAACAGATTGATGTGGAGTTTGGACTCCGACGGAGGCCATGACCGCTGGCAGTCAAGTCGTTGGCATGAGCGCCCCATCCTGTGAGGGAAGCATCCGTCGCTACAGTCACCTCTGGCCACGGTTGCCAAAAAGGCTCCCCCTTCATCAGATTCCCTCTGTTGGCCCACCAAAGAAGATCCTGAGAGACCGAGATTGGAATCTGAACAGGATCCGACATCTTGCCTGAGAACTGTGACCACTGCATCTTGAGTAGCCATTTCAGGAATCTCATCCACAGTCTGGCCTCTGGCACCAGAAAAATGCAGGATGCCATGAGGCCGAGCAACCTTAAGAATTCGAAAGCCGGGAGACTCTGGGCATGTTGAAACTTGTCCACCATCTGCACAATGTGATGAGCCCTCACCTTGGGAGGCGAGCACTTCCCCAAGGACGTGTCCAACACAGCCCCGATATACTGCAGCGGTTGGGAAGGTGTCAGATGCGACTTCTTGAAATTGAGGGAGAAGGCCAGTCTGTGGAGGGCGTGGCAGGTGAGACCGAGGCGATCCAATGCTTGTTCAGGTGAACGCGCACAGATTAGCCAGTCCTCCAGGTAGGGGTAGACGTGAATCCCCCCTAGCCTGAGATACGCTGCCACCACCACCATTAGCTTGGTGAAGACCCTCGGGGCGGAGGTCAATCCGAAGGGCAGGACCTGAAACTGAAAGTGCGAGACACCAGCTGCAAACCTCAGGAAAGTAAGCATCCTGTAGGCCCAGAGAGACCAACCAATCCTGAAGTTGAAGGGCCTGGAGGACTTGAGACTGAGTGACCATCTTGCACTTGTCCTTGTCCTTCCTGAGAAGGTTGTTCAACCAACGCAAGTCCACGATGGGTCTCAATCCCCAGTCTTTCTTTGGAATCAAAAAATAAGGGGAATACCATCCCTTGTTCCTCTCCGCTACAGGCATTAGATCTATAGCGCATTTGTCTAGCGGGGTCAATATTTCCTGCGCAAGAAGCGTATCCGGAAGCTTCAAAGAGAGATTCCACTGTGGAAGGTTGTGAGGCCGCTTTAGGAAGGGAAGACATTAGCCGTGGGCGATAATCTCTATAACCCATGCATCGGAAGTAATGGCTTGCCACTCTTCGAGATGTTGCCACAGTCTGCCCCCAACTGGCGAACCATGGGACATTGCCTCACAAATGTTTTGGAGCGGCTGCGGCAGCGCCTGAAGGCAACAAGGCAGCTGCCTGAGTGGCTTTGGCACCTCTATTTCCCCGACCAGCAAGGGTACTTTTTCACTGGCCCCTTTGACTGGCGGCTCCTCTCGTTCTACCAAAGGAGGAGTAGTAACGAAAATAACCTCCCCTCCATTGCTGACCCCTAGGACGAAAAGGCGGATGATGACGCACGGCTACGCTTAAAGAATTTGCTGCATATTTGGAGGTCTGCAACCTCTCAAGGTTCTCGTCAGCCTTGCTGCCAAACAAATGCGCGCCATCAAAGGCATATTCAAAAGATGGGCTTGCACATCCGGGGCAACACCTGACGTCCGCAACCACGCAAATCTGTGTATAACGGTGCTCGCAGCCATGGACCGGCTAACACTGTCAACCTTGTCCAAACCCGACTGAAGGGATTCACACATGGCATCCTTGCCAACTTGCACGAGAGCAAGGAACCCATCCCTTTCTTCCCCCCTCGGGAATATGCTCAGCCGCTAGAGAAACACAGTTCCAGAGTGTATGAAAACCTTGCCAAGGCACAAGTGGAGTTGGCTGATTTCAATGCCATACTCCCTGCAGAAAATACCTTGCAAACCCAACCGTCGAAGCGTTTGTCGTCCCTATCAGGAGGGATGGTAGGGTACGCTGCCTGCTTCGAAGTAGACGTAGCGGCCTGAACCACCAAACTCTCAGGAGTGGGGTGAGTAGATAAGTAGCTGGGGTCGCTTCGGAAGGGCGGTACTTCTTTGCCAACGATTTGTTAACAGCCGGAAGAGATCCCAGTGACTACCAAGCAGCCTCCACCCTTTTCTGTAAAGTGAGATGAAAAGGTAACACCGGGTCAGAAGACAGACCTTGATCTAAAATGTCAGTTAGATCATCTTGTACAAAATCTTCAGGAGGACTGGACCAGCCCAGATACTCTGTGAACCTAGCCATGAGCCTCCTGTAAGACGACTCAGCATGAGCTCCAGGCTCAGGCCTGCCAAATTCCACTTCCGGAGAAGTGTCCAGCCCACTGGCATCATGAAGGGTTTGCCTCAACTGCTCCAATTGACTGACTCCAGAAAAGACAAGAGCAACATCGGGCTCAACAGGATCCTCAAAGTCAGACCTTTCTTCCCCCTCCATATATGTTGCCCAGAGGGAGGTAAAAACCCTGCCTCGGGACAGAAGAGGGTCTGGAGTCCACCACAGGCCTCACAGACTTCGCAGTAGCCTTCCTTGGAGGATCCACCATATCATGGACCTCCAACTGAACATTTCAGGCAAAAATCCCGAAGGCGTCGAGGGCACCGAAGGCTTCGACACAGAGAGCATCGACTGCTTCAGCGTCTAGATCGCCAAAGGCTTTGACGTCGACAATTGTGCCAACGGCGCCGAGGGCTGATAAGAAGACAGAGCCTCGATCTGAGTGCGACGGACACGGCGCCGACGGAGTCGATGCAAGCTTCGAACCCTTAGCAGGTTTCTGCCGTCTCGCTGGGGACGAGGACCGAGACCTGGAAGCACATCTCTTGTGACTATCCTGAGCCTTGTCCAAACGGGACCTCGAAGGCTCCCATTGTGAGTTGCGTCGAGGACCCGAGCCCAAAGGCGTGCGAGCCACAGTACGAGACCGTTCCTTGCCGGCTTCAGTTGAAGGCGCGACCGGAACCGTGCCCTGCAATTGGAAAATCGCCAACATCTGCTCCTTAAAGGCAGCCCATTCCTCCGGAGTCGAGGACTTTGTCGGGCATGCCATTTTCTTCGCTGCACCATCATCCGGTGACAGCGCTTCCTAGAATGCGCTTCCTAGAATGCCGGGACGAGGAAGACGAATGGCGGGAACCACTCCGGGACCGAGATCCCTGGGCCTCCTCCCGACGCGGAGAATCACCTCTCGAGTCATCTGTGGAAATCCCCTTGGACGATTTAGATTTCCGCGACTTGAAACCCTACCCTCCTGAAGCTTCCCCTTACGCTCCCGCAAGGCCTTGGCAGTCAGCGACTGGCATTTTGAACAGTAGTCGATGTCGTGACTCTCGCCCAAGCACCACAAACAAATGCGATGCGGGTCGGTGATCGACATTTTACACTTGCAGTCCCAGCAAGTCTTAAAGCCAGACCGCGGAGTCGGAGGGGTCGAAGAAAAAGACATCACTACGATGAAACACACGAGGCGTGCTGAGTTCTCGAAGCGAGCACATTTTTGCGGAAAAAACAGAACTGAGGCTACGGGTGCCGTGCGTCCTATTTATAACATCCGGTGACGTCGCCCTCGACGGAGGCCTTCGAGGGACATGACCCGACGTTATCGATGCAGGACGCCCTCTGCCGAAAAAGTTTCCGAAGTGCACAGCTGTGGACATTACATGTCAAGATGTGGAATACGTTGGAGGACACAATCCATTCGAAAACGTAGATCACTTACTTTTCTTCTGCCCCCTAATTACTAGGCTAAGAAACAACTGGGTGAAGCCTATTTTGCATGAGGTAATTCACACAATTCATGAGGCCTTCGCCCGGCTGGCTAAACCAATTCTCTTAGTGGTATTTGCCCCTTTAGAAAGAGTAGGGCATGGAAGAAGAAGTGGAAGACAGTGGACAGTGCTGTGGGTTGTTACATTTGCAGGCACTTTAATGGATTATTAGTATGTCCATTATGGGATGATGCATTTTTTTATTTGTATTGCATTCAAGTTGATATTTAATATTTAGTGTGTGTGAGATATCTGGCCCAACTGCCTAACAAAGATTATGACGAAGTACTTTCACATTGAGGAAGGTTTCCAATTGATAATAGACAGTGTTCAAATCCAATGGTTCAAGCCCACAATTACAAACAGCCACCCACTAGTTCATTCATTTGAAAACTTTACAGAAACGAAGACGGTGACAACGCAGACACAGTAATCACTGTACACACTGACCATGTTAAAAAAAAAAAAAGCACTTCTCACAAACTTGTTCAGATGCTCGAGATCAAAAATTGCATATGCAGAGCTCTCAAGTTTCCCGTGGCCATGCATGAGAAGGCCACACAGTGCTGTTTTTCCTTGGAATTCGGGGACTTGTGGTTTACCAAAATTAACTGTGTGATCTTCTACTGCATGGTCACAGAAAACATGAGGGCTCTGCATATGATGATGAGATTGGTCTTTATAAAAATCTCTTTAAGGCTGTGATTATGGTTCAACTGCATAATGTCACATTTTTTCAAACCTTGAATTGTACATATTGACCAAATTCAATTGAAATGATGAAAATTAGGTTTAAATATTATCCTGAAAAGTAGAATTCATGTGTCCAGAAGTACATACCTGCTTTTTTGCTTGCTTTTCATTTTATTTTGAGAAGCCTGCACCTGCTGTGGAAGGATGCACAAATCCAAGTCCAGCTTTTTGCGAAGGTCAGATATCACCTGATTAGAAATTAACACCGAATTTTCCTTTAATTAACCTTTTCTTTAATATACATGGACGGCAATAACATCATCAGAATAAAACATTTTTTCACAGTATGCAATCATGCAGATCTGTATACAGAGACATATGCACAGAGGGAGGCTCAAGCAGTACATATATAGATATTATATAAACACATGTGACATACAAAAAAATTGCTAAGTATTCAGTAACCCCTTGTACATGTTTCCCGATGACTAGAAATATTGCCGAGCTCGGTCAGACATGCCCAGTGGTTGATTTCAAGGATTATGCCTTAAGGGGGCCACAAATGTCGCTGGGGAGACCAATGCCGTCCACAGCTCCTCCCTTTCATTCGCACAGATCACATATGTCCACAACTAGGCGGCGCAGACTGCAAACATTTCAGCAGTACACATAGCTTAGCCAACAGGAGAAATATAATTCAACAGTTTACGCCCATCTCAGCGAATCTGGCCAAATACCCCGAACAAACATATCAAAGGTGTTTGGTGAAAATGCACTCCCGTAATAGCTAGCAGGGTATCGCAGCCCCTGATGAAGAGTGATAGAAACTCGAAACTCGTTGGGCCTTCTCTTACATCATTTGTATAAATAAAAAATGGTGCAGTCGAAACTAATCCAAAAAATGTCAACTATAATTTATGGCTCTTTCTGCCTTGAATCTAATACAATAGAAATGTCTAAAGCATAACATGTCTAATAGTTAACAAATAGAAGGTTGTCCTATTTGGTGGCTCCCCCAGTGGGGCTCTCGAACAGTTGACCATCCTTCAAACTCTAAAAAAAACATTTAGGCCTAGGCCTTGTTGACAGTGTGCAGGGGACACGGGTTTCCTATTTAGGAAATCATCTTCTCTTTGACTTATTTCCCAGCCTAGATACCAAGGATGAGCACTTCTCCCCCGCACCTTTAAAAATCTTACCAATGGACCTAATTATTTTACCTACTTTGAAATCAAATTAAGAACATTGTTTAAAACGGTGTGCTTGTTGCATTGTTTAGTTATTCTATCACAGACGTATGCCCAGAATGTAGATAACGATGGACAAGACCAAAGCAAATTAATATAATCCGCCGTATCCTCACCAAACCTGGAGCAGCTACCGGTCGACCCAAGTTTAAAGAGCTGCCGTCTGGCTGGAGAGAAATGGTACCCATTTTGGATTTTCAGATGGATTAACAGGAAACGTGAATTTTGCGATACCTCATGGGTTAGTCCACAAATCTCATGCCAGACCTTCATACGTCATTTCCACCCTAAGATCAGCCGCCCATTTATCCCGACACTTGACCAGGGCCCCGGACTTGTGGCCAAATTGTAGCCTACATATGTAGATACTATCGCCCGGCAGCCGCCAGAACAAGCAATGTATTAAAGGACCGGGTTAGAATCAGATTCTAAAGGAAATTCCTTCCAGAAATGTTAAAATGCCCCACGAAGTCAGATATTGCAGCCACCATGTCGTTCTGCGCTGCGGTGTGTCCAAGACCTTCTGCGCTTCAACAAAGCGGCTGTCAACATACATACCACCGAATGTCTGGATCCGCTCTTTCCTCCATGAGCCGATAATAGCTGCATCAGAAGTGGGTGGAAGATGTTTGCAATTCCATAGAGGAATATGCTTACTATATGGGCAGGGTACACCCAACAACCGCCTAAATTCTCCTCCATGCCAGCAAAGTTGCCTCCAACGGGTTTAATTGACAGTCGTCCGTGTATCCCTTAGCTAGTATCAAGGACCTAACTTCACTGCCACCGGCAGCATGCCTCTCATTTTTAACATGTGGGTGTGCCACCTCCTACTACAACTAATAGGATGCAAAATGAGCCTGAGCTGCCAACCAGTACACCATGAAGTAAGGGTTGTGAACCTGCCAGCCTCAGATAGCCTTGTCAAGGGGGACCACTTCAGCCGCTCCACCCCAGAATGCCACAGGAAGTTAGTGACTGCTGATTCAAGTCAATTAAAGAACAAGCGTCATGGCCACAGCAGCACATTTTGGAACAGGTAGAATAACTTTGGGAGAATAACCCTTTTCAGAAGCTCAATCTTGCCAACCAAAGTCAGTGGTAGCTTCGCCCATTGCTGCATCTTCACCAAAAGGACAGTCTTATAACTATCGAAGTAACAACTATGCAGGGGTACAGCACTTCTAAAGACCTCAACCCCAGATACCTCAAAGCGCCGCACTCATGTGAAATCAAGCAGATTGATAGGCTTAAGTGTAGCATCCGTTAGAGGGAACAATACTGACTTAGCACAATTTATATGGAGCCCTGAATGTCTACAAAATTGTAAAACATCACGCATACTACTCTTCTTCCCTGCCAATAGCTCTCTCTCATCTCTTCCTCTGGCTATCCAGTTCTCACTCTCCCCTACTCTTCTTCAGCTCGAAACCTCAGGGTCTTCTATGACCACACACACCTCCTCTGCTTTCATCTCCAAAACTGGAACAGCAGCTCACCTTAACCTCCTAACCATAAGGAAAATCAGGCACCACTTTTTCCGTTCAACACTGCCAAGCATCTCTTAACTGCTGTTGTCTTCTCTTAACTGGACTACTGTTCCAGCATCCACTAGTTTTCCCAACTATGCTTTCGGTCCTCTCGACAAGATCATTAACTTTGCTACAAGGACTCTCTTTGAACTCCCTCACTTCACACCTACTTCCTCGTACGTCACCAGGCTGGATAGCTGATGATGCAAAAGAGGGCCAGATTTAAATGTATTGTTCTGGTTCACAAATCAATCCACGGTAAGGCACCACTGTATCTATCCTCCTCAATCCAACTCTAGAAGCCTTCTCAATCTCTGCTCTGGCTCCTTGGCTACCCTTGTGGCACCTTGCCCTCAAAGCGTTTCCTCACGCTTCCCTTCTTTTCTCTCTTCTTGCTTTACCTTGCACGTAATTCTCTTCCCACTGACATCCGAGAAACAGTCGACATGGATCTGTTCAAAACAAAACTAAAAGCCTACCTCCTCGCCTCTCAGTTACCCTCTTAACCTACCTCTCAACTACCTGCTAGCTAACATGTTTCCCTCGCCTCTAACCTGCCTCGGTCCCTCACTTCTTCTACCTCCATTTTAGCACTTCTCCCATCATAGCCACATCCCAAGCACAGCTGGCTGTACCGCCTACCTGAACTTAAAAATGTCCGTCCAATGTTGGTTGTCCTTAATCAATGTATGTCCACTTATGTATTGTCCCCAGTGACTGTTCCATTTACTCCTCTCCACATCCTGGTCAGCACAAATAAAATGGCATCATCTGCGTACAAACAGATAATCTCTGGGGTGCCTATTATTCGAATACCTCTGTGGGAATGAGAGCCGAATAAGATCTGCCAGGGGCTCGATAGCTATAGCAAATAATAACAGAGATAAAGGACATCTCGGACGAGTGCACCTGCCAATAGGTATATTCTCAGATAATAATGACTTTATCTACCAGTGACATGTACAGCAGCTTGACACAAGATCTAAATTCTGGTCCAAATCTGCATTTTGTCATGACCGTATATAAATATGCCCATGACATTGATTCAAAAGCCTTTTGGGTGTCTAGTAATGCTGCCACCGCCGGGGGGGGGGGGGGGGGGTGCAGGGTCTATTTGAGACATTATATTGAAAAACCACTGTATATTGGGGGCTGTGGATCGACCAGGAATAAAGCCTGACTGATCGGGGTGTATCATCATATGCACCATCAGAGGCATCAGCTGAGTAGTCAATACCATAGCAAACACTGACGTTTGAGTTGATGAGCGACAATTGTCTACAAGAGCCTCCCGAACCTTCAGCAGGTATGGGCCCAGGATCAATTCGTACTGATTACAGAAATCCACACCAAGGCCATCAGAGCCGGCAGTCTTTACATTAAGTAGGGCATCTATCGTGTGGATGATCTCCTCCACAGTTATTGGTGTGTCTAACCGGGATCTGGCTTCAGGCGACTTCTGGGTCAGGGGAAGACCATCCAAAAATTAGTCTATATCTTACAAGGAGCAGCAATCCCCTTGCATATACAGCCTGCTATGGAAGTCATGGAACAGTGCGTTAACGTCCCTGCCCCTATATACTGGAACGGCTAGCTGAATCTCTGATTTTTGGGATACAGGTATTCCGTCCTTCCTGCGCTATGGCACGAGTCAAAGGATTCCCGGGACGCTCCCCTTCTCCATACGGCCTCATCGCCTCCGGGACATAAACAAATGTCACTTCCCTCTACGCATTGCGATGGAATCTATCTAAAGCTTCAACAACTTGTGCCAAAGTGGCCATATGGGGGATGCGCTCTTTGGCCCATTTCCAACATCCCGAAAATGTATTTGCATTTCTTAATGTCTCTGCGAATGACTTTCAAGACCCCCAATTCAGTGGACATGGGTTTACCCTGTATGTACACTTTAAAGCCTAGCCAGAGCATGCCTATTTAGGCCAACAAACCATTATTAGTGTAGAAAAAAAGCTTTATACATTCACAGATATTAGACTCAAACACTAGGTCCTGCAGCGCCAACGGCTTGAACCTCCAATGTCGAGAACAGCTAGGGAGTTCGGACAGGCACTGGGAGATCGCCACAGGGGAATAATCAGGGTAGGTCTGGAGAGGATTTGTCCCAACGATACGCTGCTCAGGAGAGAGGATGACACCAGCCATAGAACTATCCTTGAGGATGAATCATGCACCAAGGAGTAGAATGTGTTCTCCCTGGACACAGGATGCATCCGAAGTCGGTCAAGTGGCACAGCGAGTAGAGCGCTCGCTTTGACATCAGTGCAGATCCTGCTAACGCAGGTTTGAATCCTGGCAGGACCAAACTCAGCCTTTCATCCTTCCGAGGTCGATAAATGAGCACCACACACTGTGGGTAATAATAAGCAGCGCTCAGATACCTGAGGGTTCGTAGCGCTATATAAATGCGAAATTGTTATTATCACCATCAACACATCCTCAAGCTGCATCTTATTCGCTCCGATCCATGACGGTGCCTGCAGCCCTGGACAAGCCCCTGTTGGAAGTAGTGCAATTTTCCAGCGCCCTATCTAAGTTGTGTGAGGGAGGCATGGTATCACAAGTAGACACTGACACAAGAGCTGCAAGTTTGAAAACATTTATATATGGTTTAAAAGGGGTTGGAAAACTCCTATCTTGCCCAATAACTAACATGGGAGTATGCTCGACTACCAAACAAAAGGAAAATACAGTCCTAGTCAGTCCTTAGACAAACTAAAAATGGCCTATACTAATAAACCTAATGCCTGCCCTCATTTTAATACAATAAATGTGCAAAGGGAATGTGTAATGCAAAAAGGAAAATCGGTGTTCAACAGAAATGTCAGTATGACTGAGTAAACTCCCTTCCCCACGTTTTGTAGCACGGGCTAAGGTGGCACACTTGGACCTTGCAACACACTTTGGCTTCGGACAGAAGGATGCAGCTCGTTTCGTGGACCAGGGCCCACTTGGCCTTCCACGAAAAAGTCACTAGTTTATCCGCTGGACCTCTCGGCTTACTCTCAATACAGCCCCGGCCACCTTTTAGCTTGTAATACAGTTCAACAAAAGTTATTTTCCTTCTGGTTACCACAATTCAGTACAGGTTTCCCTCTGGAAGGCTCAAACCTTTCAATCACAATTTGTGGGGGTTCCCTTCCCCAAGCTTCTATCACACCTTTACAGGCTTCCCTCCATCGGGCTCAAGCCTCCTTTCACTTTCCTTCTGCTGTCGAAGACTTTCGAATCTGCAAGGCTATTGGCTCTTACCTCGACATGACCACTTCGACCACCTTTTCTCAAACGTCACTTTTTCTCTCCTACACCAAGATCTCTTGGTAAATGTAGTTTCACGCACAGTATATTCTATTCCCCCCCCATTCCACCCCACGGAAACCAAAGAACCAATGGAAAGACAGTCAGGACAGAAGGAAACGAACAACTGAATACACAAGCTCACCAAGACGGATGCACTGGGACGCCACATCAACACCACTCCGACCCTGAACCGTTCAAAGCCTCGACCGACCAGTGTCGCACTACATAACCTGAGAATAGATATTACCTACCCAGTCCCAGACCCGAAGATAAGTTTCCGACGCACCTACCAATCGAAACAATACTCACTATGATACAGCTGGATCAGCGCCGCACCAACAAAGCGATTCGGCCCACGAGGGACCAGCAACGACCTAACCCACAGATATACAACTCTAACAGAACCATAAGTACCTGAATCAGGATACAGACCCCACTAACCCAACCCTCAATCCTCTGCATACTTAACCCACACTAAGCCACACAACCATCTCTCTCCCAGCAATCCGCACGCACTTTACCACACCGCATCAACAACACATAAACATCACCCACAGCACTCGAGGCCTCGCCCGATCCGATACTAGCACAAAGCCCAGCACTCGGTGTATACCGAGCTGAAGCTGCCAACAGCACACCACTTCTCCCACTTTCCTTCTCCCCTCCACCCGACTAACCCTACCCGTCCTCCCCGTTTACAGATCCGTCAGAGCCCCTGGGGACCAATTCCGTTGGGGACGGTAGCTATACAAGTACCTTTAACATAACATTTGTAAAGTGCCTAAACCCTCAGGCATCAGGGTGCTGTTGCAAACTGGTTACATGATACAAAGCTTTCCTCAGCGCGGATTGTGCCTCGACAATCAGAAAGGCACCAGAAATTAAGGACACACGTTACATGCAGATCACTTTCCGAGGTAAAGGGGCAATTAGGCAAATAACCATGTTTTCAGGGTTTTACGGAAGGCCCAATATCATTCCTCTGCTCTTAGTTCTGGGGTTGAGGGAATTCCAGTATTTTACCATGACTGCTGGGAAACTTACACCCCTCCTTCGGCTCTTTTCACGTTCTGTATGGCCAATTTGTGGGCATGGAAGGATTAGTGATCTGTTAGACTCATATCTCTCGATTTTCTGCGACAGGTATTGTGGAGCGGTCTTGCTCAAGCATTTGTGGGTAATGGAAGGAGTCTTATCCTTTCCTGGATAGGGAGCGAATGAGCCTTTTTCCTGGTGGCTGTGATGTGATCCTTTTTGAGATGTTCAGTGCGGCTCGGAGGGCGTTATTCTGTATTCACTGTAATTTGTTTATGTTCCGTTTGGAGGTTCCCGCAAATAGGACGTTACAGTAATCCAATCTCGCACCCGTAATTTGTCTGGCAATAGTCATGCAACTCTGCGGTGAGGAATTGTCTTGGGGCATTGATGAGCTTAGCGGTGTAAACTGCTGATGAAGCTACAGCGCTGACTTGTTTGTTGAGGGAAAGGGAGGCATCCAGGTGTACACCTAAAGTTTTTACTGTGTCTGAGACAGGAAACTGGATTCCTTCTATCGAGAGTGATGTGAATTTCGGGCTGAGTTTTTTTTAGCATTGCGGGGGAGCCCACCATCCGACTCTCTGTCTTGTTGTCGTTCAGGCACAAGTAGTTTGTCACCATCCAAGACTGGATTGTGGAGTATATTTTGTTGAGCATCATCATAAGAGCCTGACAGGGGTAGGAGAACTAGGGTGTCGTCAGCATAGTTTGTACAAGATATACCAAGGTCATCCAAAAGATCAAATAAGGGATTAATGAAGGTGTTGTAGTGAGAGGGGGAAACACAGGAACCTTGGGGGATGCCGCATGGAATAGGGGTAGGCGAGGCACTTGCCATGTCTGAGAAAACTAATGGATGTGCCTTATAGGAAGGAGGCAATCCATAGCAAGGCTTCCTTGGAGAAATTAGCTGCAGAGGTGAGGTGGTGGCATAGAGTTTTGTGGTCTAAGTAGTAAGTTCAAAGATGTCTCTCAAATCCAGGTTTCCCTCTGCCGGGATCAAACCTAACAGTTCAAATCTTGCATCTCAGTTTTTTTTCCCTTCCTGCCGATTCTACGGCATCAGACGTTTCACAGAGACTTTCGATTGGGCAATCTTCTTTTGCCAGACCACTCTTACTTTGCATCTTTAATTTACAGTTCTTTACAATGCTTTGCTTTCTCTCGCGTCTTTTCAGCACACGCGCAACCTTCATTCGTCGGATACTGTTGCCATCAAGTTTTATTTAACACAGACCGGACTTTCATTGCTTTCATCAACTCACCAGCTTTGTTAATTCTTTTTCGTCTTTTGTGGCTTTGATCCTGAAGTCAAGGCTGATAGCACAACTGTTGCTGCACCCCCCCACCCAACTCTACCGTTCACCCGAAAGGGTGGCTGGAAACTTGAAACACTAAGTGTCTCTTCTCTCTGGCTGGGCTTCCTTGCACAACCTTTAGGGCCCTTCGCAGGTAACGATCACTCGCCGGGGTGTCCAAGGTTTCACTGCAACTCATTTCCGTCCCTCGGGCTGTCTCTCTGCTACGCCTGGTTTGCCGTAGCCCTGGAAGATCTGCTCCTTCTCGTGCATCGCCTTGCTCAGAGTGTGCCTCGGTGTTCCACCTTCCAACCATGTGGGGAGAGCCAATAGGTACCAGGTGATAGTAATAAAGGTCAAGTGCCTGACCCTGCCTCATCTTATTAGTGGGACATGTCCAATGTATTGCATGGGTAGTACTCCTTTCAGTCTCAGACCTCCTCTTCCTCAGCTCAGTGTTTGTGTAGGAAGGGAGGGAGGGGATTTGGGAAGTTGGAATATTCTTTAAAATAGGATGTGACAAGGAAAAGGGGGGATACCATGTCTCGCCATCGGGTGTTCCTTCCCCACTCCCCGAGGACCCTTCACCCAGGTGATCCTGCAGCACTTGTCCACCCCCAGGGTCTGGATCCAAAGGCGATGGCCTGTTCTGATCCCCTGAGTAAGGGATCCCCGGGGTCTAGGCAGTGAAACGCTCTATGGTTTTTCACAGATGGTGTTAAAATCCCCACCACACAGTACTGGCACCATGTAATAAAATAAGAAAAGAAGACCTAGGCTAATTAGCCTTCGGTGTGGGCTGCACACCCTATTACCCCACTTGGGGTTTGTTAGCTTTATCTTCAAGGTAATTCAGCTTTTGGTTGACTTTCTCAAAAATGTCACTGCTTCAGTTATAAGGATATATAGGTTTTATATCTTAAATAATAAATTCCTTGTAATTGCAAGTTATGGCCAATGCCTTTTCGGACTAATCAGTCCTGCGTCAGGGCATGTGTTTCTCGACTGATCAGAAGTCTACATTAATTATACAGACATTCAGAAGAAAATGGTGTGGTTCGTTGGTGACAAAGTGAAAAACGTGCATGAACACAGCATCATGTTCATAAAAATATGCATTCAATCCCCAAAAGGTCAATCCGAGATACATATGAAGTAACAAATAAAAAAATCAAATAATTTAAATTAAACCCATGGTTATATCGTCAATGACATAATATGAAAGTATGCAATTGCCGTAACGAGGGTGCCACAAGACTTACAGACA
This sequence comes from Ambystoma mexicanum, assembly GCF_040938575.1. Classification (NCBI taxonomy): domain Eukaryota; kingdom Metazoa; phylum Chordata; class Amphibia; order Caudata; family Ambystomatidae; genus Ambystoma; species Ambystoma mexicanum. Next base: position 589,376,946 of record NC_090923.1, on the reverse strand, counting down.
CAAATCAGAGAACATGTATGAGAAGAAACATAAGCATGTTGCGTGTCAGTTGTCTCTTTCATTCCTCATTAGCACAATCCGGTTCAAAAAAAATTACGATTTGTATTTTGATTGCCTGTGATTAGGGTCAACGTATACCTTCTTGTTGACCTGGTTGTTTTCAAGGTGTGAATCCTTCACCGTTAGGCCTCAGTTCTTTTTTTCCCCCGTTTTTCCCCCTCCTCGTGCAGCACAAATGGCCATAAATATGGGCATGACAGTACTCGGACTGGGTGGAACGAAAGCTGTAATAGCATGTGAAATTGTACAGAGGGGTAGGTTGGGAGGGCGATGAGGAATACGTTGGAGGACCATCCAGTTGAAAGAACCTTACCAGGGGTAAGTAACATGTTCTTCGAATGGATTGTGTCCTCCAATGTATTCCTCATCTTTGACAGACTCCCAAAGAAGTATCCATGATTGGAGGAGGGTGTAGAATTTATATGTTAAGAATTTTAAAGGGCAGAGTAAAGTACTGCGTTACCAAAAGCAACATCTTAGCATGGTAAGCATCCAGAGACTAATGCTTTGTAAATGTGTGCATTGATGACCACGTTGCAGCATCACATTCTTAATAGGACATCCCTTTGAAGGGCTGTCAATGTAGCCATACCCCTGGTGGAATGAGCTTGTAAACCCTCAGGAGGGTCTTTGCCAGCCAGCCAGTCTGCAGCATTCAGATATGGTGAGAATGATCCATCTAGCTTGTGTCCTGTGTACCCTATAAAGAGTTGGTCGTCCACTCTTAATTTTGACATTCTGGAGATGTAAAAGCTTAACGCTCTCCTATGGTCCAACCTATGGAGCCTTTCCTCTTCCATACCAGGATGAGGTCGAAGAGAAAAGGCTCGTAACACAATCTTCTGACTTAAATGAAAGTCTGAAATTACTTTAGGCAAGAAGGAGGGTTTTACCCTTAACACAACCCTGTCCTTGTGGAATATAGTAAAGGGTGGCTTGGAAGAAAGTGCCTGCAATTTGCTCACTGTGCGGGCTGATGTTATAGCCCCCACAAATATTGTTTCAAAGGTTAACAACATTAACAGACATGTGTGCAAAGATTCGAATGGGGCACACATCAGAAATTTTAAAACCAGGTTGAGGTCCCAAACCGGAACCTGAAATGGAGATCGAGGGAACACATTAGTGAGCTCTTTTAGAAATTGAGTCACCAGTGGGATATTGAAATAGGAGCTTTCTTCTGAAGAGCTCTTAAAGATTGATAGCGTTGCGAAGTAGCCCTTAATGGTGCCAACCTGGGGACCTTTATGTGCTAATGAAAGTAAAAAGGATAAAAAATCCAGAGTTTCACACAGAGAAGGAACAACATTCTTTTCTCTGCACCAGTCGCAAAACTTATTCCAACGGCACAGAGATTTTGTTGCTGGCCTGCTGGCCGAAAGCAACACCTCCATTACGTCATCCGGGAGGTCCCAATCCTTGTATCTCAGCCTTTCAGAAACCAAGCGTGAAGGTTGGGAGTCTTGACCTCTGGATGGAGAACCCGACCCTCCTCTCGCGAAAGAAAGTCCTATCTTTGTGGAAGACGCATCGGAGGACAGATGGACATGTCCAGAAGGTCCGGGTACCACATTCTCGAGGCCCAATCCGGGGCAATTTGGATCATGTGTTTCCTGAACCTTCTCAACCTCCTGATTACATGAGGAATGACGGAGACTGGAGTAAACGCGTACAGTAGTGGAAACTCCCAATCCACCATGAACGCGTCTCCTAGAGCTCCTCTTGGGGGAAATTCCCTTGAGCAGTACTGCTCGCACTTCCGGTAGGCACCGGTCGCAAACAGATCCACTTGAGGGATTCCCCAAAGGGCGAAGATCTCTTGAATGACTTCCTGAGCTAGTTGCTACTCGTGGGAGACTGTTCTCTGCCTGCTCAGAGCGTCCGCCGCCGTGTTCTCCACGGCCAGGTGAACTGCTGATACAGAGATTCCTTCTTGAATAGCCCAGTACCAGAGCTGCATGGCTTCTCTGCACAGTGGTAGTGACCCTATGCCTCCTCTCTTGTTGAGGTAGTACATGGCCAGTGTGTTGTCCATCATTATCAGGACATTCTTTCCCCATACAGAAGGCAGAAAAGCCTTCAGCGCTAGTGTGATTGCTCTCAGCTCCAAAAGATTGATGTGTAGCTTGGACTCCGATGGAGACCAACGACCGCTGATTGTCAGATTGTTGGCGTGAGCTCCCCACCCTGTGAGTGAGGCGTCCGTCACTACAGTTCTCTCCGGCCATGGCTGCCAAAAAGGCTCAATCCCGAGCAATGAGGATCATGTGGGTCCCGAACCGTCTCAATCTCCTGAGAACTTGAGGGATGACGGGGACTGGAGGAAATGCCCACAGCAGCGGGAATTCCCAGTCCACCACGAATGCGTCTACTAGGGCTCCACTCGGAGGAAATACCCTTGAGCAGTACCACTTGCACTTCTGGTTGGCAGCGGTCACAAACAGATCCACTTGAGGAGTTCCCCAAAGGGCGAAGATCTCTCGAAGGACTTCCTGAGCTAGATCCCACTCGTGGGAGACAGTGCCCTGCCTGCTCAGAGCTTCCGCCGCTGTGTTCTCCTCTCTGGCTAGGTGAACAGCCGCTATGGAGATTCCCTCTTGAATTGCCCAGTATCAGAGCTGCATTGCCTCTCTGGACAGAGACAGTGACCCGACGCCTCCTCTCTTGTTGAGCTAATGCATGGCCATCGTGTTCATCATTATCAGGACTTTCTTTACATGTACAGATGGCAGGAAAGCTTTCAGTGCTAGCCCGATTACTCGCAGCTCTAAAAGATTGATGTGTAGTTTGGACTCCGATGGAGACCAATGACCGCAGATGGTCAAATCAATGGCATGAGCAACCCACCCTGTGAGGGAAGCGTCCGTCACTACAGTCATCTCCGTCCAGGGTTGTCAAAAAGGCTCTGCCTTCAGAATATTTTCCTCGCAAGCCCACCATAGAAGATCCTGTGAGACTCTGGTTGGGATCTGAAGTCGGTCCGACATCTTTCCTGAGAATTGGGACCATTGTGTTCTGAGAGCCCATTGAAGGGATCTCATTCTCAGGCGGGCCTCTGGCACCAGAAAATTCAGGATGCCAAGAGGTTGAGCAACCTCAAAAAATCTAAGGCCGGAAGACTCTGGGAACTTTGAAATTTGGTGACCATCTGAAGAATGTCTTGAGCCATCATCTCTGGTGGCAAGCTCTTTCCCAAGGAGGTATCTATCACAGCTCCGATGTATTGTGGTCATATGGGACTTCTTGTAATTGAGGGAGAAGCCCAGTCTGTGAAAGACTGGCAGAAAATGTGGAGATGATCCAAGACTTGTTCAGTATAACGGGCCCTGATCAGCCAGTCGTCTAGGTTGGGGTAGACGTGAATCCCCGCTTTCCTGAGACTCGTTGCGACAACCGCCATCAGTTTGGTGAAAACCCTCGGGGCGGAGATCAGCGCGAATGGCAGAACTCGAAATTGATAGTGCGAGCCGCCAACTGGGAACCTCAGGTATTGTCTGTGCTTGAGATGAATTGGCACATGAAAATAAGCATCCTGAAGGTCCAATGACATCAACCAATCCTGTAATTGAAGGGCCTGAAGGGTCTGAGAAAGTGTGACCATCTTGAACTGGTCCTTTGTGAGGAACTTGTTCAGGTATCTCAAGTCCAAGATGGGTCTCAGTCTTCCGTCCATTTTGGGGATAAAAAAATAAGGGGAATACCAACCCTTGTTCCTCTCCGCTACAGGTACTGATTCTATATCACCTTTCTAGAGCAGGGTTCACATTTCCTGTACAAGGAGCGTATCCGGGCTCTTCAAAGAGCAGTGCCCTGGTGGATTGTCCTGAGGTGTTCTTATAAAGGGAAGGCAGTAACCGTGGCCTACGGTTTCCAGAGCCCAAGCATCCGAAGTAATGTCTCAGCATTATTCTAGATGCTGAGACAGTTTGCCCCCCCCAATGGTGAGCTGTGACTCAAGACTTCAGAGTGGTTTTTTAGCGGCTGTTGCAGAGCCGATGGTAAGGAGGCTGCTGCTTGAGCTGGCATGGCACCTCTACCTCATCTACCAAGAGGACATTTTCTTTGGCCTCTTTGACTGGCCATTTCGCTCGCCCTTCCAAATGAGGAGTAGTAGTGAAAAGATCAACCCCTCCAAGGTTGTCTGCAAGGACGAAAAGGCTGAGGTTGCCCAACAGCGGCGCCTAAACACTTGGCAGCTGCCTTAGAAGTGTGCAACTTCTCAAGACTCTCGTCAGCCTTGCTGCCAAAAAGACGAGACCCGTCAAATGGCATGTTGAGAAGTCTAGCCTGCACATCAGGTGCAAAACCCGAGTTTCGCAACCACGCAAATCTGCATATCACGGTGCTGGTAGCCATGGACCTGCTGATGCTATCTGCAGCATCCAATCCAGATTGAAGGGACTCACACATGGCTTCCTTGCTGTCCTTAACAATAGCTAAGAAGCTGTCCTTTTCCCCCTCTTCGGGAATATGCTTTGCCACCATAGAAATACACTCCCATAGAGTATACGAAAATTTAGCAAGGGCACAAGTGTAGTTGGCAGATCTTAATGCCATGCTCCCTGCAGAAAATACCTTTCTCACCCATCCATCTACGCGCTTATCATCCCTATCAGGAGGGATGGTAGGGTACGCAGCCTGTTTTGAGGTAGCTGTAGCTGCGTGGACAGACTCTCGGGAGTGGGGTGTTTTGACATGTAGTCTGGGTCGCTACTAGAGGGGCAGTATTTCTTGGTGAGATTTTTGTCGACTGTCGGATTAGTTTCCGGAGTCTCCGAATTCCTGGCCACCCTTTTTTAAAGTGCCACATGTAAAGGTAATACTGGATCAGTAGGCGAACCCTTATCCAGAATGTCAGTAAGATCATCTTGATCATAGGGTGCTGGTGGTCTAGACCAACCCAAGTATTCAACAACCTTAGACATGAGCTGTCTGTATGAGGGGTCTGCATGTTCCCCTGGTTCTGGTCTTTCGAATTCCAGCTCAGGAGAGGTGTCAATGCCACTAGCATTGTGCAAATTGTCATATAGATCTTGCATTTTACTCTCCTCTGAAATAAGGCCGGCACATTTGGTGTACCTAATTGAAGCCCAAAAGGGACATCCTTCTCATCTGAATGCTCTTCCTCCTGCAAAATGGAAGTTAGGGACTTGAAGAAATCCTTTTTTGTGAGAGGAGCATATATCTTCTCTGGTTTGGAACCCCAGAGGCTTCGACGTTGTCGAAGTCGTCGACTTTGTCTTAGTCAGTGTCTTTTGTGGAGGCACACTAGGCTCTGGAGGCCCAGCTGGCAAAAGTTCCGCAGCTGGCATCAACGATTTTGGCGTTGATGGCATTGATGGCTTAATAGGGGTTGAGGGTCCAATGGGCGTCATCAGCATCGGGCGTCATCGGCTCTCGATGAGGATCACGCCCTTTACCCGGGCTCGAGGGCGCGCGAATTTTAGGCCGAGACCTCTCCTTACCGGCTTCCTTAGAAGGCTCGATCGGAGCATGACTTTGTTTTTCAAAGATTTTCAGCATTTCCACACGGAAGCTTCCCATTCTGCAGGTGTAGACTTTTTGGACAGGCATGCCACCCCCTCTCGGGGGAACCGTCTGACGAAGACATTGATGAAGGCGACCGGCAGTGCTTTCTCCTCCATCTCTTCGAAGAAGACGATGAGTGGCGGGAACCACTCCTAGACCTAGAACGCTTGGCCTTCTTCCTCCAAGGAGAGTCGCCTCTCGACTCATCGGTCGAAAGCCTAGCAAGTCGGGACTTAGGGGGTTTGGAAACTTTTCCTATCTGGAGCTTCCCCTTTCGTTCCCTCAAGGCTTTTGCTGTCATGGACTGACACTTGGAACAAGTATTTGTATCGTGGCCCTCTCTGAGGCACCACAGGCAGATTCAATACAGGTCGGTTATGGACATTTTCGATCCGCAGTCTTTACATTTTTTGAAACCAGACCGAGGTGTCGACAGTGTAGATGACGAAGATATATGAAGTTGTTTCGAAAAACAATTGAGAAATATACTTCCACAAGTATGAGGTGCGCCGAGTTTCTCACGAAGCAAACTTGTTTGCGGAAAAACTGAACTGAGGCCAATGGGCGCTGTGTGTGCTACATATGACCTCTGATGACATCACCCTCGACGGAGGCCTTCGAGGGACATCGACTCAACTCCATCGACGCAGGGCACCCTCTGCCTAAATGTTTTTCCGAAGCAGCCGAAGCTGGACAATACATTTCAAAGATGAGGAATACGTTAGAGGACACAAACTATTCGAAAGCTGAATTACCTTGAAGATAAAGCTAACAAATCCCAAGTGGGAAATAGGGTTAGGATCACACCAAAGGCCAATTAGCCTAGGTCTTCCTTACATGGTGACACTACCCAGTGGGCTGCACCCCACACAAACACAATCATTAAACAAGTCTTTCATATTGAAACTACCATATATTAAGAGTAAAGCGGTGTCCACTCACCAATTTACCATGTAAAAATTCCCCACTATGTCAATAATCTGCACATAGATGTGTGGGTAATCCACGTACTGGCCATATGTATTCACCAACAACATTTACCTGTGTGCCAGCCTCCCATACACAATTACTTATCTCCATTGTGCATCAGCGTGTATTTTAATGTGGTGAAATGGGAGCGATGTATGCAATATGGTCAGTAGCCCCTGCAACTGAGATGATCTGTAGGATGTAAAATATCTATTTTTTTACCCCAGCTCCTTGCAAAGCTTGCGTTTTACCCAGCCAATACATGAGTTTCCTGCAGAAAAAGTATTTTCGCTGCATGACGCTCCGCATGCAGAAGCAGTATGTGTATCTTGACCGGAACCCCAAACCCCCTAATGTTTCAACTTAGGCAGGTAACCTCAGCCATCAACTCAAAACCATGATGGCATTGCCATCCACGTTGTCACCCATACCTAGGAGCACCTTGCACATTTTCTGTAATGAATTACATTACATCCTATGAACATATAAACAGTCAAGTTATCTTTTATTTTCTAACATCCCCACCCTTCCGGCCCCCACCCTCACCACCCTGTAAACTGAGGCAGTGCTTACCCATTCCCAAACAACCCGACCAAAACTTGCAGTTCTGCATGGAGTAGCCAACTTGTGTGGGCCAACGCAGAACTACGGCAACAGCCATATGTAAAACTAATGTACTCAAGGATGAGGAATCAAAGCACCCTAGTGGCACAGCAAGTAGAGCGCTCGCTTTGACACCCGTGCAGAGCCTGCTAATGCAGGTTTGAATCCCGGCGGGGCCAAACTCAGCCTTTCATCCTTCCGAGGTCCATAAATGAGCACCACACACCGTGGGTAATAATAAGCAGCGCTCAGATAACTGAGGGTCCGTAGCGCTATATAAATGCCAAATTATTATTATTAGAGAAGGATGAGTGCCACGATGTGCTAACTCTCCAACATGTAAAGTGACCAACCTGTACCACATAGTATGAGAGAGCGCCAAAGCCTAAAAATAATCGGATTCACAGCCATCAGATCCCATTCTGGGAGGAGCGACTACTCGCACAAATAGTCACAAAATTGGCCTCAATAAAGACCATTGCCTCCTCTGGCAAGATGAAGAAGTAGGTCTTCTGCTTCAGCATATTTGCAGTTTCGCTGGAAACATTTATTGTATATTTCTTTAAATTCTCACGCAGTGGTTTTTTCACTCCCATGAAGGTTTTCAGTTCCTGCTGCACTGCGTAAGGGTGCACAAGGAGCAGACTGCCACACAGGTGGCATGCTGGTTGGCATACACCTTTATTGATAAAATAAAGAGGAAACCTAACTCTCCCGGAGTTTCCTTACCTGAACTAAGGATCTAAGAATTCAGTCATAATGTCCAAGTAAATTAAAAGAGTCTACCGTCCTGTGTTACAATGCTTACTTGTGTACCACACAGTTGTAACTAAATTAAAGTGGATCTTCTTGGTCCAGAAGAATGGCTCCCCCGAAAAGGAAATTTCCCCAGGGCCAAGTTCCTTTTCAAGATACAAAACAAAGTTCTCGGTTCAAAATCAAAAGATAAAGTTCCAGCTAAAACATCAACATTCCTTATTGCCTATAGCTTTTCTCACCATTAGGTTCCTGGAGAATCTCTCCCTTCTCCATGTACCTTGTTCTCAGTATTTTCAATGTGCCTGTAGAAGGGCTCCCTTGGCTTTGCTTCTTGATAGACAACACCAGTGGGTATGGCTTCCTTCTCCTTATCTCTCTTGGCTTGCAGTTTCACCATAGTAGGGGGAATGTCTTCCTTTCCCCAGACACTTCTCAGACCCTTTACCACAGTTCACAAAGGCTGGGGGAATGACGCCCATCCCCAGGCTTATTTTAGGTGTGGGTCCCAGACATGTTTCACTTCCTTGCCAGGTACTACGACGAAGAGGAGGATTCGAAATGCTTTTGTCAACTGAGTTTCAGATGCCAGACCTGTGCTTCTCTCTCTGATTGCTCTGGCAGTCCAGGCTCACATCTCTGCCAGGAATTGCACCGAAGAAGACTTGTGATGCCCTTCTCAATTCAGTGCGGGTCCCAGACATGTGCTTCTCTTTCCTTCACGGCCCCAAAAACCGTCCTGATCACCCAGGTAGCTCTAGGGTGTTTGCCGGTCCTCTCCAGTCGACCTTGGGTTTTCCGGCGTGCTTCTCTGTGTTCTCTGCGATTTCTTATGGCTCTCTGGGAGCTGCGGGGACTCTGCAGCATTCCGCTACTCTGGGGCTCGCCACAGTCACCCCAGGACAGCCGAAGAACGCAATCTCCTCATGGCACGAGGTAGGGAGGGGGCGCCCCGCCGATTCTCCAGGGCCATAGCGAGGGCGAGATAAAGACCCGTCCAGCCAGCACAGTTATGAGCCGGCCCTCGGCTATAAGCCGCAGCAGGGTCCATGTAAATCCCCAGGCAGCGCACCCGACAAGACCTCTACAGCCCCCACAAAAGCAGGAGTCACCACAGCACAAACCACCGGACGGGTGTGCAGGGATCCAGTGCCTCAGCAGTGGCAGCTTCCCGTTGATTCGCCAACCAGTGCAAGGACAGTAAGTGACACCCTGGAGCAGTGAAAAATCAAATAAGGTTTTGGCACGAGAGCGCCTGCAATTCCCCCAACACATCTAGCAGATGTAATAGCGACCAAGAACACAGTCTTCCATGAGAGACATTTTAAAGGAGCCCAGGAAAGAGCTGAAAAGGAGCGCCCATTATCTTGGAGAGAATGACATTGGGTTACCAAGCTTGCGCTGGTACTTTAACTGGTGAAAATTCCCCAAATGGCCCTTAAGGAACTCCTTAACAAGCCTATGCGACCAAAGACAAGGCTTGCCAGTTGTCCAAGTGTAACGGGAGATAGTAGCTAAGTGAACCTTTATCGAAATGTGCGCTAGGCCTGCTTTTGCCAGTGATAGAAGATACAGCAGTATCTGGTTAGCCTTGATACGACGAGGGTCGAATCATTGAGATTGACATCTAATGGAAAACCTTTTGCAATTATGCTTGTAGCAGGAAAGGGTCGACAGAGCTCTAACCTTGCGCAGAATCTCATGGCATTCCAAGGGTGACGGCAAGGGTAGCAGGAGCCAGGACGTCAATTTCAGAGACGCCGGGTCGTGATGCAGGACGGCTCCTTCTTGCCTGGATAGAAATTCTGGAAGAGGAGGAAGCTTGATGGAAGGTGCCACCAACAGATGCAGCAGGTTGTGGTACCAGATATGATGTGGGGATTCTGGAGCAAATAGAATCATCCTGCACCAGCTCCGTTAGAGTGCATCGAGTACTCGTAGAATAAGTGGGATCAGAGGGAACACATAAAGGAACAGACCCTCCCAAGGGATGGAAAAAGCATCCCCATGACTCTGCGTTTGAGGAAACTGGCTGCACTTGAAGTTGGTCACCGTGACGAACAAATCGATCTGAGGTTGACCACATCTTGAGACAGTTGAGGAACTTGATCCTGATGGAGCTCCCATGCGTTGCTGAGGGGATCCGAGATGTTTTGGTTCCCAGTCAGGTGAATTGGAATGAGGAACATCCCCTGAGTTACGGCCACAGCGAATGAGCTACCTTGGATAGGATGGGAGAGCGGGTCCCCCCTTGATTCTTGATGTAGAACATGGTGGTTGTTTTGTCTGTAAAGATGTGGACCACCTTCACCTGTAGCTGAGGTTGAGAGTCCAGAACACCGCCCGGAGATCTAACACGCTGGTGCGAAGTATCTTGTCCTCTTATAACCAGAGTTCTCTGGTGTGGAGTTTTCCTGTATGCGCCTCACACCCCTCCAGAGAGTCGTCTGTTGTGACAGCGGCTTGATGAGCCAAAGGGCGAAAGGGTACGCCGTGCGTTAGGTGCCGACGATGAATGATCCCACCACTGCAGTGATCTTTGAAAATGTGGGTTGAGTGTGATCTTGTCATTTCACGAGTCTGACACTTGCTTCCATCTGGCATCTAGGAACTCGGAGTGGCCTCACGTGCAGCCTGCAGTGAGGCACCACAGGGATGCAGGAGGACATTATCCCTAGGAGAGACTTGTCAACCGCTGTTACCTGGAGAGAAGACAGCTATTGACTCTTGCGGATCAGGGTGTTTATTATGTCCTCTGATGGGGTAGCAAGGTGTTAGGGAGAATTCTCTGTATAGGCTAATTTCCCAGACCTAGTGAGTCCCCCAGCAGCTTTGCTGGATTTTTTAGGGTTTATTTTTTTCTCCTGCTAAGAGTGAGACTCTTTTTCTCCCACTCTTAGGCATGATTTGAGAATGTCCTTTGACTATGTAATGTGTTTTATGGACTCCATAGGGCTTCATGTGTTTTTGGGAAGTGTGTTACACAGCACCCTCAGTGCAGTAACACAGGGGTGTCATAGTGACCCCAAACATAGACTCCATACCCTGGGACTGACTACTGTCTCCCAGGGCATGTAAAGTCACCAGTGGCTTTACTAGTCTCAAATTGTGAACAGAACCAGTACAAACCATCATATTGTGGAAGTACTGGTAGGGGTAATTAGATTGCCCCTGGGTCTATTTTTCGAGGGGGCACTGTGCAGTCCCCCCCTCATCGAGTTTCTGGTTGGTGGCAGTGGTTACCACGCGAAATATTCCACCGGAATATTTCCTATGGGATTTTCCCATTTATTTTAAACACACCACTTTTTTTGGTGCAATGTTAAAGATACCACCGGGTTATTTAATATTTATTTCCCGGTTCGGTCTTTTAGCCAGGACTCGGTTTTAAAATGGCGTTTGTGTTTGCCTCTGTAACTCCAACCCAAGTCGAGCCCTTTGTTCCACTTTTTGGCGGGCTTCTACACAGAAGTCTCCAAAAGTGGTGCCACTCTGTCTGGGTCTAAAGTCGCACTCTTGTGTGATTGGCCCAGTGGTGAGCCGCCCGGCTCACCACTTAGCATGTCTGAGTGAAAGCTAGGACTGATGAATGGGGGTTTTCTGCATAAAAGCAGGGCTTTGGGGACTGGAACTTCAGAAGTCGCCACAGGACCAAAGCATCCGAAGAGGGAGAAGCTGAGCCGACCTGCAACGACAACACCACCGGTGGAGCCCTGCTGAACCGTCTCACCACTTCCCAACGACAGAGAAGATCTTCATCCCGGAGAGTCTTCTTCCTCTGAACTGGTGGGGATAACCAGTTCGCCCTCTTTTCGCATTCCTGGATCGTCTCGTGGTAGAATCGCCCGTGCCAAGCACCGCGGCGGCCGGATAGCCACGCTTCACCACTACCGCGAATAAAAGGGTAGTACCTTTTAACCGGGAAACTCTGCGGCTGGCTTCTTCCCTGGCAGTGCAACGACCCCCAGCTTTCCTCCACATGGAGATCTCCTCTTCCCCTGGACGAAGCACCGACTTGCACCCGCTGGAGCTTTCTCACCATTTCAGGTACTGTGTCCCGCCTGGTCTCCCTTGCAACAGACTGTTCAAGGTGTACCGTAAATCCTTGACCATCTATCCTGGGGTGACTTGGGACCTGCTAACTAACTTTCCCTGACTTGATCCAACCCTTTTTGAACTATCTGCAAAGACTCTTTAAAGTATTATTCAACTGTGTGATCTTGGACACATTCTGCCTTGCTCTCTCCAAGAGTGGGCCTGGCCTATGACTGTCTTGCTCCTCAGTAGAGACTGCCTTTTCTGACATGCTCTGGTTCTCTTAAAGTGTTGGTATTGTGTATTTTCCTAATTCTGCCTTTTTCCCTCCCTTTTTAACTAACTTATTGGAGTGCCATCTTAGGTTAAGCGCTCACCTCTGTCTGAAAATAAGTGGTGTTTTAACTAAGACTTGTTCAATAAGTAATCAGGGATGTATATATATTAATAGTGACTGTTTGAACTTGCTTGCCATATAGTGTTAGTGTATATTACAAAGTGTGTTTTTAAATAAATAACTATATACTTTTATACCCAAGCTCTGGTCAGTGTTTGCTTGTGCTACTGTATTTTAGTACCTATCTCGTATACTCTATATACTGTCTAACTCTTCTTGAGAGAAGTCTGGCTGCTCAGCCACAGCTACCAAGTAAATCTGGGTGGTACAGACTGCTACCAATTGGGTTTACTGCCAACCCCTGTAGTCCTAAGCCTTTTGCAGTGGTCCCTAAGGGAACTGCACAGGTTTCTGCCTAACAGAGTTCATCGTTAAAACAGTTGTTGCTGCGTTTGGGCCTGGGTGTCTTACTTCTGAGTGGGGCTACTTTGTCTATCGTGGATTTCAAGCAGGTATAGGAGTGTGCCGAGATGGTGTCTGGGTCGGCAATGATGGGAGGTTGTGCATTCAGAGATTTGTTAAGTATGGGCGTCAGGTTTTCAGGGGTGAGTTTGCGTGTATTTCTCATTAGTGTGGGGATAGGAGGGGTAGTGATCGGGCTTGTGGGCATAGCTATGTTAAATAATATTAACAGGTGATCAGTCCAAGATATGTTTTCTATATCTTCAAGTGTAACTGCAGTGTTCAATGTGAGAATACAGTCCAGGATTCTTCCTTTTTAATGGGTAAGGGCATTAACTATTTGGGTAAATTGCATTTCTAGGAATACGTTGTGTAGGGCTGTGGCTTTGCGATCGGTTACATCGTTGAAGCCTAGATTGATATCTCCTAAGAATATGAACTTAGTTTTGGGTTTGAGTATGGGGCTGATGAACAATGATAGGTCTGAGTCTGGGTTGTTTGTGGAGCTGGGGGCTCTGTACACTATCAGGACGTTAATGGTGGTTTTAGTGTCCATGGCTAATTTGAGTGTTAAGAGTTAATATCCTGTTAATGACTGTTTTGCATTCTCTGAGTTGCAGGGATACTTTGGCCGGAGGTGGCGTCGAGTCGATCCGTTCTGAGGATGGTGTAATCAGGTGGGATGGAACACATGATTACGGGACTAACGCTGAATGGAGCCAAGTTTCGGTCAGTACTAGGAAATCTAAACTGATGTTCAAGGAGGAGGTCATGCACATCGATGGCAGGTGCGCCTAGAGATCTGACGTACAGCAGAGCACCTTTGAGAGGCTCTTTGGGTGTTGAGGGCGATAGTATTTTGGTGGAGGTGGCCAGGGGTCTGGCTGGGGTGTTCTGTTTTGTTGTGGATGTGCATGCGAGGTGTAGGTGAAGGGATTATTGAGGGTGCTAGGTGGCTGGTATGAGAGTGTTGTACCAAAGGGTTGGGGTGTGACATGGTGTTTTTTCTCAGTGGGATATCGGTGGATGCGAGAAGAGAGTCTTACTCTTCTGGTATAGCCTTGTATGGGTCTAGAGAGTGTGGGTGCAGCAATTATCCTTTGGATGGGGCATATATGTTGGTGGGTGAAACCGGTACGGGAGGAGAGTCTTGCTTTCCTTGCGAGACCTTGTATGGGTACGGTGCAAGGAGTAAGGGGCAGACATGAGTGATGCAAAGTGTCTGGTTTGGGTGTGAGAGTATGTGTGCTGTAGATTTTGGGTGGACAGGAAGGGAAGGCTGCTATCAAGGGCAGAAATGGGGTAGGACATGGCGTAGGGTAGTGTCTTGGGCAATGTATGCGTGCTAGGCCTGTGCATATATGGATAAAAGCACCATTAGAGTAGGTGGAATTATCTATGCGTCTAATATTCTGCTGATAAGGCATTATTGGTGTTGGGGAGCAATTGGCTTGGGATCTGGTTCTCGAGCGGGAGTATGGGTGTTGGGGGAGATGTGTGGATGAGATTATAGATAGCAGGATGGTTATTGTTAGCCAGGTTGATTTAGGGCTTCTGGTATTCATTTGCCAGAGTCTGTGTTTGCTAGTTGCAATTGGAAGGTGGTGGGGGTGCCAAAAGAGGACTGGATTATGGGGGCGCTGCCTATTATGGCTATGGCCTGTGCGATGGTGGGGTGGTGAGGGGGGACATGTGTCTAAGTCAATGGGGATGGACAATATTAGTCTTAGCTCAACTGCTTTGCAATCTGGGATAAGTGATTTAGCTTTTTTTAGTTGAGGTACAATGTTAATGCCTACAAAGGGTTGAAACGTAATAACCTAAGCTGGTTTGCATAGAGTGCTAGTCGTGAGTCAAATACTTTGCAGTGCGAGATAGATAGCCCCAATTTTTTAAACAGGCACATCCTCCGACATGCTAGCCTTCCTGTAGCATTTGGACAGGTGGTGTCGCTGTGGCCATAGGCACCTGGGTGAACAGCAGCTTATCCTTTGTGGGTCATGGGAAAGAAGCCACCAATGGAGATGGAAACACCTTCGACAATGGTGTTGTTGCTGGCCTTGGTGGCAATGCCACCCTAGAGATAATGGTTGTGACCGTGGACAAGGTTGTCGACGATCGTGGACTGTGTTGCCGTTGATGACGAAGTCGTAGTTTCGGACTTAGTTCGTCGACGGAGTCGATGATGATATTGCAGTCACTGAAGACGGCGTCAACGAAGAATTGTACTTGCGACTCGTAGACGAGCGACTCATTGATGGTGTGGCAGTCGCTGATGGGTGCTTCTTCGCAGAAGACGACTTAGCAGAGACGGTTGTGGTTGTCAGTGTAGATTGTGCCGTTGTTGAGGACGGAGCTGCCGATGAGCCCTTCGCCGTGGACGGAGCAGTCGACGAGACCGATCTAGACGAAGCCTTGGCAGCCGTCGTAGTGGGCAATGGGGTAGTAGAACTGTGCGACGTATGCCCATGACCCCACTTAGGTTTTTCCCACTGGAAGTATCCTCCTGAGAGCTCTACCTCTTTGCAGAGGGAGTTTTCTGCTCAGGCCTGCTGACCCTGGCTGAGGACTGAGGTCGAGTCAGTAGCCCGTCACCTTACACCAGCCACGCAACTAGATGTTGGTGGCGGTCCTTCTGAGTTTTCAAGGAGAAAGCTTGGCAGATGGAGAAGCGATCCACTTCGTGGTCCGGATGGAGGCAATAGATGCACTTTATATGCCAATCATCCACAAAAACGTTCATTAGGCTGCACTTGGTGCAGGGCCTAAACAATCTTCCTGGTGGCATCTGCCATCGTCACGAGGAGAAGGCCTTGTGAAGAAGTTATCCACAGTTAGACAATCCCTGGATGGTCCGGATCTTCACCGGCAACAGATCCCTGCTACTGGTAGTCACTAAGGTGACGAAAGAAGAATTAAAAAAAATCAAAATCTTTTAAATCAAAAATAGTACAAAAAGTCAAAAATTCAAGGAGCGAATAACGAGGACTTCCAACACCTAAAAGTGCAGTAAAAATGGGAAGTGGGAAGAGGGCAACCAGGGGTAGAGCTAAGGAGGACGGACGTCTTTGGTTGGGGCACTATGACCCAAAGTGACAGCAGTGGAGTGTATAAGTGACAATCAGTTTTTTAGGGTTTAAAGCAAAACTGCTTCAATATTACTGAGGATTCCCAGCCTGACGACAGGGAATATTCATAAGCATGTGAATCCATGTAAGATCCAATGCTCGAAAAATTACTGGATTTTCTCCATAGTTACAGGTAAGTAACTTGTTCCTTCTCCAGCATGGGGTCTAACATGGATTCACATGCTTGCAGAATACCTAATACATAGCAGTACAAAATTACACAACCACGAGAGGTGGCAAGGCTCAACAGAAGCAATTACACTTACCCCTGGCACAGACTCACCTCAAGCAAACAGTTTGTGTAGCACTGCTTGGCCGACTCTGGACTCCTCCCTGGAATCCCTGTCGACGCAGTAGAATTTTGTGAAGGTATGAGTGGACCTCCACGTACCAGCCCTGCAGATGTCGATCAGGGGTACACCAGACAAAAACGCTGTCATCCCAGCAATCGATCTGGTGGAGTGGGCTCTCGGACGGCCGGGCAGCAGTCGGTTAGCCAAACGGTGACAGTGCGTGATGCAGTCGCAGCGTGCCATCTTGAAATGGAAGATTTGAGTTCACAAACAGCTGTGAGGTCTTCCGAAATTTCTTTGTGCGTGTGACATAGAACAGTGGGGCACGAGCAACATCCAGCGAATGCAAGGCCCTTTCTGCCAGCGACGAAGGTTTCGGAAAAAAAACAGGTAACACCAAAGGCTTGTTGAGGTGGAATTCCAACTGAACCTTCGGCATGAAGGAGAGGAGCGTACATAGCACCACCTTCAATTTGTGGAAAGTCAGGTATGGTTGTTTGCAGGATAGGGCCTGGATCTCATCTACCCTCCTGGCAGAGGTGATGGCCACTACGAAAGCGGTCTTCCACGAGAGGAACTTGAGCAGAGCTTGATGCAGAGGCTCAAATGGGGCCCCCATGAGAATTGCCAGAACCACGTTGAGTTCCCACACCGGGGCAGGAGCCTTCACCGGCAGGAAAGATCTGAAAAGTCCTTTAAGAAAATCCTTGTCGATGGGACCAAAGCAAAGATCTTCCTGGTGACCTGGTCTAGCTGGAGATAGCTGCCAGATGCACCTTGATGGAGGCGTGTGCCAGTCCGGCCTTGGCCAAGGATAGCAAGTATGGCAGGATCTGTGGGGCCATGGCCCTCAAAGGGGTATTCTTCTGTGACTGGCACCACGTAGTGAAGCGCTTCCACTTGTGACTGTAGCACTTCAAGGTTGGCGACGCGCTGGCTTTTGCGAAGACCTACCTGCAGTCCGCTGGCAACTCATATCCTGCAAACTCTAGGGCTGCAGGAGCCAAGCCCTCATGTTCAGCGATCCTGGGTCGTGATGTAGGATTGTGCCTCCTCCTCTGGTGAGAAGATCCAGAACCACTGGCAGCTTGATCTGAGGTGATGCTGACAAGCTGAGAAGGTCCGGGTACCAAATATGCCTCGGCCATGCCGGGGCGATGAGTATCATCCTGCATTGGCACTGTCCGAGTGTGTTGTTAACACAGAGCAGGAGAGGCAATGGAGGAAACACGTACAGAAACAGCCCTTCCCACGGGAAGAAGGTGTACCCCAGGCTCCTCGGTTGGTGGAATCTGCTGGCAAACTTCTGGCATTTGGAGCTTGCTGTAGTTGCAAACCGATCGATCTGGGCCCTGCCCCACTTGACGAACATGCGGTCCAGCTGGTCCTGGCCAAGTTCCCACTTGTGGCTGGGGCCCAACTTACAGCTGAGGAAATCTGCAATGGTGTTCTTGACTCCCGCCAGGTGAAGAGGAACGAGGAACATCCCTTGTCCGACGGCCCATCGCCACAAGTCGTGCGCTTCGTTGAAGAGCGCTGGGGATGGAGAGCCCCCCTGTTTCCAGATGTAGAACATGGTGGTGGTGTTGTCCGTGAAGATCCTCACCAACTTGCCCTTCAGAGATGGAAGGAATGACTTAAGAGCCCAGAACACAGCCTGTAGTTCCAGGATGTTGATATGGAGGTCCTACTCCTCCGGCAGTCACAGGCCTCTGGTGTGCAGACGTCCGGTGTGGGCTCACCAGCCTTCCGTCTTCTGGTATGAATGGTTTTGAAACCCTGTGCTCTGGGCGATGTTGGAGTGGACGCCCCACCACCTCATCGCCCGATGGAACTCGTCGAGCAGGATCTTGTCCCTGAAGCTTTCGGACACCTGCAACCAGCAAGCATCCATGAACGCCTGAAGAGGTCGCATTTACAACATGCAGAGGCGGATGAGGTAGATGCAGGACGGCATCATGCAGAGCAACGACTTGATGGCCTGCACCTTCCCTTGAATGGACGCTACCCTCTCCGAGGGGGACGCCAGAAAAGACACTGGCCCTCATTACGACCCTTGCGGAAATCGACTGACCGGACTGCCACAGCGTAAATAGCGTTTCCGCCATTGCACGAAGGAGCAAAGTGCGGCCCATTCCGACCCATCGGGCACGAGCACCACGCCACGGCGGAAGTGCAAAGTCCGCGATGGCGGAAATGACCCCAAAACGGCCCACACCGCCGCCGTACGGCGCCCTAGGTGCAATACCGCCACCCCTCTCAGCGGTCACCGCAGTGTGCGCCTACCGTAAAGTACGGTGACCGGAAATATACGGAAACGGAAGCTAAAACATGGGCCAGGAACGGGAAACATCCCGGCGTACACCTATAAAAACACTAAAACCACACAACCACTAAAATCACCACCCTGAAACACACCCCAACCCGTCAACCACCCTAGCGAAACCAAGAAAAATGGGAAAAGCAGCGAAGAAAGCGTGCGACCGCAAGCGGCAGGTCCACTTCTCCCGTGAGGAACTCACCGTGCTAACAGAGACCCTCCAGGAGAATGCTGCCGTCGTCTTCTCCACGAAAATGACCAGGACGGCACTTGCAAACAAGAAGGCCATATGGGCTCTGGTGGCACAGCGGGTAAGTGCGGTGGGGACCGCACCCCGCACCCCACAGCAATGCCGCAAGCGATGGGACGACCTGCGGATACGCGTCCGCAGCATACTCTCTGCCAACCGCAACATCGCCACAGCCACCGGGGGAGGTCCTGAATCACCCATCAAGTTGACCCCCTGGGAAGAAATCTGTGCCTCCACCATCGGAATGGAGAGCATAGAGGGAGTCGGAGGGATGGAGAAAGGAGTGCAGACATCCGAAGATTCAGGTAGGTGGACCAGATAAAACAATGCCAAATCCACACAGTCCATCCATGTGAAGTACCATGCGTCCACATAGTGCAACAGAAACACATGTCCAGGAGAACGTCCACACACATCGGCCTGATAGCGCACGTTAAAACCCACAATAAATACATAAATAATTAAAAACCCCTAAAACATGCACTACACGTGCAGCAGGCACACCCTAACTGCAGGCTGCCAAACAACTGCACCCTCACTCCACACACAAATCAAAGCATCTCCAAGGCCCCGACCCAAATCACCCTCAGGTACCACCCCAATGCATGTGATACAATGCCATTCCAATTCCCACAGACCCATCAATAACCCTCGCCCTCCTTTACTCCACCACAGGGTCCGATCCAAACGACGAGCTACAGGACACCCCTACCAGCACACCTGCAAAGAGGGCCAAGACCAACGGCCAGAGACCCTCCACCTCAGCTGCACGCATCAAGACACGGCAGCAGCACAAATCAGGTGGCAGCACAGAGGAGGGAACATCAACAGGCACCCCAGAAGCCAGCTTGCCCACAACACCACCACCACAGGTCCCCCCAATGGATGCCACAGAAGGCACTGCCTCAGGTGGCAGCAGCACCATAGGCGACACCTCATTGATGGCAGCATGCTCGGACACAGAAAACGGGGATGCCGAAGTCAGATCCATCCATGACCTGTCCCAATCCCCCTGTCTGTCCCATCCCGTACAACATGAGGATACCACGCAGGGGCACCCACAAGACGACGACTGGCCATCCCCCACAAGCCCTGTGGCAAGGCAACATGAGGACAACAGCCCCTCTGCGACACCGCCGCAAATGGCCATGGCCCAGCAGAGGCAACAGTCCCTCGACCAGTTGATCGAACAACAGCAGCAACTGGCCACACTCCTCAAGGACCATGCCGATGAATGTGGGGGCACTAAGGCAGACATAGAAACATCAACTGAGACACTTAGGGCAGAAATGGAGAGAGGCACAGAGACGCTAAGGGCACAAATTGAGAGAAGCACCGAGAGCCTGAGGGGGGAACTGCATGCGACGTCCAAAGACGTATGTGCCGAACTTGCCGCAGTGCGCCGTGTGCTCACTGAGCTCTCGCAAACCCTTAGGGACATGCATGGACGTGAGCAGGCAGACACATCATCCGTTGCAAGTTCCGTCCAGGGCAGCCCCCAACGTAGATCTGGAAGGAACCTGCGCTCCACAGGCAGGGGTGCCCCTGATACCCGCAGAGGGGGCTTGCAATAGCGACTGCCCACTTACAATGAGCATCTTTGGACACTGGTGTTCGGGGGGGAGGTAGGAGGGTGGAGGGGGTGTGTTGGGCTCACTTGGGTGGCGGGTCGATAGGGTGTTCAACATGATATCACATATGCCATAAACAGTGCACGATCAACCAATGAGATGTGTGGACATTGATCTTTGTGTACTAGGCCATCATAGGCGTACAGTCCATATTGTGCATGTCCCAGACACACACAGTGCCACGAGTCCCGTGTCCATGTATCAGCCACCAGGCGTGAGTGCTAGAAGCATGCATCAATGAGATGCTGACGAATGTCACGGGCCTCCGGTGCCTCGCAGACTCCATGAGGTGCTGCCACATCCCCACCCTCATCATGACCATCATCAGGTGCTTGCAGTTCTGCGTCAGGGGGCATGGGCACATTTCTACGTACGCACATGTTGTGGAGCATGACACATGCCATCACCATCTTTGCAACCTTCTCATGGCGGTACAGGAGTGCCCCGCCAGACCTGCTGAGGCAGCGGAAACGGCCCTTCAGTAGGCCGAATGCCTGCTCAATGACTACACGGGTACGTGAGTGGGCATGGTTATAGTCCTCCTCATGCTGGTCCCGTGGGTTCCGGACTGGTGTGAGGAGCCATCTCTTCAGTGGATATCCAGCATCACCTGTATGTGGACGAGAAACGTATGATGTGGAATGCCATTGATACGTACGCACACCCCCCCCCCCTTCCTGCCAGTACATTGCCAATTCACATACCCCACATAATCATGCATGTAATGAGACTCACCGAGTAGCCAGGATCTGTTCCCTGCGTGTCGCTCCATGTAGCGTGGTATTGTAGAGTTCCTCAAGACCATAGAATCATGGGTTGATCCAGGGAATCGGGCACAACAATGCGTAATGATCCTGTTGGAGTCACACACCATTTGTACATTCAGGGAATGAAATTGTTTTCGGTTGCGGTACTGGGCCTCCATGGCATGTGGGACGACCAATTCAACATGGGTGCAGTCGATGGCACCAATGCAACCCGGTATGCCGGCAAGTGCATGGAATCCCACTTTTGTGTTGGTAATTTCCTGCTCCGAGCGTGGTAGAGAGATGTAGTCGTCTGCGTGCTGCAGGAGGGCATCGAGCACTTGGAATAGTGTCCGTGAGAACAGTGGCTGAGAAATGCCATGCAACTGTCCGACTGTGTGCTGGTAGGTGCCTGTGGCCAGGAAGTGGAGTACAGACACCACCTTCAGTAGGGGTGGGATGGCGGTTGGGCTATCTATCATGCTGACTAGGTCAGCCTGTGTCATGTCCACAATGGCGGCTCTGGTGTCCCGGTCCAGACGGTAGAGGGTGTGGATCTGCTCATCAGTGAGGTTAAACGGATGTGCTCGGAGGCGTGGGATTGCGGGCTGCCTGCGTGGTGGTAGTGGCTGTGCTGCTGGGCCTTGCTGGCCCTGCCTTGGCCTCCTCCTCCTCCTGCGTCTCCTCCGTGCGGCTGGTTGTAGTTGTTGTTCGTCTTCTTCTTGGAGTCGGAGCACTTGCAGTGCTATCAGGTCCCCCAGGGCCAACATCGCGAGTCCTGCCGGTAGCATTTCGCTGTGGTTGTGGGAGGAGACTGGCTGTGCAATTTATGTGTTTCCAGGCTGTATGGCCTCCACCTGTGGTGATTAATTCCACCTGTGCAAACTGCTCTCCCCTTTGGCCGAGCACGTCCCGCGCACAACGCTGCAATTCGGGGAATGGTATCTTGCTATTGCAATCATGTATTTGTACCCGATGGCCGTGTAAGATTGGTTGATATGTTCATTCTGCTGTGGTCCCATTGTTTCCCATACTATCTGTGCAGTCGCGAACGGACTTGTGAAGGGTCAGTGGAACGTAGTACTCGAGTAACGGTGGGCCCTCATGCATCACTGTACCGAGTTGCAACGACGGGCGGGGCGTCCCATTTGTGGGTGAAGGCAGTTGCCATTTTCACACACAGCCGCACTCGATGGAATAATTAGTGATTTCAAACGGCCACAGATGCCTTTTCGACGTGATGTTGCAAATGAGGAATTCGAAGGGCGGCGCTTTCGGTTTCCAGCTAGCGGCGAGGAGATGCCCACAGGTCTGACTGCAAATATAACGTTCTATTGTACTATGTCCTTGAGACAGGGCCCATGGCGAGGGAGCAATGATTGATATGAATAGTTTGGGATGCGCAATAGCTACGTGGCCGATGAGGCCGTCCGTTCCGAAATTCATGTTACTTCACAACACTGGATTTACGGGCTGGGGCACTGTGGATTTAGCAGGCTGCATTACGCACAGACTCAATGGATGTTTCTAATGTTATGTGAGTAAATATTCATGAGTTTTGATCCCGGGATGAGGGAATGATGAATGGATGCATGGGCAGGTGATTTGATACAGAGTTTGCCATGTACAGGGCTTCTTGGGATCTATCCGCCTCCCCTACGCTATGTGATGCAGGGCTGCCATAGTGGGACCATCGTCTATCTGGCCTTGTTGAGCCCTCCCTGTCTCGAGGCGCCCTCAGACACTTGTGTCCATGCACGTTAACATTCCCATCTGATGGATTCTGTTTTGACAGACGCATGCACAGGTACACTCGTTTGTGATGGTGTTTGCACCTCGATGTAGATGGTCATGAGTCGCAAGTGGTTTTGGGGTGGTGATGATCCTTTTGAGTGGGCTAGCATGCATATGGCTGTGGATTTCGTGTGATCATTGAAGTGAGTTGTTCGAATGCAGTTCTGATGGCCATTCTGTTCTTGTTCTTTTCTTTTGGTTGACAGGTATCTCCTCCCCTTTTGCCACTGCCATCTGTATGCCACTCCTGCAGATGGATTTTACTCCCGACACCTGCTGCTTCGTGTTAATCGGTGGAGCAGCATTACGATCTTATGGGACGATCGCCAATGGCCCACATGCCCTTACGCAGTACTGGTGGCTCGGAGCAACATTTCAGCCTTTCAGCTGGACTAGTGCCTCCCCATTGGGTCGGCCCTGCGGTTCTGTGCGCTTCCATGTTGCCTTTTCGTACGTGAATGTGGCTCTGTGTGCCATGGGGGAACAGGGCGACACACAGGTAGTGGCTGGTCATTTCATGCGGATGCAGCCCACAATGGTGATTGGTGTTTTGTAGTTCATGGCCTGATGGCTGTATGGGCTTGGTGACTTTGATGTGCATTAAATTTCTATTCTGATTTGGCCCGTGTAGCTTTTTACTTTGCAAGTGATGTGGCATATTCCTATTTGGGGGGCGATGTATTGTGAGGAGATCTGCATTGGGTTCCAGCTTCGGGGTTTAGTTGCGTGGTACTGTGCTGGGCGCGTTTGCCTACGAAGCACAGTGAGGTCAGGGATGGGGGCTGCCAATATGACTGTTTGAATATTGTCATGCTCAGGGGCGGGGGATTGGGTTTTGTGTAACAGATGCCGGTCAGCCAGGTGGACTGGTGGAATGATGTGTTTTTCGGAATATTGCTGGTCACAGGTGCCTGTGTTTGCGTGCGTTTCTTGGTGGGGGACTGTGGTCATGTCCATTGGGATGGCTTCTGTATTCGTGCCATCTGTGCCCTGCAGCTCCCATTGGCCCCTCTTGTGTTTCTTTTGTTCGTTGCCATGCAGGGGTGACTTGTACATTTCAATGGTTGCATTGTGACTTCATTGCACCTACGGGGAGTTGTACTTTGTGGGCAGGGAGCGGTGTACAGGCACTCAGTGGGGCCGTTTACGGTTGATTCGCGATGCCGTACTTCTCGCCATGGCGGAATGGTACATTACGCCATGCCTGATGGCGTTAGGTACATGTCCGCTAGGGTCGGAATTGGCGTACCCTTGCGCCATGGTGGTGTTTGCGGTTTGGCATGGCGCGCGCGCGCGTGCTTGGTGCAGTTAGCGTTGGCGTTCACTACGGTGTCGCTAATGGCTTCGTACTTTCCGGTGACGGGTCATAGTCGCAACGAGCGCTATTCGATGGCGGAATTGCATTTCCGCCATCGTTTTCACCTTTCCGCCAGGGTCGTAATGAGGGCCACTGTATTGGGTGTGGCTCCTAGAAACAGTGGATTCTGCGATGGTGTTAAGCAGGCCTTTGGATAGTTGATGGAGAATCCCAGGTCCGTCAGTAGTTGGACGGTCGCCTCTGTGTGCCTGACAGCCAACTCCGGTGAACAGGCCCGGATGCGTCATTCGTCGAGGTACGGGTATATGTGTATACCCCGTAGACATAGATGGGCCGCAACCAGTGCCAGGCATTTTGTGACTCTGGTGGCCGACTTCAATCCGAAAGGCAGGGCCTTGAAGTGGTAGTATTGACCCTGCACTACGAAGTGCAGAAACGTTTGATGTTTCTTGTGAATGGGGACGTCGAAGTAGGCGCCCTCCAGGTACAGCGACGTCAAAAAAACAAACAACCCTTCGTCTAGGTGGCCGAGCACGTGCTGCAACGTGACCATCCTAAACTTTTGGGGCTTCAAGAATATGTGGAGACGTAGCAGGTCTAGGATGAGCCTCCAGGCCCCAGTCTTCTTTCTGACCCGAAAGTATCCAGAATAGACTGCACCCCTTTTTGCAGCATGGCCCGTACCTCTTCCAGGAGCTGAGTTATGTGCTGTTCCTCACGGGTAATCTGTGAGATCCGCAGAGACCTGCGTTGAAACTCCAGGGTGTGCCCCGGGGCAAGAGCGTCCACCATCTGTCGGTGGTGATCTTCCACTCGCTTTAGAATTTTGGTTCAGGCCCGTTTCGGAGCTGGAGTCCTGCCCTGCGGGCAACGCTGTCCTCCACTACCATAAGCCAGGGACCAGCCTCTGTAGGCTTCCTGCATCGTGGATCTGGAGGGCTGACGGTACAAAGAAGAGAAACCTTTGGAAGACCTGCTTGACTTTCCCCCAAGAGAAGCCAAATGAAGAGCACTGTTACTGGAGAGTGCCCGGGGAACGGGCCGTCTCTGTATCCACCTTGATGGCCTGGAAGGACTTGTCCACAACCTTCACGAAAAAGTTATCACTGTCAAATGACATGTCCCACACCTTCGCCTGGACCTCTTGCCGGAAATCCGTGGCCTTCATCCAACCTTGCAGACGAAGGCAGACATTGTTCCCCATCTGCCAGAACCCTGTGTTGGCGACCCCCAAAGCCACTGTAATGGCATGATCAGACACTACTTTCCCCTCCTGGAAAAAAGCGATTGCCTATATCGTCGGGGAGGAACTCCAGAGTAGGACCCAGCTTGTACCTCAGCTCCCTTCAAATCACCTTCCTTCCCATGGCGTCCATCTTCTTCCCCTCGCTGTCCGGAGGGACAGAGGATGGGTTAGCCGACAGTTTCCTCACGGCCGCAGATACCACAGAATCCGACAATGGTTGAAACCTCAGGCACTTGGGTGCGGAGTCCGGCACCTGATACTTCTTCTCCAGTCTACCCAGTTTAGCTGGAGTCATGCAAGGATTCTTCAAAATGGCCAAGCCCTCATCCCACACGTCGTCCAAAAGGGGCACTGCCATGATTGTCTTCCTCCTGGACTCGCGCCTCTGGTAAAAGAAACCCCCCTTCCTGGTTTCCTCAGGCACAATCTGAAAACGCTTGGTGGCTCTGGCGATCATGGATTGGAATGCCCCCACCTTGTCCGGTGGGGACACCCTAGGTGAAGCATCCAAATGTGGAGACTCACTGAATGCTGCGACGACAGTCGTCTTGGCCGTATCCGTCCCCCTGCTTGCAAGAGAAGTGGCCCGATGTGGAGGCTGAAAAGGGGCCGTCGGATGACACTTCCTCTTCTTAGTTTGAGGCTTAACAGGGTCCTGGGGGACAACTGGAAACGGGCCCGGTGGCATCCTCTTCTGGATCGACAGAATGTCCAGAGACACATCCCTCGGCTGCACTGGCGGGATCGGAAAACTAGGCCCTGCGTTTCCGTCCTTCTCTTCCACGTCCTCGTGGACCGTGTGCAAGGACTCCTGGTCCTCGTCGTCTGTGGACGAGACCTCCATGGTTTGTGCCACAGCCTGGGAGGGCTGTTTCGGGGCCTCCTCGCCCCTTTCCTACCCCCTTTCACCCGCTGTGGGGCTTTAACCGGGGCCTGAGCCGGTTTCTCCCATTCTGGCGTGCCACGAGACTTTGCCAAAAACGCTGCAGCAGTGTCGGGGCTAGGGGGCAAGGACACCTTCTATGCTGTGGGGGCTACCTACACAGAGTTAGCTCCCTAAGCCGTCGTGAGGGCAGCTGCCACCAACACTATCGTCGACAAAGTCTTTGCCTGTGCCAATTGGGCCTGCTTGGGCAGCTCAGCCTGCGTCTTCTTCTCCGTCTGCGGCATCTCGGATTTCTCCCACAGTTTGGCCGGGGTGGATGATTTTCCTTTTCAGGAGGAGCTCGATTGTCGGCTCGCAATGGAGACAAAGGGTGATGTTGATGGCGCCCTATATACCTTGGATAGGGCACCATCAACGCCCTATCTAGCTTCCGTGGCGACCCTGGTGGACTCAGAGTTGTGGTTCTTTGCCTTGTCTAGGGCCCCCACGGATGATGCGCCCTCAGAGGACTTAGAAGTCCGATCCACGGACCGGCCGGTTCTGGGTGAGGCATAACCCCGATCGGAGCACGGGGCGGAGGCCTTAGCGTTAAGCCACGCCACGAGTCTACTGTGCCTGTCCTCCTTCGTCTTCTTTGAGAACCCGATGCATATCTCGCAATCCACCTCCTTATGGTCCGAGTGCAGGCAGTAGAGGCATTGTATGTGTTTGTCTTCCGCAAACATATTCTGTAGCCTGCACTTGGTGCAGGGCTTGAAGAGGGACCTTCCCTCCTCCTCCTCCGTCATGGTCTGAGGGCGTGAAGTAGGCCTGACGGCCTTCTGGGAACTTTGACAATCTTCGCCCTTGAGGGGCTCTGAAATTCACTGACAAGGGATCACTGCTATCAGCAGATGGAGATAAGAGCACACAGGCTGTTTTGGACAAAAATAGAACCTTTTTCCTTAGAAAAACAACAAGAAAACGTAGAAGTAGATCGCAGAGCAAACTCGAGGACTCCCGACACTGAAGCATACAGTAAAAATCTGAAGATGGATGCCAGAGGAGGGGCTTAGGTAGAGGACTGTCATTGGATGGGGGCAGAATGACCCAGAGGACAGTGATTGGTTTAAAGGCGAAATACAGTTTGAAAGTGAAACAGTTTTTTCTTTTCTTGAGGATTCCCAGCCTGACGCAGGGGAATATTCATGAGCATGTGAATCCATGCCAGACCCCATGCTGGAAAATAGTGATTACTGTAATTCTAGTTTATAATTCCCTTTTCTCCATAGTATTTATAGAAATAGCCCCCTATGGAAGGATTTTCTTACTACAAATGAGTAAAGAAGTTGTACAATAGTTCACACCCCTAATCCAAAAAATGACAAAAAGAAACTTCTGTTGTTCATATCCCCGGCATGCGCATGTTTGGGTCTTTCCTTTGCATCCAATGCCTGGACTTTCATCAGGGGGTACCAATTCAAATCTTAAAGACACCAAATTCATCTAAAACAGCTGTAGAAATACCAGAACTTGACTATGCACATAATTCATTGTTCATATTTCACAAGAATATATGAAAGAATGAAGGAAAATTCCCTTCATACCAGAGATTATTACCATCTCTCTCCATTCATTTAGTAAGTGAATTCCCTCTTAGCGGGCTTTGTATTTAGATTTGCTAAATAATAGAGTAATAGGATATTTTAGTGGCATCCTACTCTTCCCCTCCACCATTTATATCAACACTTAATGACCGCTCACCTTCTGCTAATCCAGAAACAGTATGTTAAAATTCAAGTTTCTTCAATTATATATTACTTCATCATTGCCATATGACTGATGTCTCCGAAAAACAAGGGTTCGCTATTACCATTCTAGAAGGAAGATGGATATCTTCTCAGGACTACTTCACCAAGAAAGAATTATTCATACATTTCTAACTGAAAAGAGACAGTTTTGCTAAAGCTTGCTTAGATGAATTTGGATTGCAATGTTTAAAGATTAGAATTGGTTCCTGCTGATAAAAGTCCAGCAATTAGGCGCAAACAGAAGAATTTTCCTTTGTCTTTTTTTAATTAGGGTTGTGAACTATTGTAAACCTTCTCTTTGTTCATTTGTAGTAAAACAATACTAGATCATCATCAATGAGGCTTTAGTCCTATATCATTTAATAGAATGACATGCATTACTCACCGTAATAGCATTTCTGATGAATGTATCTGCTTAGATTCACATGCTGTGCATATGGTCCGACATCCAGTGCAAACCGCGGAGTATTGCATCTTGTCTTTCGGGGACTGAAAGGGGACGTCGGCATAGGCGTGTCCGTAACACTATCCCTATCGTGACGTGTAGCGTACCTAAAATCCCTCACGCGCCGAGGTCCTTCCGATTGTATTTTTTCTGCCATGGCTACAGTCAGTGAGTACATAAAGAGAGAAAGTAGTAAGACATCTATGTTCCTTCCACCCCGAGCGGGGAGGTAGGGAGGGCGCATGTCAATCTAAACAGATACAATCATTAGAAATGCTATTACGGTGAATAATGCAGGTCTTCTGATGCTTGTTAATCTGCTTAGAATCACATGCTGTGCATAGACTAGCGATAAGTTGGAGGTGGGTTGTGAGAAGGAACAGTTGCAAAAAGATGTATTAGTACTGCTTGTCCCACCTTAGAATCAGACCCAGAATGAGTGTCTAGGCAATAGTGTTTTGTAAAGGTGTGTACAGAACTCCAGGTTGCCACTTTGCAAATGGACTCGAGGGGAACATTTGCAATGAATGCTATGGATGCCCCAGTGCCTAGAGTAGAATGTGCTCTAGGCTTGAAGGGCAGTTCTCTCTTAGCAAGAGTGTAACATAGTGTGATGCATTTGACAATCCACCTAGAGATAGCTGATTTAGAGACAGGATCCCCTTCTCTACCAGCTGCCAATGAAACGAAGAACTGTATAGTCTTCCTCTTCCTCAGTGGCTTAGTTCTTTCCAGGTAGAACATGACTGCCCTGCGCACATCCAGTGTGTGTAGGCTTCTTTCAGCCATGTTAGTAGGGTTCTGGAAGAAAGTGGGTCGTTCGATTGATTGGTTCACATGGAACTTTGAGGTGAATTTAGGCGCAAATCTGGGATGTGTGCGCAGAACTACCTTATCTTTGTGGACAGTAACAAAGGGGTCTAGAACAGAAAGAGCCTGTAGTTCACTATCCCTTCTGATAGAAGTGATAGCCACTAGGAAGGCTGTTTTATAAGTCAGGTCTTTCAGACTTGCTTTATGCATAGGCTAAAAGGGACAAAGGGAGCTCCCATGAGCCTGGTCAAAACCACATTCAGATCCCATCTAGGGGCTGGGTGAGAAATAGGAGGATAAATCCTCTTAACCCCTTCCATAAAGGCTTTAATCATCAGTATTTTCCATCATGACACCTTTTGTTGTGAAGTGTTGTAGACTGACAGAGCAGCCAGATGAACCTTTAGGGAATTGAAGACTAACCCAGTGTCCAACAGATGGGTTAGATACAGCACAATGTGTGTGGGTGAGCAATCGATGAGATTGACGCCCTTGGAATTGCACCAGATGACAAAATGTTTCCATTTTCTTGCATAGCAATAACGTGTATTTGGTTTTCTCACTGCCCTGAGTATGTCCATGCACCTCTGAGGGAGTTGCAGGTGTCCAAACTCTATGATCTCAGGAGCCAAGCTGCTAAATTCAGGGTTTGCGGGCATGGGTGTAGGGTCTCCCCCCTGTCCTGAGACAACATGTTGTATGGGCAGTGTAGTTTTACTGGTGGGGAGAGGGACATTTCCATCAGGTGAGCGAACCAGTATCATGGTAACTGGTTCCTGGTGCATCTTGTGCACTATCTTGTTGAGAAGGGGAGTTAGGGGAAAAGCGTAGACAAATTTCCCCGACCATGTTATCCAGAGACCGTTCCCCTTGGATCGATTCTGAGGGTACCTGGAGGCGTAGTCCTGAGTTGCGAACAAGTCGATCTCTGGGAAGCCCCATTCTGCGAAGACGTTGGATACAATGTCTTCGTGTAGCCGCCATTCATATTCTTCTGGCAGAGGAAAATCTCTGCTGAGTACGTCTGCCAGAAGATTGAGTTCCCCTGGTACATTTTGGGGCAACAAAAACATCTTGTGTTTGAGAACCCATATCCAAATGTTTTGGGACAGCTTGGATAGCTCTGGAGAGTGAGTGACCCCCAGTTTGTTCAGGTAATACATTGCTGTAGTGCTGTCCGTTAGGATCAGCACTGTCTTCTCTTGCAGTTGCATCTGAAAGGCCTTCAGTGCTTTGAACACCGCTAATAGCTCCAGTAAGTTTATATGGTTGGACGCTACTTGAGGGGACCACACTCGCTGTCTGCTGAAGCATATGAGCCCCCCGCCCACCCCGTGAGAGAGGAGTCTGTCGTGAGAGTGGCTTCCACTGCAGGGGTGGTAAAGGTCTTCCCCTTCAAGAGGTTTTCTCTTGACCACCACTGCAGAGAGAGAACGAGGGCTGGCGAGACAACTACCAGATCTTCCCATTGTCCGCTGGCCTGACACCACTGGCTGAGCCACTCTTGCATGGGACGTATGCGCAGCCGCACGTGGGGAACCAAGTGTATGCATGATGCCATCATTCCTAGCAAGCGCATGGCTTTGCGCACCGTCACCTCCCGACTGGCTACATATTGAGGGATCTGAAAAAGCATGTTCTGAACCCTCTCGTTGGAGGGGAAGACGAGACCGTCCTTCCGCCGAATTAGAGCTCACAGAAATTGTTTTATTTGATTGGCGACTAAACTGGATTTCTTTTCGTTGATTGAGAAACCCAGACTGAACAGGAGATCTACTGTATTTTGGGTGTTCGAAAAACAAACGTCGAACGAGTCCCCCGTAATGAGCTAGTCGTTGAGGTAAGGGTAAACTGGGACTGATAGTCTGCACAGGTGTGCCGCCGCCACTGCCAGGACTGTGGTAAACACCCTCAGCGCCGAAGCGATGCCGAACGGGAGTACCTTGAACTGGTAATGCCTGTCCAGGATCATGAACCTTAGGTATTTTCTGTGCGCCGGCAACATTGAAATATGAAAGTATGCATCTTTCATGTCCAATGTTGCCATGTAATACCCTTGTTTCAGCAATGGGACCACCTCCTGCAGTGTTACCATCAAAACTTCTGGGGTTTTATAAACTTGTTCGCTGGGTGCAGATCCAGAACAGGGCGCGTGGCGAGATCCTTTTTGGGTACAAGGAAGTACATTGAATAAATACCCTTGTTTACCTGAATAGGGACGGCTTCTATGGCGTCCTTTCCCAGCAGCGCTTCCACCTCTTGGTTTAGGATCTCCAGATGGTCTGGTGAAAGACGCCGTGAGCACAGTGGTCTGATTTGTGGAGGTCGGGCTGATTCCACGCAGTAACCGTGGGCGACCGTCTTTATGACCCACTGGTCTGAAGTTATTTCCTCCCATGCCATGAGGAAAGATGTTAATCGCCCCCCGATCGGGGTGACATGGGAGGGGACTTGGATTTGGTGGTAATTTCTGACCAGAGGCTGTGGCTCCTCTGGGATTGGGGCCTCTGCCTCTGCCGCGTTTCTGACCCCTTGCTGGGTAGTATCCAGTGTTTCCAGAAGTCTGTCTTGAGTTGAAGTTTCCAGTGCCATTGTTGTTTTGACCAGCACAGGCTTGCCCTTGAAAGGACCGAGTGTTATTACCCTTCTGGGTGGAAGGCTTCTGTGTGATCTGTTGGAGACTTCAAAGTCTCATGCTCCTTCTTGGCTGTTCCCAAAGCCTCATTCATGCCTTCCCGAAGAGGTTAGAGTCCTCAATGGGCTTGTTGATGAGGGAGGCTTAAGTTTCCGGTTTAAAACCAGACGTACGCAGCCAAGCGTGTCTTTTCAGCAGGGTCCCTTGGGCCAGAGACCTGCCTGCAGTTTCCGCAGTGTCGAGTGTGTTCTTGATCACATGCTGGTTAACTTGTCTTCCCTCCATTACAATGGAGAGAAGCTTTGATTTTGCGGGTTCAGGTACCTCTTGGAGGCCTTCCTGGAGCAAGTTTCATTGGGCGTCAACATAGCTTGCCAATAGTGTAGTATAATTAGCAATCCGCATAGTGTATGCGGCTGCTGACGTGACACGTTTGCCAAGGGCATACAGTCGCTTAGATTCCTTGTCCGACGGTGATTCCCCCGTGGTAGGGGGTAGCCCTGCCCTTTTCCGAGTGGTAGTCACTACCAATGAATCTGGGATGGCATGCCCTCTGATGTATAGAGGGTCGGAAAGGGAAGGCCGAAATAATTTTTCGACTCTTGGGTTCACTGCCCGGGTTTGAGCTGGTGATACCAATGAGGGAGCCACCCTTCTCTTCACAGAGTTGAGGAGGGGTATGGCCTGGCTAGATGGAGGTTTCTCCTTAAGGATATCCTCCACAAAATCCTGCTCAGGCACCGTCTCCGGAGTGGACATTTTGAAGTATTCAGCTGCTTTTTTCAACATGGGGTTGAATGCCATTTGGTCATCCACAGGGGAGGCCTGGCGAGCCGGGGTGGACGGAGGAGAATCCAGGGACAAAACATCATAGTCCTGATCTTGCTGTGTCCATGGGTCTTGACCTTCCTGCTAGGTTTCCTCCCAGTTGTCCGTAGTATCCTATTGTTCTTCCTCATAACTTTGAAGAAATTAAGCTTCCTTCTCTTCATCATAAATGTCCCTATATGTGTCCATGTGGACAACGTCTTCCTGCTGGAAGACATGAGACTGATCTTCAATCTGGAGATTAGGGTCCATTCGAGCCCTTTTCGGCAGAGGATGGTCAGAAAACCCGATAATCCTCTCCAGCCGATCCATACACCCTTCAAAGTTCTCTGTAGTCCATTTAGAGGACCCAAACAGGCCTGCGGGTGGAGAAACGACGTTTTCCGCCCTACGGCGTCGAAAAGAGTTCTTTAAGGTGTCGGAGAGAGGCTCCTGGCTATCTTCGTAAGCGTTGTAAGAATCGGGATCCCAATCCGCATCTGAAACTTTTTCTGCGGCTTGTCCCATAACTTTGGGCGGAACCGGGGTAAGACCCACCGCTGCTGTAATTCTTTCGATGCTGCTTTCAATAGTCGCCAAATCGACATGAGACAAAGGCTTCGATGGTTTCCCGGCAATTAAACTACCTTCCGCGTCGCTAGAGGGCCTAGCGGTCGGTTTTTCGGGTAGAGGCCTAGCCGTAGTTTTTGGGCCTACAGCAGCCTTTGAGACCGGCGAAGCGTCGGACTTCCGCGCTTCCACGTTTGCAGTTTTTGGAGTAGCGCCCTTGTTTGATTTGGACTGTCCAGTCGCAAGACGTTACTGCGGATGTGGGCAAGGCTTTGGATCAGACCGATCTGAGGAAACCGGCAAAGTTTTCGGTGGCCCTGTTGACGCTTTCACCTTTTTCGACGAAGATGTCGAAATTGGTATAGGGGTTGTGTGCTTAGTGCGATGCGCTTGTACGCCCCCTGTCACCGGGTATTGTCCCTGTAGCAAGACCAGAGTCAGGCCTTAAAGGGTCGGGACGGGTGTGGCGGACCTAGAAGCGTCCGCCTCAAGGTCCATAACATTCGCAACGGATATTTGGTCATCCGAAGTACCCCCGTCACTCTCAGTGGGTGTGGCAGTGGAGGAAGGGGGTTCCACCCGCGACATACCGTACGCGGCCCACCGCTTCACACAGCGCTCCTTAAGTGTTTTAGGCCGAAGGAGTTTGCAGGCCGCACACCGCTTTTCGTCGTGCTCTAGGGGGAGACAGGCGTTACACGTCCTGTGTTCGTCCTTCCAAGGATATCTAACCCTACACTTCGGGCAGAATCTAAAAGGAGTACTTTCCATAGCTAAAGGGAAGGATGACCAGACCAAAAGGGAAAAGAGGGGAAAGGAGGAAAGACATACCGACAATATGGCCACCCCGACCCCACTCTCCCTACTGTATAGGTCGGCCAGAAGGCTCAACCACGTGGAAAATCCGGCCGCCGTATCTTAGGCGCCGAAATCCACAGCCGTAGACGAATCCCCCGTAGACTTCGTCAAAGATGTTCTTGTAGATGAAGTGACTTAACAGGGAATAACCGACAATTCGGTGAGATAAGCAATGTCTCTAGTAAGAGCTCCGCTATAGGGCGACCAGTTATCTGGGCGGAAAAAAAAACAATCTGAGGGACCTCGGCGCATGAGGGATTTTGGGTATACTACACGTCACGATAGGGATAGTGTTACGGACACGCCTATGCCGCCGTCCCCTTTTGGTCCCCGAAAGACAAGATGCAATACTCCGCATTTACCACTGGATGTCGGACCATATGCACAGCATGTGATTCTAAGCAGATTAACAAGCATCAGAAACATAGATTAGCAATGAATGCTATGTATATAGGATAAAATAGTTTTGCTGTATGTTTAAAATGTGCAAGGTTTTTATCGAGGGGTGTTGGAACAGTTTTTGCTTAAAAACAATGAATTCTTTTGAACACACATTTTTTGTATCAAATCTTGTACCTCTAAATAGGTTTAAAAAAATGTTTGTAAGAAAAATCTTTTGATTGTACGACTCATGAATAATAGCTAGAATTGCACTAGGCACAAAGTAATGTGATATATTTCCAAATATGATGAAATATTTTTTGTGTCGAAGCTGTCGGCCACATAACTTGAATTACGTTCCGCAGTAATTGGTATGGATATTGTTTGTGATTTAGCTTGCTATAACTGTGGAACACATGCCTGTGTCCTTTGTGGGAGTGGAGACTAGGAATAAATATGTATGCGTCACTGCCTGACATGAGGTATCACCGCCGTCAAAACTTTCATAAAACCCATGGGGGCTAAACTGGAGAAACTCGAAATTAAAGTGCTAGGATATGGGGGCCCAAAAAAACCTGTCTTTTTAATGGATGTTCCTCCCACAGATTTATCTTAGAGATATATTTTACCTGCGCTAGCAGATCGCTGAAACCTTTGACAGCAGAGGGCGCCATGCGGTAGCGTCGAGGAACTGGATGTGACATCTGGGTCAGTACAAATAGCCTACACCCCACCCATGACCTCAGTTATCGTTTGTTCCCCATGCTCAGCTTTGTGGATCACAAAATGTATGAGGTTCCTTACAGCGGTGAAGGAGATGGCAATAGAAGGAAGCTCCCTGATTGAGGGGCAGGCAGGGAGGGCAATGAGGAAACCGTGAGTGGAACATACATTAAAAATAACATTACTAAAGGTAAGTAATTTGTTGTACTAATGGATTTAGTCCCCCCACGGATTTCTCATCTTAGATAAACTCACATAGCAGTATTGGGATGCAGGAGGAGGGAGGAGCGAACTCTGTTGCATTCAATTAAGTATATGCTGCTGGACAGCTGTGCCAAAGCGGGCATCCTGACCTAAAGAGGTATGTGTAAAAGAAAGGAAAACCCCAAATAATAAACTCAGAATCAAGGGCAATACAACAGCAGTAAAAAAGAACAATACTCTGGAGGAAAAATACTTCTTGTCAAACATCTAAATATATGAACTTGCCAATAAAGGTCAAGCTATAGATGTTTTAAGAATGGCTGTGTCTAGAATATCAGAAGCATCTACTCAATCAACTGAATGATTGATTATGAAGTAAGTCTAACAGATCAAAAAAAACATTCACATATTTAACATGAGACAACACAGGCTCCAAAACATATTTAGATCACCATTGTGACTTTGTAAACCACCACTAGGTACAAAAAAAAGTTAAAATAAAATCCTTATCAAATGCAAGTTGTTCTCAAAGTTAGCAAAATATCTCCAGCACAGCCTGTCAATGTCCAGGCTTTTGCCAGATAACCCTTGACTGTCGTAATCTGTAGACTTTGCATGCCAAGGTGCAAGAGGAATGACAACATCTTTGAGGTGTCGCACAGAAAAGGACCAATGTCACTGGCTCTGCACCAGTTGCAAAAAGTAATCCAATTGCAGACATTTGGCCTATGGCCGAAAGCAACACCTCCAATAAGTCTTCTGATAGTTCCCAGTTTCTATACCACAGCCTTTCAGTAGACAGAGGGTGCCCATGCTCGGGTAAAGAACCAGGCTCCTCTCTTGGGATAGTAGAGCTGTTCTTTGGGGAAGACAGAGGACATATGGTCATGTTGAGGAAGTCTAGCCAGTTTGCACTTCCTTTTTGAACTGGAAGAGAACAGATCCACTTGAGGGCTTCTCCAAAGACTGCAGACCTCTGAAAGAACTTCCTGCCACAACTCCTCGAGCGACTGAGCCCTGCCTGCTCCAAGCATCCACCGTTGTGTTCTCCATCCTGGACAAATGAATAACAGACCAAGAGATTTTGTTCTGTAACACCCAGAATCAGAGCTGCATCTCCTCTCTGCACAGGGGGATTGACCCCACACCACCTCTCTGATGTAGTTCATGGCCCCCATGTAGTCCGTCATGATCAGGACAGTTTTCTCCTGTATGGGGGTAAGAAGGCCATAAGGACTATTCATATCCCCCTTTGCTTTAAGAACTTCATGTAGAGTTTTGACTTCGCCAGGGACCAAAGCTCACTCAGCTTCAACCAGTTTAAGTGAGCACCCCAACCATTCAATGAGGCGTCCGTAACTACTGTTGCCTCTGCCCACGGTTGCCAAAAAGATTCTCCTGCCATCAAGTTCTCCCTGCAGGTCCACCACAGGAGGTCCTCCACAACCCTGGTCAGGACATGTAGCAAGTCTGTCATGCTGCCAGAGAACTATGACTATTGACATCTTAGGGCCCACTGGAGTGACCTCATTCTTAATCAGGCCTCCAAACGAGAAAATGCAGGATGCTATAAGACCCAGCAACCGTAACAAGTCCCAAGCTGGCAGATATTGGGCGTTTTGAAATCTGCACAACATCTGTCAGAAATGCAGAGCCCAGTCCTCGGGAGGGAAAGCCTTGCCTAGAATCGCTCTGATGAGCAATGTTTGGAAGGATGTCACCTGGGACTTGTTGAAGTTGAGGGAGAAGCCCAGTCTGTTAAGGGGGTGGCAGATGCAATCGAGATCATGTCGAGCCTGGCCAGAGACTGAGACCTGAACGGCCAGTCATCCAAATAGGGAAAAACGTGAATTCCTCCCTTCCTCAGAGTAGCCGCTACCAACAGCTTGGTGAAAACCCTGGGTGGAGGTGAGCCAAAGGGCAGAACCCAAAACTTGACAGTGGGAACTGCTGATGACAAACCTCAGGTACTTTCTGTACTTCGGGATTATCAGCACATGGAATTAAGCATCCTGGAGGGTGAGTGACACCAACCAATCCTGGAGCTCCAGGGCCTGGAGGATCTACAAGAGTGTTACCGTTCTGAACTTGTCTTTCCTGAAGAACTTCAAAAAGGTAGCAGGCGGCCCTCTCTCGAAAGAACACGGCATGATAACCTGTTCAGTGGTGGTTAACCACTTTGAGAGATGTCGCAGCCATCAGCTTTTTGCTCACTGTACCTTTCACAGATGGGAAATATCCATTTGCATATCAGTCTTTGTCCCACCCACATGGGCAGTCCAGCACCGAAATGCCATGGCAATTCCCTTCTGAACAAGAGTACCAACAGCAACCCCATACACGTATTTCAGCCTTGTTGGGAAGCTGTGCATCTCTGAGCGCCTGCTACCTTTTTTGAAAAAACTTGTTCAAGCGTCTCAGGTCCAAGATGGGTCACAGACCTCCGACCCTCTTTGGACCAGAATATAAAGAGAGTACTACCCTGTATCCCTTTCCGGCAGCCACACCAGTTCAATAGCACTCTTCTGCAGCAGTGAGACAACCTCATGTTGGAGTACTGGGTCCAAAGCAAAGGGTGGGGGAAGAGGGCAATCCGGCTGGCGCCTTAGAAAGGGAAGGCAGTATCCTTGGGTGACCACCTGCCATGCCCATGCGTCCATAGAAATATTGCACCATTCTGAGGAATGGTGCAGTGGGCACCCCCCTACCACAGTAGGAGGGAGAAGTGGTTTTGAAGCTGGTGCCACACTGGGACGGACTGAAGTGGGGGTAGACTGGGGAGCTTTACATTCTCTTCCCCTGGATGGTCTAGAACGTTTCCTTTGGTCCTGTCTAGCAGCTGCTTGCTTGACTGTTTGGCGAAGTTAACTGTAGTAGCGAAAGGGATTTCCCTTCCATTGGGATGTGGGATGGTGGGCTGGTGAGGGGTCAGAAATGAGAGACGGACACAAAGTTCTTGTATCCTTAAAGACATTTTTATTAAACAAACATGGGTTGGAAAAAACGCCTCTCTAGCCCTATTCCAAAGAGGAACTTCCCCAACTAGAAACTAAATCAAAGGATCTGTCAGTGTCAAGATGTCAGTAACTGTCGAAGCTGTCTTCGTGTCCATAACAACCTATCCTGACCCTCACACTTATAAACAAGCAACAAAAAGGTGCAAGGAAATGCCTTTAACTTGATGTTAGATAAAGTGTTCGAAACCAAAAGTATAAACATGACTCCAACAAAAATGATCTCTGAGGTAAAGACCCTTGGATCCAGAGGGTGATTCCCATCCCCTGGATTCTTAAACAGGATGGCAACAAGTGTCTCTTTAGACAACATTTCCTTGGTGTCTTTAATGGACTCGCAAAGTTCTTGTTCAACTAAAATGTTCTGTAACAGTCTTTCTATAGTAGACATTGTAACTTTGCAGATTACCTGGTATACTCCCCTGCCAGGTACCTTTATACAATTTCCAGCTGCCCGGTGTACTCTCCTGTGAAGAATCTTTGCACAACTTCAACTGCTTGGTACTGCCAGCCAGGACTTATGTGTTTCACAGTTCTTAGTACCACAGTAGCATATACCATGTGCTGCTTGGTATATCTATTTGTGTTAATATTTTCTCAAATGTACTTGCTAAAACCTTCTCCACCATATTCACATTTCATGCTTCAGTATTTGATTAGGGTTTGCCTTTATACGTTGTCTTGTCTGCATTTAAACATTCTTCTTTTGGCACCTTGCCTTTACACTTTGCCTTGGCTGCATTCAAACAAAAGTTGCCTTTGTATATTTCCTGCATTAGCAAACTTGTACCATTAAATCACTTGTCGATGTAGTCAGAACACCCCGGGGTCCCCAGCTGCTTTGGGCAGACTCACCAGTCTTTTCCAGCATCTCTGACGTTGCTCGTGCCTCCCTGTTATGGCTTCTACTTCAGCCTTCCAGGTTCCTGAGTGCGGACGCTCCGCCAGCACCTGGCACGGCTCCATGGACACACGCCAGCTCTTCTTCTCTGCCCAGGCGGACGTCTGCTGCCTCGTCAAGCGACCAAACCTCCAGGACTTCCTGTACTGATCCTGCAGCCTCCACGGTCCTCCTGGTTCGTCCGCAGTGTTCCTTTTCCTATCCCACTGGCCTTCTCTGCTTTGCTCGCTCGTTCGGTGTGCTTTGCGTTCAGGAGCCCCAGCGTGGATGGCAACGTCTCCTCCTGCACTGCTCGTCCCTGCACCTCTCTGTGCCACAGCACCGCTGCCATTTTTAAATGTCCTGCTCAATGAAAGTTTGCAAAAATAACTAGTCTGCGTGTGGTATTGCAAGTTCCTGTACCTTTGCACAAACTCCCTTGTTGTCCTACTCGTCTCAGTACCTGAGTGGTTATGGGAGTTGAAGTCCATATTGAATCTTTTAACTCTGGGATGGTTTTTCTTATGAACTTTACATAAAGGCACATCAGAAACAAAGGTTGTATATGGGAATTGTGGGTGTTAGTGTGAAAGATGGGAACCTGACTAGAATGACAAAGCCATTAATGACTAGAGTATTAGAGGGTCTTCCTCAATGCGGCGGGGGTAGGTCACGGACTCCTCCAATGAAGTCATGACATCTCCCTAGTAGTAGTCGCCTCCCATGTGATCCTCCCTCATACAACCGCCCCCAGTGTCAGGATCAGGTACATACAACCGCCCCCCGTGTCAAGATCAGGTAGCAGCTGCCATCCCCTGGCCGCATGGGAGGAGAGGTCACCGCCGGGGAATCAGTGATGACTACATTGGATTCATCACAACTGAAACATAGCCGCTCCCATTGATTTTGCTGCTGCCTTTGATGCCTTTAATGTATCCAATCCACCATCTGCTTTTGGGTCAAATAAGTGAGATCCATCAAAAGGCATATCCAGAAGGTTGGATTGCACATCTTGTGTACACCCTTTCGAGTGGATTGTGTCCTCCAACGTATTCCTCATCTTTAATATGTAGTGTCCACAGCTCGGCCACTTCAGAAATTTTTGGGCACAGGGCGCCCTGCGACAATGGCATCGAGTTGATGTCCCTCGAAGGCCTCCGTCGAGGGTGATGTCATCAGATGTTATAAGTAGCATGCACGGCGCCCGTTGCCTCAGTTTCGTTTTTTCCGCAAACATGTTTGCTTCGTGAAACTCAGCGCGCCTCATACTTACTATTGTTTGCTGTTTAAGTTCATTGATATGTCTTAGTCTTCGACTGCCAACAACGCCTCGGTCCAGATTCAATAAATGCCGGGACTGCGGCTCCAAGATGTCCATCACGGACCCGTATCGAGTCTGCTTGTGGT
This sequence comes from Ambystoma mexicanum, assembly GCF_040938575.1. NCBI lineage: Eukaryota > Metazoa > Chordata > Amphibia > Caudata > Ambystomatidae > Ambystoma > Ambystoma mexicanum. The sequence continues at coordinate 589,336,056 of NC_090923.1, read as the reverse complement.
GCCTCGGCGAGGGCCATGACACAGATACGTGCTCCAAGTGCCAGTCAATGACTGGAAAGGCCTTGCGGGAATGAAAGGGGAAGCTCAAGGTAGGCAAGTTGTCCAAGTCCCCACCTGTTGGGCCTTCCTTCCACCGATGAGTGGAGAGGCGACTCTCCTCGGAGGAAGAAGGCCAAGCATTCAAGGTCCAGGAGTGGCTCCCGCCACTCGTCCTCGTCGAAGCGCTCGGAGAGAAGGCATCGCCAGTCGCCTTCCTCGTCCTCTTCTTCAGACGGCACACCAAGAGGGTGAGTTGCCCATCCAAGAAACTGATGCCAGCTGAGTGGGAAGCTTCCTGCGAGGAAATGCTTAAGGTTTTTGAAAACCAGAGCAAGGCCCCATCCGTGCCTTCTGTTGAAGCCGGCAGGGAACAGTCTTGTCTGGAAGCTCGAGCACCTTCGAGCCCGAGTAAATGGCATGATCCTCATCGGGAGCTTTCGAGGCCTTGTCCGGACAAGGTATCTAAGGATTGATCGAGACATGAAGCGAGATCACGGTCTTCATCCCCATCGAAACCGTCCAAACCCTTGATGCAGTCGAAGCCGTCAGCACCACGCCAGTCGATAGTGCCTGTCGGGTCCTCCACCCCGGTCAGACCCTCGATGCCTTCAGCGTCGATGCCATCAGTGACAATTTTGCCGTGCCGGCCCTGGTAACGGTGGAACCTCCGAAAAAGCTGTTGTCTAAGTCGAAGTCAACGACTTTGAAGCCTCTGGCTGTTATACCTGAGAAAAGGTGTACTGTTCTGCCAAAGAAAGACTTCTTTGAGTCCCTCACTTCAATTTTTGAGGAGGAGGAACGTTCTGATGAGGATGATGTTCCTTTTGGTCTCCAGTTTGAGACCCCTTATGTGCCCGAATGCCTCATCTCGGAGAAGAGTACAATGCAGGATCTTTGTGATACCTTGCATAATGCAAGTGGTATAGACACTTCTCCAGAGCTGGAGTTTGGCAAGCCAGACCCAGGGGAGCATGCCGACTCCTCTTACAGGTGACTTATGTCGAGAGTTGTGGAGTATTTGGGCTGGTCTAAACCTCCTGCACAGTATGATCAGGATGATCGGACAGACATTTTGGATCTGGGTCCCTCTACAGATGCAATATTACCATTTCATGTGGCTCTGCAGAACAGGGTGCCCAGAAATTGGAAAATCACGGAGACTAATTTGGCGGTGAACAAGTTTCTAACAATATACAACCGTCCCTCCAGTAGCGACCCTTGCTACCTGTCATCTCACCCCACTCCTGAGAGTCTGGTGGTCCAGGCAGCCACAGCTACTTCGAAACAGGCTGCGTACCCTACCTTCCCTCCAGATAGATATGATATATGATAGTTTATTTATATAGCGCCTATACACAATGTGTTTCAAAGCGCTTCAAGGCAAGGGAGGGAACAAGGGAAAATATAATCACATTCTTACAGGCCATGAACAGTAAGGATGTGAATTTAACTATTGTACTCGGCCTGACGATATTTCAGATGGTGCAAGAGCTATGACATAGATATGGAAGGGAGGGGGAGAGTGGGAAGGAAATGGAAACAGACAGGCGAGTACCGTACTAGGCGTGACAACATTTCTGGTAGAGCCGGAGAAAACAAAAGGTGAGGGAGAGGCGCGCAGAAAGGTAGGGGAGAAACAAAACAAGCGACTATCATGCTAGGGATGATAAGCGCGTGGATGGATGGGCGCGCAAGGTATTTTCAGCTGGGAGTATGGCATTGAAATCTGCCATCTCTGCTTGTGCATTGGCAAGATTTTCATACACTCTGTGGGAGTGCATATCTATGGCGGTAGAGCATATTCCCAAATGGGAAGAAACGGAAGGCTTGCTGGCTATTGTTAAGGATGGCAAGGCAGCAATGTGTGAATCCCTTCAGTCTGGGTTGGATGTTGCAGACAATTTCAGCAGGTCCATGGCTATGAGCACCTGAATACGCAGATTTGCGTGGTTGCGGAAGTCGGGTTTTGCACCTGATGTGCAGGCTAGACTTCTGAACATGACATTTGACGGGTCTCAACTTTTTGGCAGCAAGGCTGACTAGAGCCTTGAGAAGCTGCAGACCTCTAAAGCAGCAGCCAAGTCTTTGGGTGCCGCTGTTAGGCAGCCTCAGCCTTTTCGCCCTAGCGGACAGCAATGGAGGGGTAGATCTTTTTGCTACTTCTACTCATTTGGAAGGGCAAGAGGAATGGTCAGTCAAAGAGGCCAACATAAGTTTCCTCATGGTGGACGAGGTAGCGGTGCCAAGCCCACTCAAGCAGCAGTCTCTTTGCCATCAAGCTCTGCAACAGCGGCTTCAAAACCGCTCTGAGGCCTTCAGTCACAGCATCTAGAAGAATGGCAAGACATTACTTCAGATGCTTGGGCTCTAGAAACAATAGCCCACGGGTACTGCCTTCCTTTTATACAGAAGCCCCACACCAATCCACCAAGAATACACTCTGAGGATTCCAGATCCGCTCCTTGTGCAGGAAATATTAACCCTGTTAGAGAAAGGTGCTATAGAACCAGTGCCGGTAGCGGAGAGGAACAAGGGATGGTCCTTTTTGATTCCCAAAAAGGACGGGTGACAGACTCATCTTGGACGTTAGACATTTTAACAAGTTCCTCAGGAAGGACAAATATAAGATGGCAACACTTTCTCAGATTCTTCAGGCCCTCCAACTTCAGGATTGGTTGGCGTCATTGGCCCTTCAAAACGCTTATTTTCGTGTGCCGATCCAACTCAAGCATAGGAAATACCTGAGGTTTCGCCGCTGGTGGCTCGCACTATCAGTTCTGAGTTCTGCCATTCGGGTTGACCTCCGCCCCGAGGGTATTCACCAAACTGATGGTGGTATTGGCAGCACATCTCAGGAGAGGGGGGGATTTACGTCTACCCTTATCTGGACGATTGGCTGACCAGGGTGCGTTCTCCCGAACAAGCCTTGGCTCATCTCAGTGTCACCTGCCACTCCCTTCACAGACTGGGCTTCTCCCTCAATTTCAAGAAGTCCCATATGACACCTTCCCAACGGCTCCAGTACATCAGGGCTGTTTTGTTCACATCCTTGGGGAAGTGCTCGCCCACCCAGGGTGAGGGCTCAAGACATTTTCCAGATGGTAACCAAGTTTCAGAGTGCCTAGAGTCTTCCGGCCTTCGACTTCTTTGGGTTGCTCGGCCTCATGGCCCGTTTAAGAATGAGATCCATTCAATGGGCTCTCAGGACTCAATGGTCCCAATTCTCAGGCAACATGTCGGATCGCCTTCAGATTCCAGTCAGGGTCTCACAGGATCTTCTGTGGTGGGCCTGCGAGGAAAATCTTATGAAGGGAGAGCCGTTTTGGCAACCCTGGCCGGAGAAAACTGTAGTGACGGACGCTTCCCTCACAGGGTGGGGCGCTCATGCCAATGATGTGACCATCTGCGGTCATTGGTCTCCATCGGAGTCCAAACTACACCTCAATCTTTTAGAGCTGCGAGTAATCAGGCTAATACTGAAAGCTTTCCTGCCATCTGTACGTGTAAAGAAAGTCCTGATAATGATGAACACCGTGGCCATGCATTACCTCAACAAGAGAGGAGGCGTTGGGTCACTGTCTCTGTGCAGAGAGGCAATGTAGCTCTGGTACTGGGCAATTCAAGAGGGAATCTCCATAGCGGCTATTCACCTAGCCAGAGAGGAGAACACAGCGGCGGAAGCTCTGAGCAGGCAGGGCACTGTCTCCCACGAGTGGGATCTAGCTCAGGAAGTCCTTCGAGAGATCTTCCCCCTTTGGGGAACCCCTCAAGTGGATCTGTTCGCGACCGCTGCCAACCAGAAGTGCGAGCGGTACTGCTCAAGGGAATTTCCTCCAAGTCGAGCTCTAGGAGACGCGTTTGTGGTGGACTGGGAATTCCCGCTGCTGTGGGCGTTTCCTCCAGTCCCGTCATCCCTCAAGTTCTCAGGAGATTGAGACGGTTCGGGACCCACATGATCCTCATTGCTCGGGATTGTGCCAGAAGATCGTGGTAACCAGATCTTCTAGACATGTCCATCTGTTATTCGATGAGTCTTTCCCCAAAGAGAAGATCTTCTATCGTGAGAGGAAGGTCGGGTTCTCCATCAAGAGGTCAAGACTCTCAACCTTCACGCATGGTTTCTGAAAGGTTGAGATATAAGGATTGGGACCTCCCGGATTATGTAATAGAGGTGTTGCTTTCGGCCAGGCGGCCGGCAACAAAGTCTCTGTACCATCTCTGCAGAGACAAGAATGTTAATCCTTTTCAATGTTCAACTCCGGATGTTCTATCCTTTTTGCTTTCTTTGGCACACAAGGGTCTTCATTTGGGGACCATTAAGGGTTACCTAGCAGCGCTCTCAATCTTTAAGCGCTCATCCCAAGAATGCTCTTATTTTAAGATTGCACTGGTTACTTAGTTTCTAGAGGGGCTCATGAATGTGTTCCCGCCATCACCGTTTCAGGTTCCGGTTTGGGACCTTAACTTGGTCTTAAAGTTTCCGATGGGTGCTCCTTTTGAACCATTGCACTCATATCTGTTGAGGTTGTTGACCTTTAAAACTATTCCATTGGTGGCTATTACATTTGCACATAGAGTGAGCGAGTTGCAGGCACTTTCTTCCAAGCCACCTTATACTGTATTCCACAAGGCCAGGGTTGTATTGAGAGACAGACCCTTCCTTCCTACCTAAGGTAGTTTTGGACTTTCACTTAAGTCAGAAAATTGTGCTTCCTGCCTTCTATCCTCCTCCGCATCCTGGTAAGGATGAGGAAAGGCTTTATAGATTGGACCCTAGGAGAGCATTAAGCTTTTATATTTCCAGAATGTCCAAGGTGAGAGTGGACAACCAGCTCTTTGTGGGGTATACAGGGCACAAACTACGCCAGGCTGTTTCTAAACAGACCTTTTCTAGGTGGATCATCCTCACTATTTCTGAATGCTATTGGCGGGCAAGGACCCTCCCGAGGGCTTGCATGCTCATTCCACCAGAGGCATGGCTACGTCAACAGCCCTACAAAGGGGTGTCCCTATAAAAAACATCTGTGATGCTGCAGCGTGGTCTTCAATACACACGTTTACTAAGCATTATTCCCTGGATACTTCCCCTGCTCAGGATGTGGTGTTTGGTAAGGCAGTGCTTTACTCTGCCCTTTAAATTCAAATGTACAAAATTCTTCACCCTCCTCCAAACATGGATACTGCTGTGGGAGTCTGTCAAAGATGAGAAATATGTTGGAGAACACAATCCATCGAAGAACAAGTTACTTACCCCTCGTAACGTTCTTTAGATTGGATGTTTCTCCAACATATTCCTCATCACCCTGCCAACATACCCCTCTGTAGAATTTCCCATGCTATTGTAGCTTTCGTTTCAACAAGGCTGAGTATGGTCAGGCCCGATTTATGGGAACATCTGCTACACGAGGAGGGGGGCGGGGGGAACAGAACTGAGGCAACGGGCACCGTGCGTGCTACTTATAACATCCGATGACGTCACCCTCGACAGCGGCCTTCGAGGGACATCAACTCGACGCCATCGTTGCAGGGCACCCTCTGATGAAAAATGTCCGAAGCAGCCGAGCTGTGGACACTACATGTCAAAGATGGGGAATACGTTGGAGGAACGGCCAGTTGAAAGGACGTTACCAGTGGTAAGTAACTTGTTCAATTTACTAAGCCTGGCAAACCTGTGAAACAGAGCTTGTGGCCATCGCCCTCCCCATGCAGTCTCCTGTACCTAGACCTGATTGGAGTGCTTGGCACATGGCCTCTTTGCCATAACCAACAATATTCAGGAACCCCTCCTCATCTCTCCCTCTGGGATGTGCTCTGCCACCTCAGATATCGCCAACCATACTGTCTGCTTGTATTAGGTGAGCAAACATGTCACGTTAACGGCTTTTAGAGCCATGCTACCTGAAGCAACGAATTTCTTAGTGTTGTAACTCTTGTCAAGGGGCAGAGAGGGATAAGAGCTTGTTGTAACACTCAAAGTCACAGCTTGAACTACCAGGCTGCCATGAGTGAGGTGTATTGAGACTAAGTCTGGGTCAGAAGATGCAGGAATATATTTCTTTATCAAATATTTGTGCACTGCAGGCATAGAGAGGGTTTTTTTTCCATAGCTCCAACAGAGGACCTTTAATGATGGCATGGAAAGGCAATAAAGGTTCGACCCATGTCCCTGTGTAAATGATGTCTGTGAGATAGATCATATTCTGATATCTCTTTCGCAAGGGGACCCCAGCCAAGAGCATCTATGACTTTCGCCATAATATTTCTGTAAGCCGCATTAGTATTTGCTTGATAGTCAGGGTACTCTAATTCCACTTCTAGAGAAGTGTCTAGCTGAATAGTATCCTTAAGATGCAGTGCATTCAGCTAACCTGTCCTTTTCATATTGGAACCCCGTCAGGGATTTGAGTCGGTCCCAACGGCTCAAATCCAAAATGATTCAGGTGCACGTCCGCAATAAAAATGCTCATGAGCGAGCCCAAGAAATTCTTTGTGGATTTTGGAGAAAACCTCAAAGTCTAGGATTGATCATCCCTCGACGTCCAGTGGTCTTTAGAGTTTGGCGCTGACACAACATCGAAGAGCACAGCGGCTGATGGGCTATTGAGGTTTTAACCATCTCAGGTCTTTTGGGCGCATTGAAGGGTTGGGACTCAGAGACCCCTCTGACTGTCAAGTAGGGGTGTCACGGTATTAGTTTTATGACGGTACGATAACCTTCTTGCCAAATGACGGTATATCATGGTTATCGCGGTATAGCAGGTGGAGTTAAATAATCTTAACAAATATTTTCTAAAAGGTCATAAATTGACAGATTTAGCATCACAAACAAAACCAGGCACCCAGGGCCAGAATTGGGCTTTTCAACATGCTTTCCACTGAAATGCCTTGCTTCCACCAAACACGAACACACGTGTGGGGAGGGGGGGGGGAGCCCTGCTGCAACTGGCAAAGCAAACTGAATAGCTTTTCTTAAGTGGTCATTTAGGCTTTATGCTCCCCCACTGGCTACTGGTGAAGATGAACATGTTGCCATCTTGATAACCTGCATGCCACCGATCAATGGAGGCTGATGGTAGTATACGCTTGTGCGCATATACACACACAGACACACACACACACACACACACACACACACAAACTCTCTTTACGTTACAGCCTTTAGTTTACTTGCGGGCCAAAAGGTGTTCAGTAATCACGGACATGTTACCCTTTGGTATGGCAGCAGCGAATACGCACAGAGATGAGTGACTTATTATATGTAAATTCAATGATAGAACCAGGGAAATCCCCCATTGCCATATGTTTAGAGAACATTATCCATTATAAATATATAAACCCCAAAGCCGCCAACCCAGAGTAACCCCTTTTCCTTCTTGGCACTGTATCTATTCTTCCTATTGCTAACATATTGATTTTGTGTCAGGCACGTGTGGTTTATGGAATGGCATTAAAAACTGCTCCAACTGAAACTACTTGGCAGACGGCACATCCAACAGTGCAAGACCAAGACTGCGCAGCACTTGCTTACTGCAGCCTTTCCAAATTGAAGATTGAAAAGCACACTTTACGGTATGAACGGTATAACGGTATAAACAATGTGACGGTTATTATTGTTCAATTAAGTGGTTCACAGTATCTTTAACGGTATACCGTTATACCATTACATCCCTACTGTCAAGCACAGTGGGCTTGACGGTCTTTGATGGGTTTTTTACTTGAAGAGGCAGCAGACTCCCTTTTACGAAGACCTTCAACATTGTCAATCCGAATTCTTGCCACATTCCTGCTGAGGTGGTTTTTGGGGGAAGACATATCCTCTGTGAGGTGAAGAGTCCGATGACAAGTACCCCTGTCTCCTCTTCTTCTTAGACACAGACTTATGCCGGGATTCCCTCCTCTAATGGGACCCTTTTCTGTGTTTCTTTTACCTCTTTTTTTTATTTCTCCAGTGATTTTTTGACCGAGGAGCTCTTGCCCTCATCAGAGCTTCACTTTAAGGTCTTAAGCGTCATGTACTGGCATGACCCACAATAGGCGACAGCGTGACCGATACTGAGACATCAAAGACAAACCTTATGAGGGTCAGGTCAATGACATTTTTGTGTCACAGTTGACACGTTTTGAAACCGGAGGATTTCAGAATCAATATAATCCTCGAAAATCGAGGTTATTTTTAAATGAGTCCAAACAAATCTGAGGCATTGAAGAAATGTTCCTGAGGGATGTGCTGAGCATTCAGAAAAAAGGGACTGAGGTCACAGCGTGTGGTGCGGCCTATATGTACCAAAGTCAACATCAAATGAGTACTTGTCGACAGCGCTGAGGTTCCTTGATGCCAGAGCCGCACGCCTCCCCCTGCTATCAATATTTTCCAAGATCTGCTACCGCAGGAAGAATATATCTAAAATGAAGAATCTATGGTAGAACACAATCCATTAGAACAAGCTATTTGCAGTGGGAAGGATGCATGGTAATGTGCTTCCAGGCACCCTGGAGGTTCACAGCACCAAGTCAGTCCCTCCAGGCTGAAAGTGCCTGAATCAGGGAGACTATCTTGAGCTTCCCTTAGGCCGGGAAGTCAGTTAACGCCAAGACGTCTAGGATTGTCCAAGACACTTGCTTTGTCTTTTTGGGGACTGCTAAACCTCAGAGGGAAGATCCCCTCAATCAACCTCATTTGAAACAACTTGGCAATCTAAGAGGAGAGGTTCAATAACATTTGTTAGAGGATAGAGTGGAATGAGAGGACAAGAATAATGTGTACACAATGACATACACAATGCTAAGACCATTGACAAGCAACTGGAATAGGACATGTCAGGTCAAGCCACAAATGCTGCAGCGCCACCCAGAAGACACCCTTGGAAGTTCACCTCCACTTCTGAGACACTGAGAAATGCATTGTGGGTATGCAAATTAGCTCATAATGATGTCAGACTACAGCAAACGGATAATCCCTAATGAGGGTGAAACGTGTATATGTTATTGCCTTGCATCATTGTGAGCTGTCTGCATTGAATTGATACAGCTACATGTAAAAAAGGGCGTCCTTATGTTTGTTTGTTAATTTGATCATGCGCACCAAACCCTCAGGTAGACGGGCGCAGCAGTAAAAGAATTTGAGGCTTGGTTACAGTGCCAGTTGTAGGCAAGTACATACATGTAAATAAAATACAGTAATAAATGCAGTAAAGTACAGTGTATATTACAAAAGGGTGAAGCTGATTAGGTACAGCTCAGGACCGCTTATTTACGATAAGTTTGTACAGTATATACAAGATATACATGTGAGTGCAGAACATATAATACAGTGTGAAGTACCAGATCTCGCTGATCAAGGTGCAAGTTAGAGACCGGGCTAGGCGAGTCCAGTAGGGATAGTGTGGTGACAGGGGGTTATAGGTAGTTGGTGTGAAGCCAGTTGATAGCATTGTGTCTGAAGCTAGTGTAGGGTAGTGGACGTCTACGGTCAATTGGGAGTGTATTCCAATATTGCGCAGCTTTGACTGGGAAGCTAGTTCCTCCAGCCATAGACCGCTTAAATCGTGGGGTTTCAAGCATGAATGAATTGGCGGACCTGGTAGGTTGGCTTGTAGTTCTCCTAAGGATTTTTTCCCCTAGGTATGAGGGAGCTAAGTTGTTTAGGCATTTGGAAGTTATGGAGATAGTTTTGAGGAGAATGCAGTCTTTTATTTTTAGCCAGTGGGTTTCTTTCCTGAATTTAGAGATGTGGTCTCTGGTTGGAACATTCAGTGCTGCCCTTAGGGCATTATTTTGCAGTCGTTGTAGTTTGTCCGTGACGTATTTGTTAGCTCCAGAGTACAGGGCGTTGCAATAATCTAGTCTGGACATAATGAATGCATTGGCCAGGGTAGTGCAGCTGGCGCTAGAGAGGAAAGGTCTGGCAGCGCGGATTAGCTTGCAAGTGTAAGCTGTTGAGGAAGCGAGGGAGCCAACTTGCTTTTTGAGGGTGAGGGCAGAGTCTAAATAGAAACCTAGAGTTTTTACTACAGGCACAAATGTGATGGTATTCTTATCAATATTGAAGGATGTGTAGTTTGAGGGTAGTTTTTTTTAGGTTGGAGGCAGATCCGAGGAGCAGTATCTCAGTTTTATCGTCGTTCAGACAGAGGCCATGGCTCCCCATCCATGCCTGAATGAGGATGTATATCTTGTTCACCAAGGCCAGTTCTGTTTCATAGTTGCCCGAAAGGGGTATGAGGATCTGGCTATCATCTGCATAATTTGTGTAGGTGATGCCCAGTCTGTCCAACATGTCAAACAATGGCTTGGTGAAGATGTTATACATGGTGGGTGAGACACAAGAGCCCTATGGGACTCTGCATGTTATTTGGATCGGATCAGCACAGGTTGATGTTGAGAAGACTCTCATAGTCCGGTTAGCTAGAAAAGATTGGACCCATGCTATAGCTTCCCCTGTGAAATTGGCAGCTATCTTCAGGTGGTTGCATAGAACTGCGTGATCCACCAGATCAAAAGCGGCCGACAGGTCCAGTAGGAGAAGCAGGGCCATTTTTCCGCTATCCTTCAGCTCCTCAATTTTTGTCTTGAGGTCTAGCAAGGCTGTTTCAGTACCATCGAGGGGACGGAAGCTTGATTGCCGGGTGCCTAGCAAGTGGTTAGCTTCCAGGTAGTCCTGGATTTGTAGGATTGCCACTCTGTCAATGATTTTGAGGAGGAAAGGCACTGTCGTGATGGGTCTGTAGATCGTGGGGATGGATGGGTCGAGGGTTTTATTTTTTTAAGGGGAGGACCCAGGATTCTTTCAGGTTGGTTAGTACTGTGTTAGATTTAAAGGATGAGTTTATAAGCTTTGAGATGAAGGGGGCTAGATCCCTGGCTGCGTCCTTTATTATTTGCGCTGGGCAGCTGTCTCTCTTACAGTTAGACGGTTTCAGGGTGAGAATCACTTTTTCAGTGTCAACAATAGATATGGTTTTGAAGCTGAAAGGAGGGATAGTGTTGGATTGGAAGGGGGGTGGTGGTTTATGATCAGGTAGAGGCAGAGTCCTTTTTTTGTATCATTTTGTGTTGGAGGGTAGTGATTTTGTTTCTGTTAGTACACCATATCTTATCCTTGGGAGTAGTGTCTATCGGTTGTAAGGGCGATTCCATTTCCTGGAGGATGGAAGAGAGTTCCTTAGTATTTGATTTAGCTTTGGAGATTCTGTTGTTAAAGAAGTTTTTTTTTGTATTAGTGATTTCTTTCTTATAGAGTTTAGATAGTTGGGTTAATTTAGCTTTATTGTTTTCGGTGGGAGAGTTGCGCCAGATGGCTTGAAGCTTTCATTTTTGTTTTCTTAGGTTCTTAAGTTGGGGTGTGAACCAGGCATTCAGGTGAGCATCCTGCTTACCTTTGCGCAATTTGATTGGTACAATGGTGTCTAATGCGGAGGTCATAGCTTTGTTAAAGGTGTCCACTAGAGTGTCTGGGTCAGTGTTATTGTCAAGGCTATTAATGGTTGGGAGGAGGAGAGGGATGAGTTATTCTGCAGTAATGTCTTTCTTACTTCTGGTAGAAAGGGGGTTGCCATGTTGATAATTTTGGGACTCAAGAGGTCAAGTGTGGCGGTAAGGTTTATTAAATAATGGTCCGTCCAAGGTTGTGGGACAATGTCGGTGAAAGCAATATTGCAGTTGAGGTCTGATACCCAGTCAAGGGTTCTGCCTTTGATATGAGTCGGGGCGAGGACTTTTTGGGTAAGCCCGTGGTCATTGAGTAGGGCTGCGATAGAGTCAGCATGTTTGTTGTCAGGGTCATTGAGGCCAATATTGAAATCGTCCAGCAGCAATGTTTGGGAGTGGTTTTGAGAGTTGTTCGTTATAAGGTTGGTAAGGTCATCTTCGAAGGTCCTTTATGGTCCCGGTGGCCTGTAAATCAAATGGATGGTCAACGTGCGGTTGTGAGATAACAGCAGTTTGGCTGTGAGTAGTTCACAGGAGGAGCACGGGGGAGAGGTGACAAGTCTAATTGGCAAGGAGGATTTATAAATAATGGCTAGGCCACCTCCTTTAGTATTCGGTCTATCTACCCTAAGGATCTGGTAGCTGTCCGGTATAGCTATCATCAGGGTGGGTCCTGCAGCCTCGTGGAGCCAGGTCTCTGTTATGGCGAGTAGGTCCAGGTTATCATTGTTTAATAGGTCTGCAATGTCCGTGCCATGCGCAATCATAGATCTAGCATTAATGAGAGATCCTGTTATCGTTAGAGAGCTCTTGAGGTTAGGATTCTGAGCAGGATTGGTTAAGTGATTATTTTGTATTGAGTGCTTCATTAAGTGAGAGCGATCTGTCACTAAGATTGGGGTGGATGTATTAGTTGCCTGCAATCGCTTGGCCGAGTAGTAGGGGGTGGGTAAGGGTCCAGTGGTGTTACTTGTTTGATTTCATTTCGGTTCATGGATACAGGGTAGTCTTGACCTAAGCCTCATGTTTCTGTCTGTAGGTGGACTAGTATTGTAGGTGGCGGAACCCATGATGATATTGAGGCTGACCGTGATTATAAGGGACAGGGTGTTAGTTGTCTTTCTCATGTTGGGCAGGGCAGTTGGGTGGCAGGCGCTAAGCTAGTATAATAGTGATAGCAGTTGTGATAGAGTTCACCTAGTTTGGCTGGGTTCGAGAATCACAGCATTGGTTGAAAAAAAAGCATGTAACTAATTGTTTAGCACATTCGAAGCTAGTTTAAGCAATTGGGTTCACCTAGATTTGAAAATCAAAGCATAGGTTAAAATAGCATGTAGCTAGTTTAAACAATTGGGTTCACCTACATTCGAAGATCACAACACATGTTGAAGGTGCAGGTGACAAGTTTACGAAGGGGGGGTTCGTGAGTCTGAGTGCGGGTGAACAAGTGGTGACAGTAAAGTTAGTGTTCTGTTATAGCAGTAGGGGTAAGTGGTTGATCAGTTAGACAGTTGCTCCTCTGTGTTAGGTGCACAGTGTCCGTGTGGCTAGGCAGGCAGGGTCCAGGTAGACTGGGCCAGAGCTGTAGCAGTTAGCAACAATAGAAGATCAGTGGCAATTCAGCAGTGTTGTCGTAATGGTCAGATGTATATGTGCACAGATGGGCTGTTACGACTTACGGGGCAATATATATGCAATGTAAGGCAGTAATGCAGTTGATATTAATTAATCCAGCACATGGTTAGTGAAGCATGTATATGTTGATTTCAGAGATCAAATTAGCAGTCGATCTAGGTAGATCACATACAACGCAGCGTGTCATTCAGAGGCAGGATAAATAACATATGCATGATGTGACACAGGACAGCATAGGCTGGAGGCGGCACAATGTGGGGTCAGGCATACATATATAGCAGTACAGATTGTTAGGGCAGTGTAGATTTTGAGGCAGCTCAAGGCAGTGGCACTGAGTGTAGTGGACCAGAGTAGTGTCTTTGCACAGAAAGCATCTTGCAACTGTGGGTCGTGTTAGGACACGACACTGAGGCAGAGTTAGTGTTCACAATAGTATTGAGACAGAAGTGGAAGTGCAGTACTTCTGGGCACAGTACCTTATGCTGGAGACATCCAAGGCAGTGATTCGTGAGAGACAGGGTTTCTGGCAAGTACCGGCATGGACAGGCTAGGACAGATGTTTGCCTTCGTTCATGGCCTTAGTGAAGATAGCCAATACAACGTCGGGAGGCGCGAGCCGGCCAAGTTCTAGCCAGCGTTAGCCAATCGGAGTAATCTGCAAGGTGGGGTGGGTCAGAGCCAGGAAACGTGGCTCTTCTGCCGCTAGGCATCCATCTTGGACTGGTGCCACATACAGCTTAGAATAGGTCAGGGGCAAAGGTGTGGCATACATCTGTGATGGGGGCCTGCATATGATATCATTCATGGCCCAGAGGGTGCAGCAGGTGCCGAAGCGCATTTAACAGCGCTTTCAATGAAAATAAAAATAATGATGGCGAATGGGCCGCGCCTTATAAGACGAAGCATACCCACAATGCATTGCTTTGTCTTTGAACTGAAAGTGAACTTCTAGGGATGGCTATCGGGTAGCGCTGTGGCATGTGTGGCTTGGTAGAAGAACTGGCCTATTCTACTCTGACGTTTCAGGTACAAGGGACTTCAAGTATTTTTTTCATTTAAACCCACCTTAACATGGTGCTCGCTAAGCAACTTTAAGATAGAGAAAAATATTCACATTAAACAACCAGAGTAAGAAATTAAATTTTTTTTGTAGGTTATTTTGGAACCTTCTAGACCATAAGATAATAAGAATAGCATATTTCAATTACATAGGACATTCATTACATTGCATCATATTCACTCTTCTGTAACAAAACTCCTGAATGTTCCCCTGATCAACATGCATATGATCCACTAACAAAAAAAAGTGCCACTTCACACATATCCAATGGCTTTTGAGAAATACCACAAACAAAACACCCTGCTTTATAAAATTGTATTTGTGGCTTCCTATTAGACTCTAAGTTGCTCTGACAAAAAGACAACTTAAATAGCTGGGTGCTTGTGATTGAGATTCAAACAAACATGGTATGTTGTAAAGGTGATACATAATGTAATGCGTTCAGCAAAGGTCCCGTTTGCTGCAATGGTGAGGCAGATTAAAACACCAGTATTTATAAGCATTGTATGACGAATGGAGAATAAAGCCATCACTTGTAAAGGCAGGGAGGAGTTACAAATAGGGGCAGCGAAAATCTTTCAAACACGAGAGCCCTTGTGTGAAAAAATATCTTTAAACACCTGTAACTGTTAGCACTGTGCAAACTGTGTTTTACTCTTTGAAGAATGTGGACCTTGACAGATGTATGAGGAAGGCTTTGTCTCCATGTCTCACTCAGACTGAACGAAGCAGTGACAACAAATCAGGATGATTTGACCAAGTTAATTTTTATTTTTTTTATTTCTATTTGGTTTAACAAATGTTTTGAACAAATTAATTTAAACCTTTACAAAATATTGCGCAATAACCTTTAAACTGCATACCACTCATAAAATACCCGGAGACATACACCAAACAATCATTAAAGAAAAAGAGAGGAGAGAGAGGAGAGAAACCAAAAGGGAAACAAATTAAAAGAATGTATTTTTCATTAGAACCAACAGTATCAATCCTATCCCATCAAAAAATTAACTTAATTACACCTTTCCGTATTTCTTCCATCTTCAATCTGTCACAGAGTAATTTAAAAAATGTCTCTAACTTTAAAACCTTATCACCAATATTTTTAGTTCTTTCCATAGTTTAAATATAACAAATTCCCCTTTTCTCATTCTCTTTTTTTCTCTAACTCAGGCGGTTCAGAGTGCTCAGTATGTCTACAACCATCAATGTCAAGAGCACTTCGTGTCCCGCTATCATTCTATACCACAAATTATCTGATGTTAGTCTTTCGTTCCCTAGAACGAATCTCTGCAGTTTTTCTTATCTCAGGGGCCACGTGCTTTAGCATTCCATTAGTAAATACCGAAGAGATTGATTTGATGGCGTAGCACATACTCCACATAGTTTGATTGCCTTTTCTCCCTGTTGTCGAGCTTCTAAGATCTCGCCAGTGGGCAGTATATTAAGTCTAGCCCTTAAGAAATTGTTCCTGAATTTGCTATCTGGTATTTCACTAAGTATTGTGGGAGAAATCCTAGTTTATCATCAACTACCAGGAATGCTTATGGGGAGTTGTGGCCCTTACTTTTGCAATAGTCTCTATCCAGTCTAATAATTCCATCTCCCGTTTCACTTTTAAAGGGTTGGCAATGACGGTATCGAGATTTGATTCAGTTTTAGCCAACACAGTTTTCACTCTGGTTTCTAACCCAGCCAATGTTCTGGACTTCGAATGGATAAGATGCTCTTTAATATCCTCATAAAGTGAGCCCGGTTTAGGATTTATGATCTCTCTATAGAGTGATCATAAGTTTCCATTCTACCAGACAGTTTAATGATTTCAATCCCAATTCATAACGCACATGCCACCCAGGAGTACTCAAGGGTAAATTTAAGGCCCCCTTCCACACTCTACCTTCTAGCTTATAACAGTTTGTATCCCACATGTGTGGTTTAGCTTCTAAACCATAGAGTACTATCAGAACTATTTTCGCTACATAGTATTTTAACATTGGAAGGCTAGAGAATTTACAATATTTAGAATTGATTTTTTTCAAATGAGGTATCAAGGTGAGGGTTTTAGTGAGGATTTCTTGTTCAGATTTATAAACTGCTGGACTTGCATATATCTTCTAACACAAGTATATTAAATCTTCAACTTGCAGGATTTCTTGACCTTCTAAAGCCCATTTCTTAAAACTGATCGTTTTCCTCTGGTGTTTGAATAATAGGATCTTTGATTTTTTGGGGTTTATAACCAGCACGTTCAAGTCTGCATACTCTCCTAGACTACATAGCGCTGAAGGCCGATAGCTGTCCTGTCAACCAAAACGATACTGTCCGCATAGGCCAACCAGAATATCTTTTTCCCATTTAATTCTGGACTGGCCAAAGCCGACGAGATCGGATGTTTCCCCACGTCTGCTAAGAATCGGTTGAAAAACAGAGGTGCCCCAAGGCAACCCTGACTCACTCCCCTTTAAACCCCCACTGACTCTGAAAGATGACCCCGATTATCCAAACGAACCCTCACTGACGTCCCTCTGTGTATTTCCATTAGCATTGACAGTAGCAATTCCGGGATCCTTTTTTCCCTAATGCCCTGAAGAGGTCAATCCAGGCTCCGTACAGAGGCATGCCTCCCTTCAACATTGCAGATTCGCTTGACAGATTTAATATAATCCGATTTAATGATGTTGACAACCCCTTTCTAAATCCTGTTTGAAAACAGGATAAAGCCTCTGCACACTCCACGCAAACCAACAGCTCATTCAGCAATAATTTCATGAAAATGTTGCTCTCGATGTCAAGGAGGGCGATAGGACGGTAGTTAGCTGGATTTGTCCCATAGCCCTCCTTGAAGAATGGTATTACCAGAGCCATCTTCCACGAAGAGGGCAACTGTTTTTCCCTCAAGATCTCGCCATACAGCTGTTTTAGTAATCTAGACCATAGTATTGGATCTTTTTTAAGTACTTGGTACGTAAGGCCATTAGGCACAGCTGCTCTTGACGTTGAAGCCTTGGATATTATTCCCTTGATGTCCTCCTCCTCCACAGAAAGGTTCCACCCATTATCTAGAGGCAGGCATTCTAGTTCACCTTGGGGCGTCTTAAAAATGCCAGTTAGATGTTCTATCAATTTTTTTTTCGGGAACCAGGTTACATAATGAACTGTTGGACTGAAAATCAAGTTGGCTAATTGCTGACCAAAACTTCTTGAGTTTGACTCGGAGACCAACTTTAACATTTGCTCTCTGTGTCTTTGCAGACGGAGCATTTTTTTTATTTTTTTACCCAGCCCCTTTACCTGTTTTTAATTTCCTTTACTTCCACGTTATATTCCCTTTGGCCTAGATGTAGACTCTTTGATCTGCGGATTCTTTCCTTAGTTCCCATTTGCGTAGCCATGTTTCTTCATCAAAGTCATAAATATGCTTATATTGTGTTTTCATTGAGGGCAGTTTTGGGGGGGCGCTATAGACCAGATAAAGTTCACACGTTCATGTGGCTTTTAATATCTTTGTGGTACAGAATCTGGGATCCCATTTAGCTTTCTGTTTTGCTCCCTTCCTTCCGTATTTTACCAGCCTTAACTTCCCCTTCCTCCCTATTAGTATGTGATTATGCAGCATCGCTGTGGCTGTTAAGAGGTCTGTAAATGCCAGCTCTAGTCGTGAATGATCACTTCCTCCCTCATGTTTCACGTCTAACGTTGAGGTACAGGAAAATAGACCTTCACTAACAAAGATGTAGCCCAGCACAGAGGCCGATTTGCCTCTGTGCCACGTCGTGCATGGATCTACATCTCCACTCGAGCTTCCATTTGCCATTTACAGGTCCCATGTATTCGCACAGTTAAGCCATGCATGCCCCTTCTTATATTTTTTGTATTAAACACCCCCCTTTCCCTACCCTTTGCTGGACACACTCAGAATTAAGATGTTCGTTCCTTCCCATTCTGCCTTAACTCTTCCCATTAGGTCTGCTAATTGTGTCAGAAATACATGGAGAACAGAAGAGGCGGGGTCCAGTAAATGTCTATCACTATCAATACTAAATTCCCCGAATTAAGGGCCAGCTAAACTTTGCATGCTAATATTCCCATCTCATCTTGAAAGATGGGAACAATTGATTTAACTGAACTACATTTAAATGCTATAAGTAGACATCCCGCAGGCCGTCCCTTTGCTTTTTGGCTAGCAGGCAAGCAGTGTATTACAAACCCCTCGATCTCTATGGGGTTTACGAGCCATGTTTCTTGGAATAAAATTATATCCATTTTGCCAAACAGGTAGTCTCTCATAGCTTTTGCTCTAAATGTACTGGAGCCCTGCGTATTCCAACTTATCACGTGAAATCCTTTCTGACTAAAGAACCTGTGGACCTATTCCCATACTGTTAAGCATCTGCGACAGTATGTCAGGCAGAGCAGCCAAAACTTTTTCCTGGTTTGAACCCTCTCGATCAATCACCAAACCTTCCATCTCGTTGCATATTACTTCTTGATAAACTATCAATTCGAGTGCTGCAGATAAAAGGTATTTTAAATGGCTCCTTGGCTATTAGCCCCTCATATTCTAAGGCTCTAGCAGCCTTTAAAATTGCCCAGTATGCCTTTTCTGAGCTTAACCCAATTTCAACCGAGGATAGAGATTTCCACGATAATATTTTATTGGGTTTTATATTTCAGTACAACATACACAGCAATGCATTAGATTATACATTACAACACTGTCAGGGGTCTGCTACGCTATCGCAGTCTTTGATGGACGAGATGACTGACTGTACTCTTGCGTCTATGTCTATAGTCTGTTCCTTTGGTGAGTGGAGACAAGATCTGTTCCTGAGGAGCTGTGCCTGGGGTTGAATGTTTAATAAAGTGGGGAACATTGAAGCCATCTGGTGAGAGGAGGACTCATGGTGAGCGCTGGGAATTTAGCTGCGTAGTCAATGAATGGGTCCCATGTGTTTATTGTCCCACAAAAGGAGCCCAATCTTATTGCAGTGATTTTTTTGGCAACTGCTATGTCCCAGCATTTAGACCACCATAAAGCTATGGAGGGGCCATTTTCGTGTTTCCATAGTCGGGCCATCGCGATTTTTGCTTCAAGGAGAAGATGCGTGCATAGACGGGGGATTTGACCAGAGACTGGAAATGCGCCGTTTCCGGTTTCACCCAACAAGACGATTCCTGGGTCCCAAGGTATTGCGAGACCGGAGATTTCTTTAATATGTTTTAATATTTCTTTCCAATATATCTCCACTTTAGGGCATATCCAGACCATATGGAACAATGTGCCAGGAACCGGGCACCCACGCCAGCAGGTTGTGGGGATCTTCGGGTTGGCTCTGTGGAGTTGAGCTGGGGTGATATAGTAGCTTTAACAAAGTTTGTATCCCCCTTCCCTATTCGAAAAGCACTGAGAGCTTTTGTGTAGCCTTGCCCATATTTTCCCCCACTCTTCCACCTCGATCGCTGGTCCCAGATCGTTTTCCCACTCTAGCATATATCTTTCTTTTTACCCCAGGTCAGCCCTGTCCATTAGACGATAGATGGTTGAGATCCTACCTCTATTGGTTGGAGTCGTTAAGGAGAGCTCTAACGCTGTTAGCTCTCTGGAACATTTTTCTCGGGTTCCCCTGTGGGATATCCAGTGCCTGATTTGAGTATAGCGAAATCTCTCACGCTGCCCCACCCCAAATTTTGTTTTACATCTCTCAAACGAGATGGGGGCCCCCCCATCTTCTAGAAATTCGCTAGTTGTACTCAGCCCACCCTCTATCCAGGCCTGAAAACAGGATGGGGGGATTCCCTGGCAAGAAGTCGGGATTATTCCAAATGGGAGTCAGGGGACCAAGCGAGCCACGGAGGCCCCATATACGGGCTACCATTTTCCAGCATTGAACTGTTGTTAATGTGGATAGGAGGGGACCGTTGTGTGCATGTGGCTTAATGTTTGGTAAGTGTGGTAAGCTAGAGGGTGTAATCTGGGACCAGGCTTCTTCGATTTGTGTCCACTTCGGGGGGTCTACCTCTTGCATCCAGGAGAATGCGTGCAATAATTGGGCGGCTAACGTGTATCTGGCCAGATCGGGTACTCCCAACCCTCCCTGTGCTTTCCCCCTCAGCATAATGCGTTTGCCAATTCGAGGCCTTCTCCCCACCCCACCAGACGAATTCTTGTATTTTCTTCTGAAGGGCTTTTAGAGCAGGACCTGGGATCTGGATTGGTAGCGCTGTGCAGTGGTAGAGCCATCTGGGGATTAAGTTCATTTTAATGGCCGTTATTCTCCCGAACCATGAGATTTCATGCTGTTTCCACCTTTTAAGATCGTTCTGAAGGTCACTGATTAGTTGAGGGATGTTACTTGTATACAGGCATAGTGGGTCTTTTGTGATGTGTACCCCGAGGTATTCGATTGGTCCTGACGCCCAAGGGATTAGTGTTAGAGGGGATAAAGAATCTTTCTCTTGTGAGGAGATGTTAATGGCTAAGGTCGCGGACTTGGCTAGATTTACCTTGAACCCTGACAGGACGCCAAAAGCTTTAATTTCTGCCCATAGTGCTTCTAGTGACGTTGTTAAGTTTGATGCTGTAATTAAGACATCATCTGCATATAATGCAATTTTATATTCTCGACCACCCATTATTAGCCCTGTTATGCTATTGTTTTGCCTAATCTTAGCCGCAAAGGGTTCCATAGATAAGGCGAAAATGAGAGGTGAGAGTGGGCATCCTTGCTAGTGCCCCTGGATATGCGTATACTTTCTGACCTGATACCGTTAACCCGCAGTTGTGTTTTGGGAGCTTGATAATTGGCCATTACCCATGTAATAAAATTAGGACCAAAGCCGAAATGCTCGAGAACTGCTCGAATGTATCCCCAGTCCACCCGATCAAAGGCTTTGTGGGCATCTACCGAGATAACAGCCATTCCAACCTTCAGTTTGTGGGCGCTTTCGATTATGTTTATTGTTTTCCTGATGTTGTCGTGAGTGCCTCTTCCCGGGATAAAGCCAGTTTGATCTTGGTTGATTAGAGATGGGAGAACCGGACCTAGTCTCCTGGCTAGAACTTTGGAGAAGATTTTGCCGTCATTGTTCATAAGTGAGATCGGGCGGTAAGAGTCAGGTGACTCAGGGTCCTTCCCAGGCTTATGAAGCAAGATTGTAAGTGACTCGGCCATAGATTCAGTGACCGATTTTGCAGATAAGAAGGAGTTGCACAAGGCTGCCATCTGAGGTGCTAAGATTCTGGCATATTTTTTGTAGAAGTTTGCGGAGAAGCCATCTGGCCCAGGCGCAGTCGATTTAAGAGATTTGATGGCTTTGGTGACTGCATCGGCATCGATGGGGTCTTCCAGGGCTTCTAGCTGAGTTGGCTTTTCGGGGGGTCATAGCCTTCAGGTATTCAGGCAAAGTATCTAGAACTGTGGGGTCGCCGGACATTAGACTTATGGTGTCTAACCAATTCCTTAATTTTCTCTGCCTCAGAGTAGTGTAGTTTCCCATCTTCACCCCGCAGGAATTTTACAAGTTTAATGAACTAAGGAAATAATTAGCATTAAGTCTGCCCACACAAACAGATCAACGAATCCTCTCTGGTACCAACAGCTAACATACATTTCCCCCCTTCTTACAGCATGAGGCAGTTACCTTAACAATTTGCAAGTTTGGATGAAGAATGAGTCATCCACTGCAGTGTTTGAGAGTATATAGAATAACATAAAGCTGAAAACTCTGAGTTCCTGAAAATTAAGCTATGAAATAGAAAACATTAGTAATTGTACAAAATGTACACTGAAGCAAACCCAATTCTGCACTGTGCAGACATCTCTTACATGTTAAACCAATAATATATCACAGTGAAAATTGGGGTACATTTTACCTTGCCTGGTCAGCCGCTGTCCCCCTTCCATATTTTATCTTCCATAGTGCATATGTATGCTTTACACAGAGTAAATTGAGCATTTGTTTTAGAGGTTAAACTTTCATTTGCACTTTACCTCTACAGCATCTGTCGCTGTGATTGCATGGAGAATGAACTTGACTATAACGGGTAAGTCTTCAAGTTCGACCGCAGACAAAGTAGACATGACAGATTGACGAACCTACAGGACAGAAATACAATTTACAGCTTAAATACCTGGGTGGAATTATTGTGTAGAAACAGGTTTTTGTGGTCAAGGCTGTTCCAGCACTATGCTGTACCACCTTCGGCAGATCCAAAATCAATCAAGATGCCCCTACGTTTCAGCACTGCAGCCCATCAGTAGGGTGTCTGTTTCCTTACTATTAGGATAATGTCACCTCTGAGCAACAAATCATCAATAACTGATTTCACAGCACAACTATTGCAAAATAGACATAATTGAAAACCCGTTTCACATTCAGCCCCATCTTTTTTAGGCCAGAATCCCATGCAACAATCATTAATGGATCACAGCTGACATGTGTCTTTAGTCTTGCATCCCCAGGCAATCCAGGGTTGCACTATGTCAGTACCCACATTCTAATTAAGGTACACTATTATTTGTGTGGTGCCTTCTAAGGAATAAGCATTTCATTGAACAGAAATATATTGCAGTGCTTATGGTCCCTGAAGTAGAAATCATGTTTTCATAGTCTGCTCTTCCAATAAAAAAAGTCCACATTCCCACACTGAACTACAGAACTGGAACCAAGTGACAGCTAACCTGGGTGTTTAGATACACTGGGAAATTAATTCTTCATGGAGCAGTACCAAAGGGTAACTCAATTGCTGGAACATGGCAATCAATTATGAGGAAAATTGTCTATTTTTTTTTATTGCATTTGGTTTAATCAAACCTTTCCAATTTTAGTCATCTTTATTCTTTCTCCAAGCCAGTGCTGGAAATGGAAAACAATGACTCTGCCCGCACTTCCCCAGTCTCCCTCCATTGAGGGGTATGTGGTTGGGGCTTAGTGTCAGGGCAGAGACCCATCCAAGGTCACACAACTTTTTTTTTTGTTTTTAATTGTTTATTTGTGTTTGGCTTAGAAAATAAACATTTCACAACATTTAATAAAACTGTTAATAAAACAATACATCTGCTAAAAAGAAAAAACAACTCAGTGCAATAATACACAATTAAGCATAATACCTAAAATCCAATAAACTTGAAAGAATTCATTCACAATACATAAATCAAATTTGTTCATGCAATAGTTTAAAGAGAGCTACAAGAAACTTGTACAAGGATAAGGGAAGAGAAACACGATAGCCTTATATCAAACGATACCACAGTGATTGTTCAGCATAAACAAAATCAGTATGTATGAAGGAGTCAAAATGCTGCTGTCTAAAGGAAGTCGTCCTAGGTCAAAACAATATCAAGTGTTTCAATGTTTCAAATTCATCCATATTAGAACACAATCTACAAGTATGTTCAGAGACAGGAATAACCAATCTTGGGCTCTTGCAAGCAAGCATAGGCAATTGATTAAATTGAAATCTCATTTAGAAACTTGCTGGACAACAGGGAAAGAGAGAAACGTATCTGGGAAGCTGGTCTCTTCTGATGAGTTGGATAGTCTTTGTACATGGAACAAGTTACTTACCTGTAACTATTGTTCTCCAGCATGGGTCTGGCATGGATTCACATGCTCATGAATATTCCCTGTCAGGCTGGGAATCCTCAGTAAAAGAAAAACAGTTTCACTTTCACTTACAAACTGTATTTCTCCTTTACACCCATCACTGTCCTCTTGGTCATACTGCCATATCCAATGACAGTCTTCTCCCTAAGCCCCTCCTCCGGCAGCCATCTTCAGATTTGGTAAGCATGTAAAGTGGCAGTATGACCAAGAAGAGCCGCAGAGGGGTCAGAGGGAGCGGTTGCATGTGAATCCATGCCAGACCCATGCTGGAGAAAAATAGTTACACATAAGTAACGTGTTCCTTCTCCAGCATGGGGTCTGGCATGGATTCACATGCTCATGAATAACGAATACATAGTAGTACAACATTACACAACCACGGGAGGTGGCAAGGCTCTACAGAAGCAATTACACTTACCCCTGGAACAGACACACCTCAAACAAACAGGTTGTGTAGCACTGCTTGGCAGACTCTGGACTCCTCCCTGGAATCCCTGTCGACGCAGTAGAATTTCGCGAAGGTGAGTGGACCTCCACGTAGCAGCCCTGCAGATGTCAAGCAGGGGCACACCAGACAAGAACGCCATTGTCGCAACGATCGCTCTGGTGGAGTGAGCTCTCGGACTACAAGGCAGTGGTCGGTTAGCCAAACGGTGACAGTGTGTGATGCAGCCGGAGAGCCACCTTTACATGGAAGTCTTGGACAAGGCCTTCTGATGATTCACAGGACCAAAGTTTACAAACAGCTGTGAAGGCTTCCAAAAACTCTTTGTGCGTGTGACACAGAACTTCAGGGCACGAGCAACGTCCAGCAAATGCAAGGCCCTTTCCTCCGGCGACAAAGGTTTTGGGAAAAAAACAGGTAACATCAAAGGCTCATTGAGGTGGAATTCCGACCGAACCTTCGGCATGAACGAGGGGTGCGTATGTAGCACCACCCTCGATTTGTGGAAAGTCAGGTATGGCTGTTTGCAGGATAGGGCCTGGATCTCACATACCCTCCTGGCAAAGGTGATGGCCACTAGGAAAGTTGTCTTCCATGAGAGGAATATGAGATGAGCTTGATGCAGAGGCTCAAAGGGGCCTCCCATGAGCCTTGCCAGAACCACGTTGAGTTCCCAAGCCGGAGCAGGAGCCATCACCAGCTGGAAAGATCTGAAAAGTCCTTTGAGAAACTCCTTTATGAGTCAATGGGACCAAAGTGATGATCTGTCGATCTGGTGTAGTGGGAGATGGCCGCCAGATGCACCTTGATGGAGGCATGCGGAGCCCGGCCTTGGCCAAGGACAGCAAGTACGGCAGGATCTGTGGGGCTGCGACCATCAAAGGGGTAATCCTGTGTGACCGGCACCACGTACCGAAAAAAACGTCCACTTGTGACCGTAGCACTTCAAGATCGACAACGGTGTGGCTTTTGCGAGGACCTCTCTGCAGTCCGCTGGCAACTCGTATCCTCCAAACTCTAGGGCTGCAGGAGCCAAGCCATTAGGTTCATCGATCCTGGGTCATGATGTAGGATTGCGCTTCCTTCTTTGGTGAGAAGATCCGGAATTACCAGCAGCTTGACCGGAGGCGAGGCTGAGGAGGTCCGGGTACCAAATCTGCCTCGGCCACACCAGGGCGATTAGTATCATCCTGCATTGGCACTGTCTGAGTGTGCTGATGACTCTTATCAGGAGAGGCAACGGGGGAAACACGTACAGAAACAGCCCTTCCCACAGGCAGGAGAACGCGTCCCCCAGGCTCTTTGGTTGGTGGATTCTGCTGACAAACTTCTGGCATTTGGAGTTCACTGCAGTCGCAAACAGATCGATCTGGGGCCTGCCCCACTTGACGAAAATGTGACCCGCCTTTGTCCTGCCTCAGCTCCCACTCATAGCAGGATTGCAACTCCCTGCTGAGGCAGTCTGCAATGGTGTTCTTGACTCCCGCTAGCTGAAGAGGAACGAGGAACATCTCTTGTCTGACGGCCCAGCGCCCCAAGTCCTGCGCTTCCGTGGAGACCGCTGGGGATCGAGTGCCCCCGTTTCCTGATGTAGAACATGGTGGTGTTGTCCGTGAAGATCCTCACCGCCTTGCCCTTCAGAGATGGAAGGAATGACTTGAGGGCCCAGAACACTGCCCGTAGCTCCAGGATGTTGATATGGAGGTCCTTCTCCTCTGGCAGCCACAGGCCTCTGGCGTGCAGACGTCTGGTGTGGGCTCCCCAGCCTTCCAGGGAAGCGTCGGTGGTGACTGTCTCCTGGTATGGAGGGTTTCGAAACCCCAGGCGATGTTGGAGCAGACGCCCCACCACCTTATCGCCCGATGGAACTCGTTGTCGAGCGGGATCTTGTCGGCAAAGAAACTCCTGAAGAGGTCGCATTTGCAACCTGCCGAGCCGGATGGGGTAGATGCAGGACATCAAGCCAAGCAACGAAATGATGGTTCACATCGCGGCCGTCCTCATGGACAACAGCCTCTGCATCAAGCAGGACACCATAATGAGTCTGACTCCTAGGAACAGCACGTTCTGTGATGGTGTAAAGCAGGAATTTGGATAATTGATGGAGAATCCCAGATCTGTCAGTAGCTGGACGGTCGTCTGGGCGTGTCTGATGGCCAGCCCCCGCGAGTAGGCCTGGATGAGCCAGTCATCGAGGTACCGGTACATGTATACCCCGCAGATATAGATCGGCTGCCACCAGTGCCAGGCATTTCGTGAATGCTCTGGGGGCCAACTTCAATACAAAAGGTAGGTATGGAAAAACAGGGTGGTTCTGGATTGTTGGGCTAGCCAAAGTAATGATGAATGAAATTATCGTAAGTGTAATCAGCAAAATATAGATTTTTAATTCTTTCCTGTTTTTTCTATACAGTCAAACACTTTAGCCCTTCAGCCAACACGTGTTTCGACAGTTTGTCTTTGTCAAGGCTGACCAATGGACATTGAGTATGTGCACACATTGGTAACATCCATGTAATAAGAAGACACAGAAATTGTCAATACAAACAAATTCCGGGATTTGGGGAAGGCAAGCACAGAGGTGGACAAGGGGGGTAAAATTAGTTCCAATAGCATGGGCGATCACTATACAACCGTTTACATACTTCTTGAAACTCATTTTATATTCCATAATAAACATAGCTTGTTTGAATCTAGTGCCATAGAGTATCACATATTGTGTTATACGCATTGAGTGAAACTGTGGTGGAAGAAGCACCCAAAAGTTAACATAGGGCTTGTGTATTGTTGGCATAAAATATATCGTTGGAACCCTGGGCTCTTTACTGGAAAGGTATTTCATCTCGTCCTTGGTAAGAAGCCCTAATAGGTGCCATTTTGAAATTTCAGTCTGGAGAGGGAGGACAATTTTCTTGGTGGGGTTGCTGGATAGGATCTTATAACAGCCTGGTGTCGCAAAGTGCGCCAGATCCATGTTGATATCTTTTCTGTTGAGTGCAACCACATTCCCACCTTTGTCTGCCTCTTTAATGACTTTGCTGGTAGGGGCAGTGAAATTAACCGACAACGGGTCCCTGCTGTCGGCAGATGGAGAAAATAGCACACAGGCTCTTTTGGAACACAAATAGTACTTTTTTCCATCGAAAACAGGGAACAACGTAGAAGTAGCTAGCAGAGCAAACTTGAGGACTCCCAACACTGGAGCGTGCGGAAAAAATCAGAAGATGGCCGCCAGAGGAGGAGTTTAGGGAGAAGACTGTCATTGGATAAGGCAGTATGAACCAGAGGAGAGTGATTGGTTCAAAGGAGAAACACAGTTTGTAAGTGAAAGTGAAACGGTTTTTCTTTTACCAAGGATTTCCAGCCTGACGACGGGGAATATTCATGAGCATGTGAATCCATGCCAGACCCCATTCTGGAGAATTTATAGTTATCCAAAAGCTCTATAGTCATCCGCCAATCATATTCATATAATTAATTCTTGATTTTAAGCAGGTTGGTAACCAATTCATCAGGATCAGATTCCATTTTTTGCAGGGTGGCGTTCATGTGGTCACTTAAATTATTAATAGAAGAGACCGGGCGTGCGATTGCCATTACACCTTGATCTATATGAAGCAAACTATGGGGAGGAGACCCACATTTTGAATATAAACATAATTTTCTCCAAATTATCTTGCTGTTTAAAGAAATTAGGCCAAGCTGATGTCTAATAATCGGATTCGGAATGGAGAGGGGCCGATTTAGGACCTGCTTGCATATGACACCCTGCAAAGTATTATGAAAATCACCCATATCAAACAGAGACATAGCTAACCAACAGGTTATGGGAGGTTCCACCTTAACATGGTAAAAACATAAAAGTGGTAGAAGCGGAAAACGAGACACTAACAAAGACTAATTTCATTTGGGACACCAGGTTCAGTTTCTGACCTCAAATTGGCCAAGTAATCAGTTTAAGAAGCCGTATTGGAAAGGCAAAAGCCCAGATAGCACATGGAGAGGATCCGGTCTAGCCTTAAATTATCCGTCCCCCAATACATTGTCTTGGGTTTACGCTTGTTAGTATATATAACTTTTTGCGGCTTAAACCCATTGATCATTAGATTGTTTGTTATAGTGTATTCAGGGAAAATATAATTTTTTCTCTGAAATACTAGTAGGGTTTGATCGAAAAATAGCGTGTCATTGGTAAATGCCAGGCAATTCATTCTGGTGGAACCCAGTTTGATACAGTTTGTTACATTTGATGTCCATAGTCCATCAAGGTTGGCCATGTAAAGATTCAAGAGAGTTGGCGCGAGCACACAACCTTGTCGTAAACCTGTGGATGTAATAATTGGTTTTGTCAGCATGTCGTCTCTCGTCAACTGAAACGAGTTATTAGAGTGGAGACAGGATACAATTTGTTCTAGGGGAGCTGGTATTCCCCACTTCAATAATTCGGCCCAAAGTTTTCCACATATGACCCGATCAAAAGGCATTGATCTTGTTAAGCGAGGCTATGCATATAGTGCCTAAAGCAGATTCTTTAACTTGAGCTAGCAGATGACCAATAATGGCACCATATAAAGAGTTCTTCGATAGCCAATTTGAAAGCGTGAGAGGTGGTTTAATTTCTCCACCCTTATGTTGAGATCCTGTAATATCAAATATGCAAATAACTTCTAGGATCGCTATTTGTAGCTGTATGGTAATGAGCGATCCCCCCCTTTTATGTATGGGAATAATATGGGAGGTGCTCCGTGAAGAAGGAAAGACCAAAGTTTCCAATATCTCAATACAAACGGGAAACAGAAATTGTCACAATAGATCTGGTTCAGATTTGATAGTAATCGGGGCAAGACAATCTGGTGCAGCCACCCTAGAAGCTTTAGCTTTTATAACTGCTGAATAGACACCCTCTTTAGTCCACTGAAGACCCTGGATCGAGGTATATTTATCAGTATCAAAGATCACAGGGAGATCATCTCCCTTCTTGGTAAAGAGCTCTTGGTAGAAGGTCGCCCAGGTTTCCTCAGATATAGTAAAATATTCTAAATGGATGTTTTTGCCCAGAAGTTTGTTGATAAGCATTAGTTAGCAACTTTAATGTGGCATGACTATCTCTAAGATGTAAATGTATCCTTAGTGCCTTGATATGATTCCTATATTTTTGACAAATACACTGTCTATAGAGTCTATGTGTTTCTTTGCATGGCACTTTATTCTCTCCACGCCGCGAACACTCCTGATCCCAGAGCCATGAAGAGCGCAGCTGTATCACACAGGATATATCCAGAATCAACTCAGTACCCCACGGGGGGGCAAGACAATTCTACAATTAACCTTGATAAAGACCCACAAGGTCGAAACACGTGTCGGTTGACCACAATTGGGACCATGAGCCCACACTACAATTGATAAATAAAACCTGCACTTATCACAAAACGCAACAAGCGTGGAAAATTATACTTTTTCAAAAAACAACAAACTGCAAGGTATCCAGGAAAAACCCCTGTATCGTACCAAAAAGAGGTGTGGGCTTCACCTCACACCGCACTCTGTTTCCTTGCACCAACAATTAGGGTATCACAACAATTGACAGAGTTTAGCAAGGACGGTTCAAAGCCTAAGGCCCCTTTTGTTTCTGCTTCTATAAAACTGGGCCCAAATATCTTCTAGCTAAATTCTGTCAGTCTGTTCCTTCTGGTCTTCCTCGCTCGGCCACAGCCCTGCGTATCTTTGGGAGGTTGTTCCTTTTCAGTTGCCGCTGCGCA
The DNA here is from genome assembly GCF_040938575.1 of Ambystoma mexicanum. Taxonomy (NCBI): domain Eukaryota; kingdom Metazoa; phylum Chordata; class Amphibia; order Caudata; family Ambystomatidae; genus Ambystoma; species Ambystoma mexicanum. The sequence goes on along the minus strand of NC_090923.1, from coordinate 589,306,085 downwards.
ACTACAGAACTCCATTCCGCTGTACATTTGTGGGATCTGTGATCATCTGCCATTCCGGCAGGCCCTTAAGACCTTTCTGTTTTCTGCCTGAGTCCAGCCTTGTGTCTTGGGCGTCTTGTTATCCTTTCAGTGTTGCTCCCTCAGCGCCATGAGGGCCTAGTTGGTGAAGGCTGCGCTTTAAAAATGTTTTTAACATAACCTAACAGAGCTCATAGGTTAGACATTCAGTCTCATTTGCCTGAGTCTCCCATCACACCTTTAAGTACTAAAAACCTAATTTTATGAACAAATAAAAAATTGTCAGTGTTGCTTGTTTCTTGCCCCCAGATCTCATATTTTGAATCGTATAATTATTGGGAAATAGTTTTGATTTGTAGCCTATGATTCAACACTTATATGTGCAGTGTTTACCACTTTCATCATTTCAAAATTAGCACAAGAGTTTAATCCTATTACTCATACCAATAGTGTTCAAATACTGCTCTTTTCTTACTGTTTCGGGCCCTTGTAGGCAGGATCTGGCAGCAGCCATTGTGATATCACAATTCAATTGTAATAGTCCATATTAATGGCCAAATAAGGGGGGCTGATTTGGATGATAATAGCCTGATAATCAAGGTGATAATCCAGAGCTGTGGCGGCCTTCAGTAACGGCTAAGGGCCAGTAGAGGCTAGTTCAGCCCCCCAGTGACAGCCGTTAACTCTGTTAACATCCCGGGATCATGTCTAGGGTCATAAGTACTGTTTTGCCATAAGAATACAGAAGCTGTTTCTGACTAGAACATGGCAGGCGGGTAGGTGGGGTAACGGCCGAGTGATGATGCAGGGGGACTGTAATGGATTCTTGAGCATGTAGAAGAGAAATGATGCTCAAGACTGCAGACTACTACATACCTGATTTCACCCTTATTAGGGACATCGGTGCAGTATCCGACAGTCTTGTGGTTGGGCATGATTTACAAACACCAGCTAAATTATGGTGGGTTTAAAAAGGGTTGAAAAAAAAACCTTCCACCTGATATGTGAAAGAGTAATTGTCTAAAACTTTTTTTTATTGTGTATTTAGTTCATAAACCTTTACACAAATTTATAAAAGAGAAATACAAAAATGAAAACCGAACAATTTCATCAAAACCATGCATTATTTCAATATAAAAATCCAAATTCATTACCACAATCAAACACTTCATTGCACAATTCAATATATAATATAAACATTAAAAACTGCTTTGATATAAAATTTATCAGTCTTAAAATCCTAATAAGATTGAGAAAGCATAACATTTTTACAATATCAAATATCAAATCCCATGTAGGTCGCATTCAAAGATATTCATATGGTTCTCAGCATTCTTCAATGTCCAAAACATATCTTTCGGCGTGTTTCCAAATCTGGACTACTGCTATCAGCAAGCCACAACTATATCCTGAAACGCATCTCAACCTGAATAGATCACCGGAGATTACATCTAGATTTTCAATATGCCTACCCCAATAATGCATATATATAACACTCATTGCAGAACATGATGTAACAACATGTTGGACAGTCTCTATTTGCTGTTCACATTTGCACAATCTGCATATATGTTTTTCTTTTGGGATGCCAGTCCAAGCACCTTTAACATCCAAGACCTCGAGCCTATTAAATCGTAGACTCAAAAATTCTCTGAGTTGATGGTGATGGAGGCAATTTTATATAGTACTGTGGCTTTTTAAACATAAATTGCATTTTTTACAAATGAACTAAAGGACTTCATTGTAGTCACTGTATTGTGGCTTTGAACCCAGTCCCATTTTTCCACAGTTCTTAAATGATTTCCAAAGGGCTCCCTCACCATAGTGCCAATGTGGCTTCCAGCTTATTTTTATTTTTTATTTTTTTAAATGCCCAATTTATCTTTTTATACTCCTGTAGAGCAGAACACTTATTATCTATTAAGGCAGCGCTAACAATTCCAAGCACTAAGTTTTCTTTTGCAAAATGAATCTTAATATAGAGTTTACCTCTATTAATATCCACTAAAGTAGATAGTGAGATTAGCCCCAATTCAAGGTTTTCAGCCGCAATCGGAGTATAGTTGGAAAGTTCCAGGACCCTCCTCCAGATAAGCCCCTCCAATCTATGCGCCGGTCAGCTAGATCGGAATAAGACGTTTTAAAGGGCATAGAGAAAGGTAGCTGTCAATTTTTGTTTCTAAACATTTATTACTCCGATTAGACTGTACCCTGCAGTCTTTTTGGAGAACTGAGTAATAACGGACATGGTGGACAGAGCCTTAGCTTTTTTATTTTTGAACAGGGTATCATTATTATTCTCAGTAGTAAGATCAAACCCCAAATATTTGTAGATTGTTACTCTTTCTACCAAGCCGATAATGTTACTAATGCAAAACTTTCCAGCACATCTCCTACCAACTGCCATAAACTCGGTCTTCTTAAAATTAACTTTCAGCCCACTTTTTTCAGCATACCTTAAGGGGGCCTGGACACTCCGACTGATGCCCACAAAGTTATTATCAAAAATTATAATGTCGGTGTATCCAAGCCAACCAATTTCCTTTCCTCCCAATTTCGGGAAGGCATTCTTCTTCTCCTCAAACGTATGGGTAAAATCAGAGACATTTTTTTAAATTTTTTTATTTATTGTTGTTTTAATCAAGATAAAAGAAAATCTTGATTTTTTTCAACATTACAATATTATCAAAAACAATTGGTAAAATACAGCATTTATACATACAGTTGTTTGTTACAAATTGATATGTTTAACAGATGTGTAAAAACATGAAAGTTAAATTGATTAGCTCTGTTTTTTCTCTAGCTTTTTCATTTTTAAACCGTACAAAAAAATCAAAATAGCATATGTAACAGTTTTCCTTACAGTGTGAAATAGCAAGTCGCATAATTCTGTAGTAGACTCAATGTATGATCCCTCAAATAAATGCTTAAAAAACAAAATCCTCTGTGGAAGTAATATTACACATTCTGCACATAAGTGTCTGAACGTTTCAGAAGCGGATTGACAATATCGGCAAGGCAATGCTTTTGGTGGTAAGAGTTTTCTTCTGCGTAATACTTCATGGGTAGGCCATATATTTAAACGAAAGTGCAAGAAATCGTCTCGTTGACGAGAATTTGGAAACAGCATTAAATAAGGCTCCACCATATCATAACGCTTCAAATTGAATGGGTTGTCCGTGAATGTCTGATACGAGGTACAGGCATTCCTAGTCTTAATCCAGTTAAGTTTCCGTAATCGCTTTTTGGCCGCATTAGGATTTTTGATCAGCGAGAGGTCAGAAAAATTCAATTGTATGAGGATTCCCTGCGCCTTCGTTCGCCACATTATAGGGAAATGATCTTTTGATTTTAACAGGTAATTTGCCGCAATGTACATAAACCCCTCAGTTTCTGTCAATTGCCATTAAGCATTTCCTATATAAGGAACAAAGTTTCCATTTGTAGATTGCATATAGCGACAGCAAACTGAACTCGTGCCTCAAAATGGCCATGGGTATTGACATTGGTAAGTTTAACACACGTTTCCAAAAATGACCTTCTAAAGTAGACCAATATTCATAGGTTTTTATTTTAAAGGCTTCACTACCATATGTGAACACAGGTACGTACTTTTGTTTATAATAAATTATAATTGGCTTTAATGAAAATTTGCAGTACCTGGCCTTGATCAAATCGAGCCTGGGACAGTGTCATAATCGCTTTTTGCTTTATAAAATTCTCATATCCCACTGAACTCGCTTGCTGGGTTATTAAGGTTCCCAAGTAGACATATGAGGGAACTGAATCCAAGTTTGTTAATTGCAATGGCCATTGATGGGTTTTAGATCTCTGCCTGTGAGTGCCAAATTGAATCACCTTGGTTTTCGCAACATTTATTGAAATATAATTTTCTAAGCAATAGGTTTCCAAGGATTTTAATACGGCACGAAGACCACTGGGGGTTTTGGAGAGTAAAACCATGTCATCTACATATAACAGGTGTTGAATCGGGATGCCATCTATTTTTGGTGAGTCTGTCACTGTCAATGCAAATCGGGATTTAATGTCTGCTATAAAAAAGTTGAACAAAGCGGACGCTAAAAGGCATCCTTGCTTCAATCCACGAGCAGTACTAATCGGATCAGAGAGGAGACCGGTGGTATCCAATCTGATACGAATAGTGGTGCTCGTGTGAAATTCAATCACCCATTTTAGAATTGACCATGGGCAACCATTATTCATCAGCTTCATATACAGCAACTCACGAGGTACTGCATCGAAGGCCATACGGAAGTCGATGAAGGCGATGTATAATGCTTCCTTCCTTTCATGAGCTCGAAGAATGATACTATTTAAGGTGATAATATTTATACAAGTGCCCACCTCAGGGATGAAGCCAGTTTTGAAATCAGAGACATATAGGTAGAATAGGAGGGGAGCCAAAACACACCCTTGTCTGACTCCCCTCCCAACCGGTATAGAATCCGATAATTTACCAAAATTATTCAACCATAATCTTGTTGAATTATCATAAATGACCTTACAAGCATAGAGTAAACGTGACGGCATACCCAACATCTCCAACATAGTCCACAGTTTAGTCCCATCAACTGTGTCGAATGCGGATGAGAAATCCACAAAACATATATAATGGTAAAGCACCCTTTGCTTTCAACAACTCAAGGAGTGTGTTAACTACAAAGATGTTCATATTTGTTGAGCACTGCCTCCTGAAGGCAGTCTGGAAGCTGCAGAGGATGTTTTCACAATCGACCCACTTGCTGATTTCTTTGTGTAGCACAGAATAAAACATTTTACTAGACACATCCGTAAGTGCCAACAATCGAAAATTTGATGGTAAATCTCAACTGTCTTTCTTATGGACATCGATAAGATTGGATTTTCTCCAAGAGTCTGGGATATGACCACTAGATGTTATCTTTTCCAATAGAGTCTGTAAAATGTCGGCCCAGATTATTGGATTTGATTTTAGAACAAGATTACAGATACCATCAGGTCCTGGCGCTCTAGACGTTTTTATTTTTAATTTGATTTATTTAGTTTTGACAAAGAAACAAAAATGGAAAAGTACACATTATATGGTTCACCGTCAATAACATATGGTTGTATAACAAAGACAGAACATGTTATGTCAAAATGGATTCACAACTTAGGTTTCATTCCTCATTTTAAGGTGTATTTACCTTGACTAGAAAACGTTACCCACCCCTCACCCCCTCCCTTCCTTGGTTTGGCACACATCCATTGAATGTTGTAGAAATGTGGGCACTGCGAAAGCGTATTAATCATATGTCTGTTTGGTCGCTCTGTGACCACCTACTATGAGCTCTTTCATTGTAGTCTGTCGGGTTTTGCATTTTACATCAGGACCCGGTGGGCTTCTCCGATTGGGACTCAGAGGTTGTTGCGAAATATTTATTTTTGAAGTCCATCCATAGGGCTTCGCATTGAGCGGCCTTGCTATGTAGAGAGGCGGTTATCGTTTCCATTGAGTAAATGTTTGTGGCTAGGGTGATCCATTCATTCTTTCCCGGAGCAGTTGCGGATTTCCATTTGATCACCAATAGGGCTTGAGCCGCCAGCAATAGGTGGGGGGTCAGACCCTTCACTCTGGTCCAATCATCTTCATCTTTTTCTAGGCTGAACAGTATTAAATGGGGGTAGGCATCTCTCTGAACACCTTCTATTTCTTTGATCCACCCCAAGACCTCGTTCCAGAATACTCTAATGCGCGGGCAGCCCCACCACATATGCCAGTAGTTGGCTATTTCTCCGCATTTCCTCCAGCATTTTGGACTCATTGTTTGGGACATTTTGGAGAATCTAAGGGGGTCGTATTGCCATCTATCTAGAAGTTTAATGGCATGAAGTTTATATTGATTGGATATGGACGTTTTGGAGGCAGCTTTACACATTGTTTCCCATTGGTCGGAGTGCATCTCTTCCCCAATGCCTTTTTCCCATCTCGCTCTCAGGGGTGCTGTGGGATTCATCTCCCTCCGCTATTAATTCTTGGTACATTGCAGATATGAGGCCTTTCATTTCAGATTTAGAGTCTAACAGTTTCTCGAATGAGGTAAGGTCTCTCTTCAGTTGGTCTTTCCAATCTGGCTTCGTTAGGACACCTTTCAGTTGGATATACTGGAATGTGGATAGTGTGCCTATACCCAACGCTTCAGTCAGGTCTGGCAGAGTGATGAACGAGTCTTTTCTCTGCAATTGCCCCACTCTCTCCAAGCCCGCCTCATACCATGATTGGAACCTTCCCACGTTGGGTATCTGGTTATTTATGCCAGGTGACCATAGGTGGCTGAGCGGGGACGGCCATGTGGTGATTTTGCGCATTTCTTTGGCTGTACGCCATATTCTCCATTTGGTGCTCAATATGGGGTGACCTTTGATTTTCCGTTGTACCCTTTTGTGTGGAGTCCATAGCCATTCCGATACCGTGGCCGGGGACAGATAGTGGTTGTCCATTTGCACCCATTGGAGGTTTTTCTCTGAGGTGTGGAATTAGGACGTGCAACTGCGCTGCTTTATAGTAAGTTCCCAGATCAGGAGGCCCGACCCCTCCCTTGTCCTTGGGGAGCGTTAATGTATTGTATGGGATTCTTGCTTTCTTCCCCTGCCATATGAATCTTACAATAATCTTTCTGGCTTCAATAAAGAACCCTTTTGGTACCTCAACTGGTAACATTTGAAAGGGGTACAGGAATCGGGGGTTGGCATACCATCTTGACAGCATTAATTCGGCCCATCCAGGTAATCGTGAGTTTATTCCATTTTTTAAGATCGGCTGCGAATCGCTGGAGGAGTGGAGGGAAATTGGCTTTAAATAGGTCATGCAGGGTTCTGGTGGTCTGTATGCCCAGATATTGCAGTGCGGTATGTTCCAGCTTAAGGCCTAGCGGGAGAAGCTTGGCGTCATTCCCTTCTGCGGTTCCCTGGAGGGGGAACAGAATGGACTTGGTCCCGTTTACTTTAAACCCAGAGAATTGGCCATATTCGTCTATTAGTTTGAGGGCGTGAGGGACGGATTCTGAGGGATTAGTTATGTGTAGGAGAATGTCGTCTGCATAGAGTGCTACTTTGTATTCTGTTGTAAAATCAGCTCTAATTTTTTGTGCCAGGGGTTCTAAGGAGAGCGCAAATAGAATTGCACAGAGAGGGGGCATCCCTGTCTTGTCCCGCGTTTCAGTTCGAACCATCTGGAGTATTCTCCATTTACAAATATAGATGCCTTGGGTGATGTGTATATTGCTTGTGATCCCTTTCTGACTGTTGGGCCTATTCCAACCTTCTGCAGGACTGCTCCTAGAAATTCCCACTCCACTCTATCAAAGGCCTTTTCTGCATCTATTGATAACAGGACAGGGTCGTTGGGGAGGTTGTGGGCCGCGTGGATAAGGTGTAATGTTTTGCGCATGGTATCAGCCCCTTGTCTCCCCAGTATAAACCCGACCTGGTCCGGATGAATCAGGTGGGGCATTAGTGTTTCCAGTCTAGCAGCTAGCACCCTAGCGTAGATTTTGGCGTCAAGGTTGAGGAGGGAAATAGGGTGGTATGATCCACAATGTTTAGGGTCTCTCCCATCCTTAGGGATTACTGTTATCAGTGCTCCTTTAAAGGAGTCTGGTGCTGTCCCTGTCTCTATTATTTCGTTGAATAGTTCCAGTAGGAAAGGTGTTAGTTGCTTATTAAAAGTTTTATAGAAACCAGCAGTGTAACCATCCTCCCCCGGAGATTTGCCCAGAGTTAACCTTTTAATTGCATCTTGGATCTCCTGTTCAATGATTGGGGAGTCGAGGAGCTCGGCTTCTGCATACGTTATTGTAGGCATGATGATTGGAGATAGATAAGAGTTTATATGTAACTGGCCAGGGGTTATTTCAGAGGTGTATAACTTCTCATAGAAGTTGGCAAAGGACTCTGGGATGGTGCGGGGAGTGTGGGCCGAGGGTGTGGAGTTCTCTATTATTTCGTTCACCTTGCGCTCCGCTCTTTGCTCTCTAAGTCTGGTGGCTAATAGAGCGTCGGCCTTGTCTCCTTTATCATAAAATTTCTGTTTTAGAAACAGCAATTTGCGTACTACTTGGTCGTGCTCCAACAACCGTAGTTCTTCCCTTTTTTGTTGCATGGTTTTCATTTTATCGGGGTCTACCTCAGGGTCTTTCCTTATCTCTCCCTCTAGTTGACGTATTTCATTCCGTAGCCTGTGTTCTATGATCTTTCGCTCTCTTTTCTTAGAGGACCCCTCTCGTATTAAGATACCTCTCCATGTGGCCTTCCCAGCCTCCCAGATCCTTTGTTTAGAAAATTCCCCATTATTATTCATTTTAAAGTATTCATCTATTTCGGTCTCCATTACAGTTTTGAAAAACGCATCTTTCCAGAGGGTCTCGTTACACCTCCACTTCCCTCCCATGACAGGTAGATCCGCCCAGTTGATATCTGCAAGTACCATGTTGTGATCTGAACAAGTTATCGGGATGATGTCTGAATGTTGTGTAGTGGTTGTGAGGTCGCTTGTGAGATATATGTACTCAATATGTGTAAATGTGTGGTGGGGGTTTGAATAGAAGGTGTATCCAATTTCGCTGCGGTGCATAACTCTCCACACATCTTTCATGTCATACAGCTCCATTGTATCAGTCAATTCGGTGCAATCTCCCTTATATTGGTTTCTCGTTTCTGGTTTACCTGGCTTCCAGTTTTTATTCGGATCAGCCCATTGGTTGAAATCTCCTCCCAGGATAATATGCCCTGTGGCTTCTAACATTATTTTGGGGATCGTTTTCTCAAGAAATGTGGCCTGTCCAGTGTTGGGTGCATATACAGTGGCTATAGTTACTTGTACTTTTTCTATTTTTCCCGTTATCAGGAGAGTACGGCCTCCCACGTCAGACCATGTCTTATGTTGTTGTTATTGTTATTGTGCATTTATATAGCGCCTTATATACCATTGGTATGGTCTGAAGGCGCTGGTAGGTTGAACGCCCTTGGGAACCAAAGTTCATATCAGTAGAGAGAGTAGAGATAGTCAAAAAAAGGGTGCGAGAGTGAGCACCGGGTATGTGTGCAGCTCGTGCGGGATCTGTGTGATAGCTGCTTTCTAGCGATAGGTGTGCCGGTAGAGAGGTCAGGAATATGTGTTCGTTCTGGCAGGATTTATCCAGATCGGATGTGGTTGCGTTAGGCCTGAGGAGAACGCCTGGCTTGGGGGGGGGGGGGGGGCTTTTAATGTAACCAGCAGTGATTACTTAGAATGATGTGGAGTGAGCGGCGAGTGTTGGTATGAGAACAGTTATACCGAATGGTGTCATAGTATCCCTTTGTTCTAGTTGAGTGGTGATGTAAGGAGAGAGTAAGCATGGTGGTGAGATAAGATGAGTTATATGCCCTTTCAGACATTCTCTGCATTCTAAGTCATACTATATTCGTCACGTGCTCTTCTACGCACTCTCCCCCGCTAAGCATTCCCTAGTTTTATGCACTCACCCCCTCGACGCACTCGTCCCCACGACGCACTCGTCCCCACGACGCACTCGTCCCCACGACGCACTCATCCCCATTTCACACTCAGCCCTATTATGCACTCATCCTCTCTACGCATTTATCTGACCCCTGCGCTCTTTTGTTCCCCGCACTCATCTGCTCCCCGTACTCATCTGGTTTAATCACTCGTGCCTTTCACGCATTCGATAGCATTATCTTGTCCTATATATTCACCTCTACACTCATCTGTTCTATACCTTCATCTGTTCAGTACACTCATTCACTCTGTATTCTTATCCACTCATATGCTCCATCTACTCATACGCTTCATCCACTCATTCTCTCATCCGTTCTATCCTTTCATCCACTCTATCCATATCCACTCATCCGCCCTATCCACTCATCCGCCCCATCTACTCAACCTCTAATCCGCCCTATCTACTCATCCGCCCTATCCACTCATCCTCTCAACCGTTCCATCATCTCATCCACACTATCCACTCATCCACTCTATCCACTCATCCTCTCATCCGCCATATTTACTCGTCCTCTCATCCGCCCCATCTACTCGTCCTCTCATCCGCCCTATCTACTTGTCCTCTCATCGACCCTATCTACTCGTACTCTCATCCACCCTATCTACTCGTCTTCTCATCCACCCTATCCACTCATCCTCTCGATCGTTCTATCCTCTCACCCACTCTATCCACTCATCCACTCTATCCGCTCATCCGCACTATCTACTCATCCACTCAACCGTTCTATCCTCTCATCCACTCCGTCCACTCATCCATACTATCCATTTGTCAGGTCAATCCACTCATCCGCTCAATCCACTCATCCGCTCTTATCCATTCATCTGCTCTTATCCGCTCTATCTGTTCATCCGCTCTGTACACTCTTCCGCTCTGTACATTCGCTAGGTCTACACACTCTCTGCACTTCCATATTCATGCGTTATTCATATTGATGAGCACTACATACTCATCAGGTTCACATACTCTTCTTTTCTACACACTTATCCTGTTTATGCATGGACATTCATCTGTTTTACGCACTACTGCGTTCTACTCGCTTCCCTGTATTACGCGCTCATCCGCTCTACACGCTTGTCCCTTGTAGTGGGCTTTTTTTGCTTTCCGGATTTCGGCCTTGTACTGGCTCTACACGCCCAGCCTGCTCTACACACTCATCCATTCAACATGTTCATCCATTCCATATACTCATCGGTCTACATATTCATTCGATTCTCACATTCATTCAAACTATATAGTTATTTCTTCTAAGTAATTCATCAACGCCATTCACTTTGTTCGCTCCGCATGCATTCTATCCATTTCGAGATTAAATCTCTTTCCTGTTCCCGTATGATTTATTCTTATTAACCATTTCACTGCTTCCTCTACTTTATTAATTTAATTAAGTTTGCCCTTCTAGTTTACATTGGGGGTCGCTGTCAGATTCTCGCATCCGGTTGTTTGATGGATTGGTGTCATTGAGTTGCTGTCGGTCTGTTTGGGTTAGTTTGGTATGTGTTGGTTTTAGGGGAAGGGCCAGGTTTTCAGCAGTTTGCGGAAAGACATTAAATCCTCAGTCCGGCGGATGCGGGGTGGGAGTGAGTTCCATAGCGTGGGGGCCAAGGCTGAGAAGGATGATCCGCCTAACCTGATTGAGTTTGACTTCGAAATGACTAGGAGGCCGGCTGAGCTTGATCTTAAGGTGCGTGGGGGGTTGTAGGGTTTTAGCTTGTCTTGAAGATATTGAGGTCTGGTTTTATGCAGTGCTCGATGCGAGATGCACAAGGTTTTGAAAGTCACCCTTTGGGCTACTGGAAGCCAGTGCAGCGTTTTAAGGGCTGGGGAGATGTGGTCTCTTGGGCCAAGCGCAAGAAGCAATTTGGCTGCCGCGTTTTGTGCCCTTTGGAGTTTATTCAGTTGGTACGCGTAGACTCCGAGGTATAGGAGGTTTGCGTACAAATTGATTAATTGGACCGCGGAGAGTCTGTTGGGAAAGGAGAGATATGGAAAGATGCGCCTAAGGGTTTTAAGGTGGTAGTGGCAGGACTTCGAGACGTTGTTGACTTGGCGCGAGAGCGTTAGGTCAGAGTCAAGGGTGCATCCAAGATTTTACACTGAGTTGGAGGGGGTCGGAGAGTTGCCCATGGCGGATGGCCAGGTTAGTGGTTGTGGAAGAAGTTCCATGTTGCCACATACCATGATTTCCGTTTTGGAGGGGTTTAACAGGAGGTGGCTTTGGGTCATCGAGAGTTCTATGTCAAGGAGGCAGGAGGCCAGGTCAGGTCGGCAGTTGGGATTTGAGTTCAGGAGTTTCAGAATTAGTTGGGTGTCGTCGGCGTACTTGTAGCACAGGATGTTGTGCGAGCGAATTATTGGTGGGAGGGTGATGAAGTAGAGATTGAACAGGAGGGCGGATAGGCACGCTCCTTGTGGGACACCCGTGTCGACTGCTCGAGCTTGGGAGGTATAGTCGGAGAGTATCGTTAATTGGTACCGATCCTTGAGGAATTAAGCTATCCATTTCAGAGCGGTTCCACGAATTCCTAGGGAGTGGAGGCGGTCTAGGAGGATTGAGTGATTGATTGAGTCGAAGGCGGCGGACAGGTCAAGAAGGACTAGCACCGCGCATCCCACGGAGTCTGCGGTCATTTTAAGGTCCTCCCAAATTGAGGTTAGGGTGGTTTCAGTTCTGTGACGGGCTCTGAAACCTGATTGAGCGGGGTCTAGGAGATTGTTGGCTTCGACAAAGGCATTTAGTTGGGAGTAGGCCGTTCGGTCTATGAGTTTGGCAAGGAATCTGGTGTTTGAGATGGGGCGGTAGTTTTTTGGCTCGAGCGGGTCGAGGGAAGGTTTTTTAATTAGAGGTTTGACATAAGCCGTTTTGAATGCGTCGGGAAAGATACCAGAGGAAAGGGAGGCATTTATAATGGATCTTGCGTGTTCACCTGCGCAGGTGGAAGTGAACATTTCTTTGAGGGTTGTGGCTGGGCAAGGGTCCAGTGGCGAGCCAGATGGTTTGCGGGCAGATAGTTTTAGAAATTGCTCTGGTGATATTGGACGAAAGGATTCAAACGTTGTTTGCCTACTGGTCGCATCTGGTGAGGTGGCCGGTATGGGGGGAGAATTGCTTGGAGGATGTAAGAGAGCAAGGTTGGTGGCTAGAGTATTTGTTCTTTCAAGAGCCGTGGTGAAAAAGTGGAGGGAGCGTGAGTCGCAGAGATTGTGAGGGAGTCGGGAGGGTTGTGTTTCAAGCCGGATGGGTGAATTCGGAGATGATTTTGTGGAGTTCTTTGCTTGGGTTTTTGCAGTTTTGGATTCGGGAGTTGTAGTGGGCTTTTTTTGCTTTCCGGATTTCGGCCTTGTACTGGTAAAGGTGACGGGCCAAGGTGGCCCTATTGACCTGGGTTTTGTCTTTCTGCCATTTGCGTTCTAGGTATTTATATAGTTGTTTAGTGATCTTCAACTCAGGAGTGAACCATCTGGGGAAGAGGCCACGGCGGGTTGATGGTTTGCAAGGGGGTGTGAGCCGCGTCAGAGATGCATTGAGCCATGAGTCAAAGGCATCAGGGGTTAGCTGTTTGTTGAGTAGGCAGGTAGGTGGTGGAGACTGGAGGAGTGCGTCGGCTAGGTCCGGGACAATTATTAGTTTTTTCCAGCATTTGCGTAGGTTCAGAGGTTCAGATTCAAGTACGGGAAGGCGGTCGGGTGAGTGAATGGTGAACGAGAGAATGAAGTGATTGGACCAGAGGATAGGGGTGAGGGGCTTTAAATGAATCAGGGTGTTGGAGCTGAAGATGGCATCAAGAGTGTGTCCTTTATAGTGTGTCGGGCCGTTTGTGTGGGGTTGGAGGTTAATTGCATCCAAACCGTCAACCAGAGAGTGTGTCATAGGGTTGGTGGGAATGTCGAGCCATATGTTGAAGTCTCCAAGAAGGGTGAGGTTGGGGTGGTTTAGTTGAAGGGTGGCAATAGAGTCGCAAAGGTTGTTTGCGAAATGTCTATCGTAGCCAGGGGGTCTGTAGATTATTAGGAAGCTGTGTGAGAGCGACGGGGAGAGGGATAGTCTAACGAGGAGAGATTTGCAGGATGGAATGGAAGGTTGGTTGTCGATGATGGAGGCGTGGAAGAGAGACTTGAAGACGAATGCTATTCCTCCTCCTCTAGAAGGACGGTTCAGTTGGATGAGGGAGTATTCGGGGGGGGGGAGTGGGGGGGGAGACTTCACTGGCGATTGGGGCGAAATCATCCGAGAACCAAGTTTCGGTGATGAAAACCAGATCTGGTTTGTCCGAGGCGAGGAGGTCAAAGATGCAGTATCTGCTTTTTGCTACGGAACGGGCATTAAATAGGATGCAGTTCACATCAGGAGGCGAGGTTGGTCTCGGAGCAGGAGCGGAAGGTGGTGGTGGCGGAGAGAGAGGAAGTTGGGGAGGGAGAGGGGTACGGTGGGAGATGATCGATGGGAATAGTGGGCGAGCAGCAGAGTTGGCGGGTTTCGGGCGGGAATGGGTGGCTGCGTGAGTTGGGATGCTCGGGTTTGGTTCGGGGGATTTGAAGGTAGGGTGTGGGTGGTTAGGACTTTCAGTTGTAGTTGATGAGAGATCGAGGGAGAGGGTTTTCAGGCAGGATGAAGCTACGGGGGAAGGATGAGATTGGGGTACAGAGGTTGCGGGTCGAGACAGGGGCGGCGAGAAGTGCTGGGAGATTGAGGGGGACCAGGTACGGTTTCTCTTTAGTTTCTTTATTGCAATTGGAGTGTGGGAGAGGGTAGGGGGGGTCAGAGGGGGAGAGGGATGCAGCTTTGGTTCTTGCAAAGGCTAGGCGTGCAGTTTTTAGGGAGGGGAAATGGTGTGTTTGGGGAGCGGAGGCTGTGGGGGTTTGTGGGCAGGGTGTGCTCGCTATGATAGTGAGGGGAGCGGGCATGGTCAACGTGGGCTGATCGGTGGTGATGTTCATGGGAGGAGTGTTCTTAGGGTGGTTGGCTCGCCATCGTGCCCGTCTGGCTTGGTGTTTGGAGAGGCGAGGGAGTGCAAAGGAGGGTGGGATGATTTGGGAGAGGGGAGATGGGAGGGAAGGTAGATCGGGGAGTGGGGGCAGCTTATGGCGTTCATTTCTGACAGACTCTGGAGGAGTGGGTGCATGCATGATTAGTACGAGCTTTTAGGTGTAGTCTCAAGAGCAACTTACAGTCTATCAGACTTTATAGGTTCCGCTGTTTCACTGGCTGTGATTGGTCTTGTACTCAAGGTTCCAAGAGGTCGGGTGATATTATTCAATTATTCTAGGTTTTAGTGTGCTAATTGTACTAGCTTGCAGATATTAGGCCATTTGAGATATAGCTAGATCCTAGGATATGCTAACTGGGTGGCATATTTAGTTGTAGCTACAGCACAGTTACGCTGTTGGGTAGGCTTTCTTCTAGTAAGCTGGAATACAGGTAAGCTTATTATTTATTTTTTTTTAGGCAGAGTTTGGGAGGGCTTTCTTATTGTAGTTCTAAATTCAGTGGGGGCACGCTATTCGGCACACTTCCAAGTTTAGTTTGTACAGAGAAGATATTAGGCTATTAGGAGCACATCTAGGTTCAACTTTATACAGAGATGATGTTAGGCTATTAGGAGCTATTAAGTGGATAGTAAAATCTAATATCTTATTGTCGTTTTGGGTTCAGTGGGGACACGAAATTGGCACACTTCCATGTACTTCAAATTTGATTCCTTTCCTGAGTAGGATGCCGACACCTCCTTTCCTGAGTGGGCCCGAACCCCAGAACTCAAGGCCTCCCCGCTTCCCCAGGATGCTTCGCTCCTCTCCTTTGGCACACTTTGTCTCCTGCAGGAGAAGTATGTCAATATTGGATCTACGAAATTCCCTGGACACTAATGACCTCTTGGTTGGTGAGTTCAAGGCCTTCACATTGATGGTCCCGACTCTGAGCGAGTCCCTCACTTTAAGTTCATCAGGTGGTGCCATCGCTGGCTAGCTTTGGGGATTCGCTCACTTCCAGCGGCCAGACAATTGTTCGATCTCTCAGTCCCACATTGTCATTGCTATTGCAGTTTAGTTCAGATGATGCTACTTCCTTTTCCAAGGTTTGTTTGTCCCTTCCCTCCCCTTCTCCTCCCTCCCTAAATTGATGGCGTTCAAGTGAACCCCAGAACGGAGGATGTGACATTTTCCGCCCTTTGACGTAGTCCGACTCGGACTTGGTGAAAATGTTCAGTCCCGTATCGGACCACCAGTGGGGACCGTTGCCTCACAGTCCCATTCAAATATACTATCTTAATGTAAGATTGAGCCCCTTTCCCGTTCCCCCCCCCCCCCCAACATCATATATTTCAAAGGTAACAGTAAAAAAGAAACAAAGGTGTAACGATACGGGTCTCCTCCGGCCCTTTCTTCGGAAGCTTGTTTCCCCCCTTACTTCGGGGGGGGGGGGGGCTCAGCAGCCGGGTGCACCTGTCCTGTCAGCGTTCATATCGCTCTGTCCCGGTGACTGTCTGTTTCCGGACATTTCAACCGTAGATTCCGGTCCGTTGGTTCGCAAGGTTCATGAGATTCATCTTCATTTTCTGTTTTCAGGCGTGTTGTTTGGGCGCCTATATTTTCTTGATCTTTTCACTCTTTCTTCTAGGGCCCTTCAGTTCCCATTGCATTCCAGCGTGTTCAGTCTCGCCTCTTTTGCTTTCTCTCGGGCCTGTTCCGAGAATGTCCGCAATCCAGTCCTTGATCTCCTCCTCGGACTGAACTATTATTTTTCTGCAGCCGTGTTCAAAGGTGAGGGAGAAGGGGTATCCCCACCTATATCTCGTGCCCTGCTCTTTGAGCCATTTCGTCAAGGGGCTGCAGAGGCGCCTCAGCGCCAGCGTCAGCGACGACAGGTCCTGGAAGATAGTAATTTGTGCACCCCCATTGTGAGTGGGCCTCCAGATCTGGCCTTCGCTAGGATCCTATTTCTGTCCTGGTATCGGTGGAATTTTGCGAGGACCGAACGCGGGCCTCTGGGAGGTCCACCTGCTCTATGGATTCATTCAGTTTTGTGCTCGTATCTCTCTTCATCTGCCATCAACATTTTTATGATGTTATGTATCGTGCTTTTGAGAGAGTCTTCGGTTTCTCCCTCGGACTCTGGAATTCCGAAAAATCAAAAGGTTATTATTCCTTCTTTCTCTGTTTTCTAAATCGTCCATTTTCAGGCGTATCTCCTCCTCCCTTTTTTCGATGTTACCTATCCTTATGTCCATTTGGGTTTCAAGGGTGTCAATCGGGCCTGATTGTTCGACACCTTCCAATCTCTCTTCAAAGTTGCCCATTCTCTGGGTAATCTTGTCGATCTTACCACCTAGGTTGGCTCCCATGGTTTTTATCTCACATAGCAACGCAGTGATGTCCCCTTTGGAGGCGGCAGCCCCAGCTTCCCCAGCATCTGTTGACATTGTAGCTTTCTGTTCGGGGCTGGGGAGGATGGGGCGTAGGCGTATCTGGCAAGCCTACTTTTTACGTTCACAGAATGGTTCCTAGGCTAGAGGAGGCATACGCCCCTAGGTCGGGGGCCTTACCCTCTTTGAGGCAGCGAAAATCGGTGGCAACAGGACAAACCCAAGTGGTCAGATCGTCGTGCAGTCGTTGCAAGGCTGGTGATGCGTTTGAGGAAGTAAATAGGCGGTCTGCATTGCTGGGGGGTTTATCTTCCGAGGGGGTCGTCTGAGGATGCCTCTCACAGGGGGGGGTAGGCGTACGCAATCACAGCCCCATGCACAGTTTATTTATGGTTCGGTGTTCTCTGGTTGGTGGTACTTGTGGGTTATTGTGAATGACCATAGGTCCGAGGCACCAGAGGCAATGGGGGCTATTTGGCTGTTGGGTTGGGGTGGGCCGCAGTGCTCTGGGGTGCCTGTGGGAGGCCTGGGGAGGCCTTGCGCCGTGTGGAAGAATAGTCTTTCGGGGAAGACCACTCAGCGCCTCTGAATTGCAGAAAACAACACCTGTTTCCTCCTAGTGGGGTTCTCTTGGCGTTCCCAGGATTGGAATTCTGGTCTTTTCCCTGAAGTGGTCCACTTTATGTATGATTTGGAGGGCCAGTGCAGTGCGCTGTGCTGTTTGAGCAGTCCTGGATGGGAGGTTTCATTGAGAGAGTGCCGTGTATAGGTCTGGCATTTTCAGAAATTATATGCAGACCTCAGGGCGTTCGTTATTTTCGTGCCCTTGTTGGGGGGGGGTGCAGGTGGATGCTGCGTGCCCTTGGCTTGGGCGTTCAGGGCCAATTCCACTTTACCGCACCAGAGAGACACCTAGGGTGCATCCGCCGGGGCTGGGGCGCCCGCGCCGCACTGCTCCAGATGGAGGTCCGCTGTGGGCATGATGCGATCAGAGGCTGGGGCCCCACCTCATATGTTGGAGCAGCGCCTTGGGGTCCCCTTCTGAGGGGGGTCACCGGGCAGACGTCACTGGGTCTGCGTCCCGCGGGTGAGTTGCTCCGTGGCCCACAGTAAGATATCCCCGGGGGGTGGACGGGAGGGGGGGCAGGACGGCGTACACTCACTCGGGGGACTTCGGGCACTGGAAGTTCGTCCGCGGCTCTTCAATGTCAGGCTGCGTAGGCCCTGTGCTCCCTGGGCTTTCTTTTTCTTCACGGGCGGGAAACTTCAGCTACGGAGTTCACCTGGTTTTCGTATCCGATTTTGATTGGGTTTTTCGTGAGTTGGTGGGGGGGTCTTCCGACATCTGCTCCACCACTGTAGATCTAGGGGGGGGGGGTGTAATGTGGGGGCTCAACTCACATTACGGACCTGTGAGGGGAGAGCTCACACGGGGATGTTGCTCATCCGTGCGCCCCCTTGGTGGCCAGCCCCCTAGACGATTTTAATTCCTTGATTATATTGACCAGGTCATCACAAACAAATTCCATTTCTGTGGAAGGTTTTGTATCTACATGGCAAGCTTTGCCTGCAAATTTCTCAGTTATATATTCTTTCCATGTAGCGTCCTTAATGCAGCACATAACTTTATTTTTGCCCTCCTTCGCAGATGCACTAAAGTATGTCCATAGTTTCTTGCTGTCTCCTTCAGCCAATATCTTAACCATATTTTGCCAGACAACATTCCTGACAGACCAACTATAATACCTCTTTTGCCAATTTGTATAGCTATTTTTCTCTCTAAGTTTCATCATCTGTTATTTGTAAATGGGAATATCAGATTTATTTACACTACGCACTTTCTGGCGGATCCTCTTTCTTTCTAAACATAACTATCATATGGCCTCCCTATTTTTGTCCTTCAATGGACTGGCAGTTGTCAATCGACATGAAGCTATGTATGTGATAAAATAACCATGTAACAATATAATGAAGATTGCCCATGCTAACTGCACTGGTCAGTCTTGATTCTATTAAAGACAAGGAGGCGAGCATTCTGTTTAACTCTTTAATTTGCCACCAACACAGCAATTCAACATTTTTAATAAACTTTTTCAAAACAAATGTTTCTTTCTGCTTTCAGTAAAAGAAATCTTTAGTTTAAAAGTTTGTTTCTCTTTCCAGAGGCTCTATATCGATCTCCTACAAATCCCAAGAGACTCCCTGTAAACAGTAGTCCTTCCTCCACCAATCCGGTGCCTGCCTCCCCTATAAGGACTCCCCGCACAAGGTTCCTTCCTCTTTCTTTGTCTGCAGAAAAATCTCAAGTCTGAATAACCTTCCAACTTAAAATTCCTCCTCGAGGCAGTTGCGGTCACGGCTTGCTATCCATAAGGTCCAACGGGACAACTGGGATCACTTTTGCCTTAGCTAGCGATGTTTTCATGCGGGTTTCTGTTCATCTCCTACGAGAGACACAAAATAATGTAAGGGAGGGAACGCGAAGTTCTGACTCAATCTGAACAGTTGCATAATGTCAATCTTAATTAATCTTTTTCGCATTCATTTGGGTGGGATATAATGCTTGCCTCCTTGTCTTTAATAGAATCAAGACTGACCAGTGCAGTTAGCATGGGCAATCTTCATTCTATGACAAGACGGAGGCGAGCATTATGCTTGTTCAAAGCTCTGTACCACCCTACTAGCCATTTCTGACACTGGCTTAAAATAGAAAGTCTTAAAAGTAGATTCTGAGGACCAATCAGCTGATTTCATGATGTCTTGTAAAGACACTCCTACCGAAAAGGCTCTAGAAGCTATTGCGCCTCTAATAGAATGTGAACCAAAAAGGGTTAAATCAATGCCTGCCCACTGCATCACTTCTTTCACCCATCTAGCGATTGTCGCTGTAGCTATAGCATGATGGGGCTTCCTATGCGCAATTATCAATTGAGTGATGCCTTGCGGCCTAACCAGCGCTGTAGCAACCTCGTTGTCTTTAATGCACTGCGCTACGCATAGCTTTTTGTTTTTTGGGAAAATAGGCATAGGAAATCCCTCTGGAATCGGATTTCGTTCTCTGCACAATAGTGAACGCAATTCCTTCAGGATAAAAGATCTGTTAATCTCTAATGCTTTTACATCTGAAACTCTCCGACATGCTGTCAGACAGAGTAACATCGCCAGTTTAACTGAAAGCTGAGATCTGGATAGCTGACTATTTTCTGGCCATCTCATAAACAACTGTAGGACGTCACGGACGTCCCATAAGGTAGAGTATTTGGGCTCCAGCGACCTCTTTAATCTAATCCCTCTCAGTAGCCTGTGGACTGCTGGGTGTTCTCCTACTGGAGCTCCTTCCACCCTGTCGTGTCCTGCGGATAGGGCGGATCTATAAACGCCCAGTGTCCTGAAAGCACAGCCTTCGAGAAATTTGTTCGCTAGGAAGTTAAGGACCTGTACTACAGGTGCTGAAACGGGATCCAACTGCAGGTTTGTGCACCATCGCGCCCAGGCATCCCATGCCGAACTACAGCTCCTAAAGGTGGAAGGCGCCCAGGAATCTCTGATACAGTCTGCTGCGATCTGTGAAATTCCTGGCAGGTCCCATCTCTTCCTGAAATTCTGCATGCTATGAGCTGCAGGGAGCACGCCTCCACTAGAGGGTGATACTGGCCGGATGGGCTGAGGAGGAGGTCCGGGCGATGCGGGATCTTCCTCGGAAAATCCGAGGAAAGTTCCATCACTACTGGAAACCAGGGCTGAGATTTCCAAAGGGGGACCACTAGTACCAACTCTGCTAGGTCTCTGTGAACCTTCGCTAGAAGTCTCGTGATCATTATGAAAGGCGGGAACACGTAATGAACTGCTCCTGTCCACGACTGCAGAAACGCATCTGTTCCCGCTGCACCCGGGTCCATCCTCCAACTGAAGTAACTGGTTGTCTGCGCATTCAGTCTGGATGCAAACAGATCTGTGTGTAGGGGACCCCACACTTGGTTTAATTCGTGAAAGACTTGGGGAAGCCGCTACTGTTATCTGATGCTGAAGACAATAGTGCCAGAAGTCTTTCGCTAGTTCTGCTAGCATTCTCGATCTGGTACCCCCCAGTTTGTTTATGTATCGTACTGCTGAGACGTTGTCCATCTTCAACAGTACGGAGCACTTGACTCTGCCCTTGGTGAAAGACTGAACCGCGAACGAGCCTGCTAGTAGATCGAGGCAGTTTATATGCAGATGTAATTCGTCCTCTGACCATTTTCCTCCGGTCTCTAACTGACCACATATTGCTCCCCACCCTGCTCTGCTCGCGTCGGATTCTATTATGAGCTCTGGCCCGTCGCCGAAGATGGCGCGACCGTTCCAGGCTTCCATGTTTTGCAGCCACCAGTGAAGCTCTGAGATTGCTTCGCTGTCTAAGGTTATCAATTGATGATAGCCCAGACCTCCTTGCAAGTGTCTGGTCTTGAGCCTCTCAAAGGGCTCTGTAATGTAGGGGGCCCGGGAAGATGGCCCGAATGGAAGCTGCCAGAAGCCCTACTATTCTGGCAAGGTATCGAAGTGAGATGGTCTTCTTCGTTAGGACTGTCTTGATCTCCTTCTTTATCGCTCTCACTTTCTGGTTCAGGAGTTCCAGTGTTGCTTTCACTGTGTCTATGATAAACCCCAGGAATTCTATTCTTTGAACTGAATGTAATTTAACTTGTCGAGGTTCACCAGGAATCCCAGCGAAGATAGTAAGGTGAAAACCCAACGCACATCGTTGACTAGAGAGCATTTGTTCTGGTTTAGGATAAAATATCGTCTAGATAAATTATGATCCGAATACCTCTTTCTCTTATGGCCGCAGCAACTGGCCTCATCAGTTTGGTGAAGGCCCATGGGGCTGAGGCGAGACCGAAAGGAAGGCATTTGAAATGCCACACTTCCCTGTTCCAGCGGAAGCGTAGGTACCTGCGATGGGCTTCTGCTATGGGCACTGTAAGATACGCGTCTTTCAGGTCTAGACGTGCTAGCCAATCTCTTTCGCGCAACAAGTCTCTGAGAAGATGGATCCCCTCCATCTTGAAGTGATTGTACTTTAGCAATTCGTTTAGGTTTTTTAGATTGATGACTGGACGGACTTTTTCTTTTCTGTGGATGAGGAACATATTGCTTATAAACCCTGGGGAAGACTGCGTCTCGCGTTCTATCACACCTTTCTGGAGAAGCTTCACTAGCTCGCTCTGAAGAAGCGCTGCTTCCTGCACTGATAGGTGTATTGCTTGCGGCTCTTGGCATTGAAAGGGGTTGCCTAAAAAGTCTATGCGCAAGTCTGCTACGGCGTTCAAAACCCAAGCATCGCTGGATAATGTAGGGTCCTGCCCCCACTTGCACACTCGAGGTACTCACCACCAGTGGCGCCTGCATGTCTGTAGGATCCTCTTTGCCTGCGACCTCTCGGAAACCTCGTCCTGGAGGGGAAGAAGGCATCTTGTTGTCTTCCCTCCCAATATTTTGCTCTGTGACCCTGGGGCCTGCGATGATAGGAATATCGACCGGACGCTCGGCCCCTTTGTCGTCCGGTCCCAGCAAAAACTCTTCCGGGAAAGATTCTTTTAATGGAGCTCTGTGCTTTTTCGAGGGCTGAATAGGTTCCTATGAATTGCGACATCTCTTTCGCAAATGCTTCGCCGAAAAACAGACCCTTTTCTCCTTGCCCTGCTTCATACGATGCTAAGTCCATTAGTTTGGAGTCAATTTTTAGGAGCACTCCTCTTCTCCTCTCAGAAGAGAGGGCGCAGTTGGCATTCCCCAAGAAGCACATGGCCCTTTGCGCCCAGTTTGCTAGTACCAGAGGATCTATGGGGGTCCCAGTGTCCTTGGCTTTCTCAGCCAGATCCATAATTTTTGCAAGTTGACCAGCTAAATCCACTCCCTTATCTTGGCACCCTCTCCACGCTCTATCTACGCCCTTTCTAATGTCTTTAGAAACTTTCGTTACGAATGTGACCATCTTCGGGTCTAGATCGGGGGTCTCCGATAACTTGTCAGGGAGGTCTGGGCGGGGACATTCCGCTCTCATGCGAGATCTTACTTCTCCCTCAGGTGGTTTGCTTATATGTTGCGTCATGTAGAGCGCCACTTTCGGGGAAGGTATCCACTCCCATGATTTTGGATGCCTAATGGCCTCCGGATCAAACATATCGTTCGTGTCCTGCGCTTGATCTAGAGTCTCCTCTCCTGCTGCGGGGTGCCCTGGAAGGTCATCCTCTTCCCCTCCATCTTCGGGCAAGTAGCCCTCGTCTATGTCCCTTAAATTATTCACCCCTGGGGCAGGGGGTCTGGGCAGACATTCTGCTGATTTTTCCAGGAAGGCCTTTTTCAATCTAGCGACAGGGTCGTCTGTCTTGTGGGGGTCTTGGTAAACCCTCCTTTCCTTGCGAAGGGGGGTCAAAGAGACTTTACTCTTCCGAGCCTTACACCCCTGGTCAACCTCACTATGAGGGTGTCCAGTCGACAGGCCTTCGCCTGGGCCAAGCGCCCTCTTTTTCCTAGGGGATTCCAGCTCTTTTTGTAATATCCATGCTTCAAGCATGTCAAGTCTCTGAGCAATAGGTTGTACTCCTTCTGAAACTGCTAGTGAAAGGGAGTCACCCAACACTTTTTTAAAACTGAGAGACAGGTCAGTTTCTTGAAGAGAAGGTTCCTCCTCCCACTCTTCCTCGGTATACTCAGGAGTTGTAGAATGTTCCCCTTCATAATGAGCCATAATGTCCTTTAGTTAGCAGAGCTAACGTTCTCTTTGTCAGGCTCACAAAATGAGGCAGCTGTAAGACTGCAGGCCTTCTGGAGTCACGTAAGAGTTTCTGTAATCGCACGTGGTCCGTGACAGAAAGTAAATTTTAGTTTGTTTTTTTTTAGTCAGAGGGCACTCCACGCAACTTTTCTCCTCTCGCTCGCGATCGTAATACGAATGCTGGAGGGGCTTTAGGGAAGACGGGAAGGCTCGAGACCTCCCGCTTCCCCAGGGTCCTAGCGCACGCCTGCCGTGCGACGCGCTGAGGAGCGGGCCGGATGCCTCTCACAGGCGAGAGCGCCCGCGGCTCCAGCTCCGCCTCCACAGTCTCCCGAAGTTTGGGTTAGTTTTATTCGTATGATTTGGAGCGGGCGCAATGGCTTTGCTCTATAGATACACTTGCAAGAGCACTACTCATGGAAGAAATATAATATAAATAATAATATTCAAAACTAGATTTTTTTTCATATATACGCTGCGCACTAATGTTCAATATAGTCGTTTTAGTCAAATTCAGAAACAAAATTAACTTTAGAGTCACATTTATTAGAGAAAATAAGCACTTATCTCGTATGTTGGCAGCAAAAAGAAAGAGGAAGGAACCTTGTGCGGGGAGTCCTTATAGGGGAGGCAGGCACCGGATTGGTGGAGGAAGGACTACTGTTTACAGAGAGGCTCTTGGGATTTGTAGGAGATCGATATAGAGCCTCTAGAAAGAGAAACAAACTTTTAAACTAAAGATTTCTTTTACTGAAAGCAGAAAGAAACATTTGTTTTGAAAAAGTTTATTAAAAATGTTGAATTGCTGTGTTGGTGGCAAATTAAAGAGTTAAGCATAATGCTCGTCTCCGTCTTGTCATAGAATTAGAACTGGCCAAAAGACGATATGCATCTCCATGTAGCTCATTGACCACCTTTCTCAATATTTCTATCAGCCCACCCCAGCCTATTGCCACTGGGATTAACAGCCACTTTACCAACCACATCAAAATGTGCATCCCGAGCAACAGTGAGATGGAAACAAAATGACAATATTGCATGGTCACTAACTTCAATAAAAGATATTTTCAATTGCTTGTCAAGATTCTACATTTTTTCAAATGCATAGATATTATCAATGTTAGAGAGGCTTTTACCCCAACGCCAAGTTGGTGGAGCGGGAATGTCCCCTTTTATAGCACCATTAATCATTATCAAGCCAAGATCGTCAAAGAAATTAATCCACCGTGTGGCTTTCTTTCTTTGGGCAGTTCTACAGAGGAATTCAGGATCATTAGTGATCAGAGAGTTTTTAGTTTCAGTGATAAGACAATTAGCATTAAATTCACCACAAATAACAATGTATCAGTATCACTTTGGTCAGAGACTTCTAAAGGTTCTTTTCCTGCTAACCCCGTATTTCTTTTGGGGTGAGTTAAATTACCCATTTTGTAAGCTTCTCTTTTAGCTCTGCTCACAGCTTTTGTCCTTACTCTTTAAGTGGAAGACTGATTTCTTTTTTTAGGCTCTTCTATCGTTATTTGATCCTTATTTTTCACCACCACCCGTGCCTTTATTACTGCTTTAGCTTTATCATTCTTTACTCTTTGTTTTTCCTTTCTAGATAGAGTGATAACATCTTCCTGATCATCATTGCCTACAAGAATCTCCACTTTTGTTGATTCCATAATCTCATCATGGTTCACCTGTGGGACTCTGTTAGGTAGAACAATATCAGTGTCAGAAACAGCATAAGACAGGAGGACACTAGATTTTTGTTGTGATAGCATAGCCAAACATTCAGAATGCTTTTGGACATGGGCAAATATATTTTGCATCAATTTCAACAAAATTTTCAAAAGCAAAGATTGTAGCCAGGTTATGTTCATCAAGTTCTTCAAGTCTTTCATTAATCATACTATCTGCAAATCGCATGGTGCCGACAACCTGCATAAAGTCCAACTGATCATTAGATGTTTTAGGGGTTTCGTCAGCAAGCCCAGTTAATCGCGTTGAGCAAGAAAGTCTCACTAAAGGCATGGCAGATTGTTTAACCTCAATGACTGTCTTTTCATTGGTATTTACAACATTTTCAGGAGGAGCTTGACCAGCTTCAGAATTAACAATTACACCCTGACAAGAATAGCACAAATTCAATAGTCAATTATTGTTATCAAATTCAGCTGTAGTACATGCTATCACACTATTAAGATTGTCACATATTTCCAGTCCAGGATGAACATCAATTGTGTTGGTCATCCCTTTAAACCTCTAAAGAAATTGTTATTTTAGCCATCTTGGGCCGTTCTGGTTGCAATGTATTTTCAGGGCATGAGCTTAGAATTGGCTCAGCACATAATAATGTAATATTGGCTTTTCCAGTTTTAACTGCACCCTTCTTTTTCCCATTCTTCAGCGACATTTTTCCAGTCATTTTCAAAAGAAAAAAAAATCAAAGAGATTTGTGCCCAGCAGAAATTCCTAGCATTCATGTTTCACCCCAATATACAGTCACAGTTGATAAGGCACAAGGGCATACAAACAGAACTTTATAACCAAATTAGCCACCTATTCAATAGTAGCTAGGAGAACGGAGCAAAGCTGACCCCTGTTTTAGGTACTGGAATAGTAGCCTCTTTCACAGCAGCTCAAAGGTCAATAAACAACCCGCAGTCACTTCCTAAAAAGAGACCAAAATGGCTCTTTCTTAAGCGGCTCAAAGGTCAGACAGACCAACATTCACCGCTTTAATTGCAATAATACTTGGGCATCCCCAAGCAGCTCAAAAGATAAAAGAGACCCACCGTCCCTGCTAAATGTATATTTACTCGATCCACCAGATGATAGCGGGGATACACAATACGCTTAGCCACTTATAGAAAGTGGTACAGGCACGAAGCACAGAGTGCAGGGCTTGAATCTCTGAGCCTCAGAGTCACAGTCCCGCGCTGATCACGGGATGGCGGACTGGGTGGCGTACCCCATCACCGCCAGCACTTGAAGCAGAGGGGCAAAGAAACAGAGCAGAAGAACGGGAACACTGCAGCCAGCAATCAATGGGATTAGAGGAATGGCGCTAAGGACGTACTGGAGTTGTGTCAAGCTGCACTGCAACACAGAATCAGACTAACAATATAAAATAAATTGTCTTGGGAAATGTCTGACTTGGGTTGACTAAGCTATGTATAAAGTAGTACTGCCCTGTAAAACAAAGGCAATTTTCTGGAGCAAACAGCTCGCTTTTGAGTTAATTTGCCTACCCACAATGCCTTACTGGTATGGCTCTGAACAGGAGGTGTACTTCCAGCAATGGTTACTAGGTGGCTTTGTGGAATGTGTGACTTGGCTCAAATGGAATATTACAATTAAATAAATAAATATATTCACTGAAAAGTTAAGATTATCTAATTCATTGTAACAAAAACCATGAAATTCTAACGTTGTAGGAGGTGATGACAATCTTAACTCTGAGTCACGCCCATAGAGGTCACCCATGAAGTTATTTTTCATCTCGTCATTGATCTCTGCAGTGATCAGATGCATGTGCTTAAGCGCTGAGCAACAGGGGTGACAAGTTAAGATAGTCATCACCTCCCACAGCTGCAGAATTTCATGGGTTTTGTTGCGATTAATTGGATTATTTTAACTCTCTCTGAACTAAAGTTTTTTCACTGACTTTCAGGGGTTTTGTTGTGCTAGAATATATCCATTGCCCATTGGTAATGGCCTTCGGCTATGGCTACCGTCCACCTTTGTATCAATTTAGATTAAGGATCCTGGGCAACTGGCCATGAGATTTGGGCGCGGGACATATCCCCTTCCCTAGTTTAAAAAGAAAAACAGATGCCATGGCCACGATCCACTGCAACAATTAGGATAAAAGACAGTGACCCATTTCCCCCTCCTTAAAAAATGACCAGATCTCATTGGCATTGGCCTTTGGGCGTGTCCATGTTGCAATTTTTATTTTTTTAAAGCCCATGTCCCACTTGGCATTGTCTTTGGCTGTGGCCCATATCCCACTAATTAATAAATTACTATATCCCACCAGCCATGGCCACTGTCCAATGTTAGGAGTGACTTTCTATACTCTTGCCTGGTGGACAGATGTATAGAAGGCCAACCTAGTTTAGTGACAGGAACAACTCTGGGAGCTGTAGCCAAGTCCAATGTAGCAAGGAGAGTGGTCAAGGCTAAGTCTGAAGAGGTGGTGAACCTGTAAGGGATCCTCAATGAGTACACAGTGAAAAGTCAAGGAACACACTTAGACAAACAGTTATAAAAAACATTTATTCATGGCAATAAAACACTATGAAAAATGACTACTAGCATGTAATATCACACAAGACTAAATAAAATATACATATATACAATCACTGGAGTAGGGCAAGATACATAACAAACCCCTGCAAAGGAAGGTAAATATTAGTTTGCAGAACTACAGGTCCACAGAGATACAACACTAACTTTTGAAGTCCATCTCTAAGATGTATAGGGCCTTGTACCCAAAAGTTCACCAGAGTTTCACACAGTTTTGTGAGACGCGACAAAATTAGTGTAGGGATTCTGGGGTCCAATGAAGGGAAGAGGACAAGTTACCCTAGCTAATAAAACTGTCCCCCACTTTGGGAATGCTTGCGCAAAACTGTTGTAAAGGTTTCTAAAAGTTACCAAACTTTTAAAAGGGAGTCAGGGGTTTAGGTAAGTACAACTCACCCCATACTCAGATTCTTCTTAGGACTTGGCAGGGCTAGAGAAGAGGGTCCAAGGTCGCTTTTCCCGCTTTCAGCTACAGTCCTTGATGTCCAGAGTTTGCAGGTTCTAGCACTTCTCCAGTAGGTGACAAATACTGGTGCAAGGTCTTCAGGTTGGATAATGCAGAAGAACTCGATGCAGGGACCCGCTCAGCACTGGACTAGGTGCAGTAAAGCTGCTCTGGACGACGGCCACCGACGAACGGCGACGCAGGAAGACACACACGGTTGGACTACACCTCGTATCTTGGGTCCCCTTGATGCTGGAAACACACAATTAGGCAGAGATGAGTCCTGTAGCACAAGCTGTCGATGCCCAACGCGTCTGGCCTCAATGCGGAACGGCAATGTGAATGGCAAAATCAAACTCTGAGCTGGGCAGCCACTGGGTGATCCAGGGGCACTTCTGAGGGCTCTTTTTGTCAGGACACCGAGCAGACGTCGAGAATGGATGTTCCCTCCACTCCAAGGGTCGAAGTTCCTTTGCAAGACTTCTGAATATCACCTATATGCTGGGCTCTTCCAGGACAGCAGCAGAAGTTGGTCGCCAGGCCTTCTTCCAACCGATCCACGGTCTCCTTACACGTCTTGCAGCTGGACAGGACACTTGGCTCCTTCAGGTTTCTTCCAGGATCTCTGACGAATGGGTGCAGGGGTCCTCTTCTTAATCAAGAAGCAGGTAAGAGCTGAAACTCCCACTTGCAAATAAAAGATCTGGCCCACACCCACACACCCAGCAGTGGTCCAATCAGGACCACTGGTGGCACACCTCATGTATACCATTCAGACACACTGAAACCAGTTTGTCGATTGAGACCAGATAGTCCCAGCCCACTTCCTGGCAACAAACACATGACTCTGCAGTAGCCCATGAAAAGCCTCATCTTTCTCAGGCACTGGAAGTCCATATAAGGATTTTCCTGTCCTCACAGGTCAGGAAGAAGGAATAGAGAAATGATGGCCAAGGGACAAACGAAAAACCTTGTGGCACGGCCATGTTTGGACACTAGCCATGGTAGGTAACCAAACGCGGTAAGGCTACAGGAAAATACACAATAAAATTGCAAAAAGTAACTGCTGCCACCAGCTTGTCCCTTAGGCACACCTAAAGTATGCAAACATCCTCTGGGTGCTAGTCTAGGGCAAAACAGAAAGCACAACCCATTGTACTGCATTGTACAATGATAAACATTTACCAAATAAGATAACAATATAACAAGACTAAGGGAAACAATGTTTTCCAGCACTGACAGCCTCAAGAACATGTCAGTTTCCCCATACCAGATTAGCAAAAACCAGTGTAGTGAAGCTCAAGGCTTCACTGCACTGTAAAAAGAACAGGTCAGATACAAAAAAGCATAAAGTTTGGGGGTCCATAGAAATGGAAGGAAAGGTGCACTAAAGAGGAATCGTTCCTAACACTTATGCAGATTGGAATTATTACTCTGATAGTTCACACTTATCAACTCAAAATTGAATTATGTAATTCATTATACTTGGGAATCCCAGAATTTCAGCTTGCAAAAAGTAGAAAATGCTGTAATCCGCCTGATATTTAATCTCTCAAGATCTGACTACACAGCATCGTCATACCAATCACTTTACTGAATTCCATTCAAAAGCAGGATTTTCAAGGTTGTATGCCTTGTTTTTAAATGCTTAAAGGGTTTGGCATTTAAATATCTGGAATACAAAACTCAGACTTCTATTCATTGCCGTAAATTACGTTCAGGGGTCAAGGGTTTCCTTCATACCCGGAAATCTCATTTCAAAAGTGATTTAAGATTCTTTATGGCAGCACCTCATTTACGGAATGCACGGACAGTGGCCTTACATAAAGTTAAGAACTATCTGACTTTCGTAAAACCACTCAAAAACATTTATTTTCTGCTAATTCCCTTTGCCTTGCTGGGACTGCTTAGTAATTATTATCATTTTATTTCATCTGTGCTTGGCGCCTCCATGCATTTTTGGTGTGCATGTTTCTTCCGAAATGCAGACCTGAACCCAAAGGAGCCAATCAGGGGGCGAATTCGTCTTATTAAATACAAACATTACAAATTGTATTACCTGCTCCACCACCCAACAATTTAATTAATTTTCTAAGTAGTAAGGCAAACGAACTATTAAGGTACAGGGCGAGAGAAAATTACAATCTTAAACACAATTAATATAGACGTGTCCCAGTCACAGTAGGATGGATTTGCATAAAAAAGCAAAAAACAAACACAATCCCATGTTACCTAACGTCTCATTACGTTTAGAGGTCCCGCAGATGCTCACTACTCATTAACTCAGGCATCATATAGCACTTCCATAGGTGCCAGAGGTCAAAAGTCTCTGCATGGGCCTAATGTTTCAGTATTGATGGTTTAAGCATTTACAACAGTGATGACAAACAAAAGTCAGAAACGGGGCCTACAAATTGTAGTGTTTCAATAATGATTCATTTAGGATAGCCAGCTTTTCTTCATTGCTCAAGTTTGTCAGATATTACCCCCCACCCACACCATATTACCAGCTGGGGACCATAGGGGTTTTTTGAGATCTGTGACAGGGTGAGTGTTAAGCAAGTGAGTGGTAAGGGCGTCTGGGGCCCAGATTAGTAGTAAGAACCCTTCTCATCTCCTTCTCCCAAGACCAGGATGAAAGAGGTAAACGGAGGCTGTAGCCCACTAATGACCAGAAATCTTGAGAGCATCTCCTTTCAATACTGCTGTGGCTTAGGACATGACCACCGTAGGTATCCCAAAGTGACTATTTCTCTGCATCCCCTCCAGCACAGCGAAAAGTGGTTGGGCACAAAGCTATTAGGGCGTTGAGGAGTGCAATACTATATTAAGAAGAACATGTACGAGTACTCTTTGAAGGTGGTGCATTTGAGCTTTTTTGTACCATAGATTTATAGGACTTCTTATCTCGTATTGATACAAATAGGAACTCGTATTCCTTTCTTTCTTTAATAAAATAAGTATCAACAAACAGAACGGAAGAAACGCAGCTGTCAGATTGTTTATCACCCAACTATCCTATCCGGGGGCATACCATAAAACTTTATTATTCGATACTTGTTGAGGGACATGGCATGTCTGCGCACAGCCTTCAGATTGTGCTGCGTCTTACTTGTCCCAGTATTTACCCCAAGTCAACTACATTTATTTCTTGCTTATTATCACAGTCACTGTTTAATGTTAAAGTGGCCATCGCAAGGCCAATATATTCATTAAACTCAGTGATTAACGCCTATGCTAAATTATACGCTTTTTTTTTAAACAAATAATCTATAGTTGCGTGTTTATCACCTAATTTATAGGTGTGGTTCCCTTGCGTATCCCCACGTAAACGACCATTTAGCCTGATAAATTCCCAATCAGACAACAATTCCATCCAAATCCTGTCCTGCTAATTTTCTTAATTCTGTCTCGTATTACTCTCAACACACTTTCCCTCAGAGCATTAAGTCTCAAGATTTTCAATGCAATGGGCATTCAAAATGACCGAATTCCTTACCACGCGTATTCCATGTTATAATTTTCCAGGGTCCAGGCCTATGTAAAGGCAGAGTCTGCAAAATACTCGAAAGCCATGATCAAATAGCTTGGTGTAAACATCTCTTTATGCATCTGATATTAATTAGCAAGGTTGAACATTCTTATCAATATCATAACCCAATTTCTATAAACTTTGCAGATGGGATTTTTTCGTATCTCACTATAGTACTAGATGAGTGTTGTACACGTGTACACTGGTGTCGTATTTGTTTCCATAATAAGTGAATATCTCGTCATTTGAACACTCGAAGAGATGGTACCAATGAGAAGAAATATAAAATGTGAGAATGATTAAGTGGCATATTGTTCCTATCAGGGAATAAATTGCATATAAATGATGTCGCATTTGATACATCCTTCCTGCGTGTTTCTGTTGTCTGCAAAGTTATATTAGAGACCGTCTTCTAGATATACATTAGGGAAGTTTACTTTGTCCTAAACTTTCAGCCACTTTCGCTCATCTAGTTGGTGGCTCAACCATCCTCAGACAATAGGCTCTCGGCAACTACCGATGGCTCAAGACATACAATCTCTGCTTCTTCATTTGGGTTAGGAGTAACCACATTGCGTTTAATGACCCAGTTCTTACGGTTCCCTAAACACTTGTTTTTTTTCTTTTCTGCCACCTATTGCCTTATTTTTCTCCTTTTTGTTGACAAGGCTATCTCTGCAACTTGAGGTTCTATATGATCCAGAGCCACAATGACCATGTTGCACCCAGGTTTGTTGCTAGATTGTTTCCTGCATTTTTGTTTTTATAGCTCATTTTTCTTCCTTCATTCTTTGTGTGTTAAACATGGTATGTCACTATTCTCGGCTATTAAGGGGGTATTTTTGTCTTGGAGAAAGTTCTTGACTCCCAAAAACGCTGTCAGTTCTGCTTGCAGGTCCGCCACAACATACAGATATAGCGAGATTTTTCTGGATCCATGGGTCAGAACACCTCTTTCCCTGTCATGCATCAGCAGCATGTCTCTGTCCCTGTAGTTCGGTATGCAAGCAGTTATGGGTCGAGGAGATGCCCCTGGTTTAGGAATGAGAGCCTGATGCGGGTGCTTTACAGTGAAACATGGCAACAGTTCATTCATTTCTTGAACAAATCTTCCACATGGACCTGTGAAGCATTTTTGAGGACCTTGACATTTCTGATGCTATGGTGCAATCTCAACTCCAAATCCAGCACACTTCAGCTGTGTCACCTTTAGTTTCTTGGTGAACAGGGGTCTGGCAGAAAGTCCATATGACTTTTCCACAATTCCGTTTTAGTGATTCTGGAACTTTTTTCCCCGAAGCTTAGTTCTGAGAGAATTAATACTAGCGGTAATATCATCCAACTTACATGCATCCCCCATGAATCTCCTGCTGTATTCCCGCGGGAGTGTTTGATCCAGCCATGTTCTGAGACAGTACACCCTGATGGCTCCAGGGGAACAGCCGTAGATGTCATAGGAGTCTCAGTGGCAAATACATCTAGACTGCTCTGTCTCTTCTCCCCACACCTATGGTCATGGCACCACAAGGTTCAGAAAGACTTGGACCAAACAAGGAGGCACAACAAACACTACAGCTAACCAAACACAGGCACCTTACACCATCCAATGCACACCAAAGTTCCACATTTCAAGCCAGAGCAGACCGCTCAGCATTTGACACTTCAGGCCTCTAACATAAGATGGAAAATTAGGCATGCTCCCCAACCGATGATAGCGGTAGGGCTAACCCTTTTGCAGATGAACCTGGAGAACCTGAGGATATGTGTTGATTGCGCCTGTGCTGGCTAGGGTGATTGATCGGGCTGTCTAGCGCACCACTCCTGAAAGCCCCTGAAGCCACAGAATGTACGGGCTCCGTCAGAGCGTTGGTAACTCTGGCTGTAGGCCTTGAGCGTAGACTGTCAAGATTGACAAGGATTTAGCTGTCAGAGCCATTTCTTTTTGTCAGGTTCCTCGTCTGTGGTCAAGTGGAACAAGTTCCCGCCCTCAAATGGTAGGTCTAGAATGCGCTCCTGCACATCAGGGTTAAACTTGGTTAGCCTTGAGCCAAGCTGTCCTCATACATACATATGCATATACACATGCGGTGTCGATGTGCCCGACAGTGGATTCCATGTCTCGGGTCACGATTTTGGCCTCTGCCAATCCAGCCCTGAAGCATCCTTGACTATGCGCAGGGGGGTCTGGGAGGAAATCCGCAATCTCCCGCCACAGCTTTTGATTCACTGCAGCCAGCATAGCGTCAGCATTGTCCTAGTGCAGATGGAGAGTGGTAGAGTAAATCTTTTTGCCGTAGGATTCCAACAGCTTTTCCACCTACCCTAGGAGTGCTGAGGTGGGTGCTAATGACTGTGGCTTGGAATAAAGGGAGGCCACAAATATAACTGATGAATGCGGTTGAAGGTGCACCGCCAGAATGAGTCTCCTCCCCCCCCACTCCGCCTGCCTATTCTTGGCATTGAGGCGTTTATTGGTAGGCTACGTTGAGTGCAGCTTCACCCATCCCTTCTTGGCCAGGGCTTCTATGTCCTTTTGCAGAGGGAAGCCAGTTCTTGTGGCTGGGCGAATGGTCAGCACCTCAGCCAGAACCCCTGCTTCAGTTTGCTCAACTTGTGGCTGTGGAATACCGAGGTTTTCTGCTACACCCGCCAGCCTCTCGTGGAAGGTCTTAGCTTATGAGGGAGTATCCTGGTCCTCGTCAGTGTCGCCCGCTGTGTACTGCAGGTCGGAAGCTGTAGGTGGTGTGCTGGGTGTGGGCAGCTGTGGCATGCTGACAGGCAGTGCTGGGGGCTGCTGCCGAGACTGCTCTGGGGCAGAGCCACCACCACTGGTGTGAGTGCGGGGACCAAGGGCTGAACTGGGGCGGGGGTCTGGACCACGGTCAGAGCCTGGGGAGGTGCAGGAGGGAGCATGTATTTGATGACCCCCCTGAGGATGGTGCCCATCCGCTGTGATTTCATGAGGGTAAGGAACATTTCGAAGAACCAATCCTCGCATGCACGGCCTGGCAGCATAGGAGCCAGAACTGTTGGCTGCTGAGATCTTGGCGGTCCATGCCGCTACACGCTAGGAGCTGCGTACCACCCCTGTGAAGGTGTGGTCGGGTATGACGTGGACCAGGTCACCG
The DNA here is from genome assembly GCF_040938575.1 of Ambystoma mexicanum. Classification (NCBI taxonomy): domain Eukaryota; kingdom Metazoa; phylum Chordata; class Amphibia; order Caudata; family Ambystomatidae; genus Ambystoma; species Ambystoma mexicanum. The sequence goes on along the minus strand of NC_090923.1, from coordinate 589,271,012 downwards.
GAGCGGTCCAGTCCCACCTAGATGTGCGTTCCCATGCCTGCTCTCCAGAAGGAGGCAGCTCTGAGCGAACCGCCATCGTGCCTGGCTTGGTGGCAATCTGGTCATGCCCTGTGCCACGTGCCCGCTATGTGGTGCCTGAAAACCAGGCCCAATCTCTGCCTGCATGCTTAGAAGCGAAGGCTGGGACCTTCCCTGCACCTCAGGTAGAGACCTGGGAGGCAGAGTGTCCTCGGCCATGGCGCTGGTAGTGTTGCGTATAGGCACCCCTCGGGCACAAGCCCGGTAATAGAGCAAAGCCCCCCTGGGATGTCCCCGGTAGCAGAGCCTTGCAGCGGTGGAACCGGGAGGATCTTGAGACCCCCTCAGGCAATTGGCCAGTAGATCTGAGAGCCTCCGCCTCTTTGCTGGTACTAGGACCTGGAAGGTCCGTCCCACTCGGGCGCTTCCCTGGGAAGGAGTCGCCCTCGCGGGGTGTGGAGAACAGGGTGTTAGGGAAAATGTTCATAAATGTGCCAATTCCTCCCTCCAGCTCTTTTGCTAAACTTTGTGACTTTGAACGTTTTAATTCTGTTTGTTTTCTGTGTTTATTTCTTTGGTTATGGAGTTTTAACAACTCCATAGGCATCATCTTTTCATGTTTGTCACACAGCACCCTCAGTGCAGTGGCACAGGGAAACCTTTCCAGGCTTTCCCAAAGTTTAAATACCTTCTCTGGGATAAACTACTGTTTCCCAGAGAAAGTGAAGTGAAATTGACTTTACTAGTCTTTTCAAATTCCTAGACCCAGCACACCCTATCTTACTATAGAGTGCTGGAGGGGTTACCTAGTAGCCCCTGTGTCTATAAATTCATGTAGAAGTCAAATGCTACCCTTTCCTCTCAAAATGGCTGGTGGCAGTGGTTTTACAACGAACTACCATGATTTTTCCCGACCGCGAATACTGGTAACGTTAAATCGCGGGAGCCATGTTTTCCAAGATGGTGTCTGAGCCCCCTTTGTTTAAACAGATCCCGGTCTTTTTTTGCGATTTCTTTTTTGGAAAGGTCCTTCTAGAGTTTGTCTCTGCGCGCCAATCCAGGTTTGGTCCCTTTGTTCCTTCGCCTTTGGCCGGTTTTAGTGACTGGGGTGTTCAGGAAGTGAGGGAGGTGCCCGAAACTCCCTGTGTTTAGTCTCCTAGGAGACTCAAATGCACTCTGGCGTGATTGTCTGGCTGACTGTCCGGCAAGGACAGCCACCCTGCTGGGTGAGTGGCAGCTAGGCTGGAATGAATGGGAGGAAACTGGATAAAAGGCGAGTCTCTTGGCTTGGAAGGCAGAGTCGACCCCTGGAACAAAAGAACCGAAGACGAGCTTGAAGAGGACGGCTGCTGCAACTCCTCCAAATTCATCTCGACAGAGAAGCCCTGCAAGGACGACTTCTCCCTTTAAGTTGGTGGGACCAATCAACGCGAACCGTAAGCCACCTGGATACCATTCTCAGAGCTGGTTGTATTTTCCTCAGAGTGCTGCAGGAAACCGAATAACCAGAGAGAGGCACTCCAGTTTGTGTGCTTGACTACAACTACTGGAATTGAAGATTTGCCAGCTTTGCGACCAATCCCAGTGCAGTGCACGAGTCCCCCCCGCCCCGACGTCCTCCCTCTTGTCCCCACGACTGAGGCTCAGGAACAGTGAGATCTGCAGGAACTGCCAGGAACAGAAGTCTTCAGCTGCATCTTTTTCTTCATTGTATGGTACTGTGAAAACCCAACCGAGAGAACTTACCTCTCACTGCGAGAGTGCTTGGAATATTTGCAACTTGCAGGCCTAGTCAGCTTGTGACCCAACATATGAATCTTTCTTTTACGAATTACTTCTGAGAACGTTGGCAAAGACTTTTCCGTTTAACTACCAGAACTGCTTTATCCTATACAAGACTTTAGCCCATTGACTTTGGCCTAACCTATTGCATTGAATTGGCTCCTCTGGTGAACTCCAACTTTTTGCACTCCAAGAGTAACTGTAATATTCTTTTTATTAACCTATGCCTTTTTGCTCCTCCTTCAAAGTAGTTTAAATGCTTCAGACCCATACCGTGTAAAGTACTGAAGTATATTTTTGTGTGATATAGATTGCCTCCTTCTAGTGAATGTTTTATAACAGGCTGTGAAATAAATTAATGTGTTTTACCAAGAAACATTGCATGTAAGAGTCTATTTGAATACTTGTGATTGTAGACCTCTGTGTAACATTACAGCTCAGATTCCCCTCTTGAGATAAGCCTGGCTGCTCAGCAACACTATCAAAACTGTGTAGTACAGACTTATACCTTGGTTTTGCTTACACCTGTAGTCCTAGTTGCGTGTAGTGGTCCCAAAGGGTACTGCATACAAACTTTGCCTAACACAGGGCACCTACTTTGGGCCTGATCTTCCTCTTCACGTAATTCTTGATGTCCTCTGGAGGTGATCTCTTGAACAGCTCCCTCCACCTGTTCAAATGATTCTTGAGCGCTCGCGCAGTCAACACATCACACGCACAACAGCCGCCCCAGCCGTGGTCGGGGCCAAGGCACTGAAGGCAGAGTGCGTGGGGAAGGAACCGTCGCAGGCCGGACACCTGCTAAAACCCACCGTCATCGGCATGCGCCGGGGAGTAGCATGACACCAGAGTACAGAGTCTTCTCTGAGAATTGCTAGGAGAGAAAACAAATAGAGAAAAAAACAGAAAGCTTCAGGGAAGAGCACGTGGAATTACAAGGCCGGAGGCCTAACCCAGGAGCGCTGGTGAAGCGGTCCATTACCGTTCACACGGAGAAAGAGGCCTAGGGAGTGGTGCCGGTGGGCGGACCTCAGGGGAGTACATGCTCCCAGGACCGTGCATCTAAATTTAAAAGGGAAGACAGTTTTTTCTGGTGAAAAAGGTTCTGTTTCCGGTCCCTAGCGAGGACGCCCGTTTCCTGAGGGACACTCATACAGAATGGAGGAAAGGGGACGTAGAAGTATGACCATAATGCATTCAGTATAGTTAAATATCTAGACGAGGCCAGCAGTGTGGAAAGTCCTAGTGATGAAGTTCTTGCTATGGATTTGTCTAACAAAGTGAGTGTTAGGTGGGGGTCCAAGATTAGATTAATACATTTTGCAATGGCTCGAACAAACAGAATCAAATGGGGGGCAGCAGGAAATTCCAAGCATCTGTGGGGCAGTTCGGAATTTGGTTCGGCGAACGGGGTCGATATTGGCCATTTATATGAACAACTGGCATCCTCTCTTCTCCCCTTCGTATCGAAAGACAAGAAAGCCTGCAATACTAAGAGGTTTCAAAACCCATAACTTTTGGTTGTTTTGATAAGGAATGTGCAGACCTAAAGTGTGCTTTGCAATACGCAGTCAGATGTTGCGTGGGCTTGGAGGATATTGGTGTGATCAGGAAAAATTATTAATCCCTCATTGCACAGAAGAAAAGGGATTCTCAGAATCGCAGGTGGGAAAAGTTGGTTAGAGCTGCAAATGATGGAGATTCCAAATCCTTCTGGAGGGCTGTGTCGCAGGGTATGGGGAAATACAAATCCCGGGTTGAGGCAAACATCTCTGGGGAGTGGGCGTTTCACTTCTCATAGATTTTTGGGTTAACCGAGGCAGAGACCACCAGCTTCCCTGTGGAACAGCAAAAACAAATATGATGCTGGAAATTATATGGATGGACCAGGCCTCCTCGTCCTTGACCCACTACTTCCCTGGATGTGTTCTTGTGTATGTTGTCCAGTCTGGATCTCTGGCAGTGTAGCTCTTCATTTTTAGGTGAACAATGGCCATGGGCTATGGCACCCATGTGTAGGGATACACCTTGGTTACCCTATTGTGTGCGTTTTAGGCACCTATGTGTTGACCCAGAGAGCAGGGTATGGGCTGGTGGCAGTTACATGCTGACTGAGTGGTTCTGGGTCTCTCCCATGTATTCCTGAACAAAGGCAAGATGGCCGCTGAAAGCCTCATGGCTTCCTGCCTTTCCTTCCTGTTTCTCAAAGTCCTGAGAAACCCTGGCTGTGTCTCTCTTCCCCTGATTGGATGCTGGGTGGACGGACCATATATGGCTCTGGGGCTGCCCCTGCTAGACTGCTAGGAGCCTTCCCGGAGACTGCTTGTTTTGGGTACACCCTAGGAGTGGGAAATGAATGAAAAGGGCAGTCAATTCACATTCTGTGTTGCGGGAATCTGGTTTTGTCTCACAATGCATTGGGTTCTTGCGGGAGCCAGCCGTGTATGGAACTGGAGTGAATGCAGTGTGTGCTCTGAAAGGCTGGGAGTTGACCCCAATACACATCCACTGTTTTGAGTGTCTGGTTTTGGGTGAATGACCTGCATGCCTGTGAGTCTGATTTGGTGCAACATGATGAATGCACTAGTGTGTGATTGGCTGACTGAGCCTAGCTCCTCCTGAGTGAATGGGGGGGGGGGGTGTATGACAGAAGAGCTCTCACTTAACTTTGGCATCCTCTTGTGCCAGATGCTTGGAGGCTTGTGTCCTGAATCCAGCTGGAGGAAAACGTTCTTCTACTGCAAATCTTCACAAGATCCAGACGGAGGGGCGATATCCACACAGAATTGCATTTTAACCTGAAAAGTATTCTGCCAGTGTTCTAGAGCAATCTGCCTGCATTTCTACAACTGTGATTTTAAAGTTACACAACATTTAGTAATTTTGGTGCATTTTATCCCAATTACCAGTTAGTGCATTATTAATGAAAGTAGGAATAACTGTGGTACCAAAAGTATTGTACATATTGTGTTAACTATTGAAGTAGAGTGCCTTGAGTGCAAAGTGAGTCTTATGTATTTGTATATATTCACCTAAACATAGTATCTAATAAAAGAACTGTTAGCACAAAACAGTGTCAAGACATTCCTTTGTGGGGGATTGGTGATTCACTGAACCCAAGTACCAGCATGCATCACCCCCCTAGAGTCTCAGCCTTGATTGCTTGCCCATTGCTACCATTTGAGAGCCTTGGCTGGGGTGCCTCTGTGTTTCTACCCCAACCATATATCCGGTAGCATCACAGACACCCCCTCCAATATTTACAACAAATATTGATAGGTCTGTTAAATACATGGAGGGAGGTAATTCCTTTCACATTCATCAAGGGAAAAGCCCCCTCTGTTAGAAAGTTGAGTCAACATGAAATGCTAATTTTCATGCAGGATAAAATTTGTAAATCTATTAATCATCTGACTTGAGTTAAGGCCCTTGGTCTGAATCCGATACCTACAGTTTCTAGTTTCTATGCAATTAGCTTGGTGTATCCAGCTTTTCAAAGTGCTTTTCCCACTTTTTGTGAGAAGTGGAGTGTTCCCAACCTCATGGACCAACTCTATCATACCCCTATATAAGAAAGGACCCACACATGAGGTACCTCCTCCTTTAGACCGAACAGTCTAATTGATGGCGACTATTAAATGTTCTCTTATATAATTCTGCAAAAGGGGTCATTCAAACCAGAGCGTTCTACTATTGGACCAAGTTTTTGTTGTCATGCACCCATCTATCAAATAGTGGTAGATAAGAAGATACCTATATAAACAGCCTTCCTTGACGTCTCATTGGCACTTGACCTGGTGGTCAGAGAGGTTATGGATGACGCTGGTAAATATGGTGATCGATTGATCTTTGCTTCACATTATCAGGGCTTTATATTCTAACAACTCAGTGCAGGTACGTTTTGGCTCTTGCGGCCAACTTACAAAAACAAAAACCTACAGTGAGTGGGGTTAGGCTGGGTTTACTGCTGGCCCCAGTTTTCTTCTACCTGTATATAAATGACATTACCAAATGTGTTGCAGAAGCCGCAAAAGATGTGTCCTATTTAGAGTGGAGTCCAAAGCTGATGCTTATATATGTAGATTATTCAGGCCTCCTTGCCAGGACACCCAATGCTTTGAGGTCGCAACTTCATGCACCGACACATTTTTGCACCGTACACCATCTCATTTTAAACAAATCCAAATCTAACGTCATGGGACTTACTAACTCCCACAGGAAGAAGCCAAAGCATTGCTTCAAATTGCAGGGATAATCCATCAAGATAACAGATTGATTTACTTACCTGGGTGAAGTCGTAGCATCAAACCTCTCCTGGAAAGTCCATGTGGAGCTAGCAACCAGAAAAGCAGCATTAGCGAGGAGAGCCATTATCAGCTTTGTGTGCAAACACAGGGACAATTTTGCCTCGGAAGAAGAAATGGTTTATCAAGGGAAGTTTGGTGGCACTGTTGCTTAAGATATCGAGCTATATGGTCTGGACAAAAAGGTTACCCGAGTTGGCTTGTGTGAATGCCAATTCTGGAAACGACTCATAACTCCCAAAATGCTTCCCCAATGCAGCACTCTAGACAGACGTTGGTTTCCACAAACAGAGAAGGGTATTGAATTCACTGGCACGGTATGCTGCTAAAAGAGTGGCATCACATTCCAGAGAGTTGGTGGACTTGGCTTGGCACAAACACCTTAGACAACCTTTCATCTCTCCCTATAGAAAACAGTTACTAAAAGACCTTACAGAGTTGGGAATAGGTTGCATTTTTTCTCTGTATGAGCGCACAAGTTCTTATAGGTCCTTGTTGTCAAAACTCAAAGATGTCCAAGAGGCTCAATGAAATTGAGTTGGAACGTTTGGCGCACCTAGGGTGGACGGACATATTTTCATCTGGTGGAGGTCACCATCCGTACCTGTCCAATATTGCCAAACCCCAAATTAGGCACCTCTTTGCTCTTGCAAAAAACAAATTTTTACCATTAGCAACTAATATGAAGAATGTAACAGCTAATTCAAAATGTAAAATCTGAGAGGCAGAGGACGAAAAAATGTGCCTAATTTAATTCTTATATGCCTGGCCTATGATTCACGGAGGTCCCGATGCATTACTCCTCTTCTCAGGACTGAAGGCCACTTGGACAATATAAGTGCTGCACTGTCCTTTCTTCTGGGCGATTATCAGCAAATGAACTGCTGGTTTTATATATGGGGCCTGGCGACAGAGGAGAATTAAGATGGGCAGTCCCTGTGCCGTGATTGTATGGGCAACTCAGATCTCTGTGGCTGCAAGCAAGGACATTTTTAATGTTTCTTCATTCCCTTGGTTCTCCCCAGAGACGATGATTGTCTTAACTTTTTCATCAAAGTGGTAATTACGACTAAGTCTCGAGGTATTTTGTTTTTAAACGAAGTTTGTATTTTAATCTGCACTATTGAGTTAGAAAAATTGTATTTATTGGATTTTTTGGGACTTTTTGTTTGTTTTCTTGTGTATGTTTTTGAAAATGTATGTTGCCGTCACGAAATGCCTAATCAGCTAAAAGTGTAATAAATTCAATCATTCCCCCCCGACTCCAGTTAACTAGCCAAGCAATTAGGGTATACAGCATGTCACAGTCCTATCTAGGGCAAAGCACACAAACAACAAGGACGGCTACAGAGGGGGACATGGCCAGCAGGGATGTGAGCAGGAGGTTTTTCGCTCTGTGCTCTCGTAATAATCCGCTATTAAGAAGCCACTCGAGCATCTAGCGAAATCCAATTGTTTGAGAAACTGAACCAAGGCATCGCGGAAGGTGCAAGGAAGCTCTCTGAAAGCATAATGGAGTGTGGCGAGAAGGGAGAAGGTCGCAGAGTAAGGACACGGTGACATACCTGCCTACATTCCCAAAAGCAAAACCCAGGGAATGATGTCACCGATGCCCCGCCCCCTTTTCCAAGACCCTGCCCACCCGACCACTTTAAAAAAAAATGGCTGAGAGACACGTGAACAAAAGAAAAAAAGCAGTCTTTCTTTTTTTCTTTTGCGCAGGTGTGACTTCACATCAGTGCAGGAGAAGCTGCTCTCTGGGCGCCGTCCTTCAGATCCGTCTCTGATCTTTAGTTTCGGCCCACACCTCGATGTGATTGGTCACAAACAGTGTGTTTGTAGTTAATCACATCAAAGTGTGGGCAGATTTCCCTGGATTGCGGGAATCCCCGGAGACTCCATGCTCTTCCTCGGAGACTAGCATAAAAACCCGGAGTCTCCAGGGGTAAACCCGGAGACTAGACAGGTATGCACGGCTGTGCCGCCCGAATCCAAGATAGCAGGCGCTATGCGGAGGCGAAATGGAAGGAGGAACCTGCCGAGAAGGCACGGTAAAGTGTGCCGGCGAGTCCAGCGATAGATCCGGGTCCCCGGGAGCGGCCGAGATAGTAACCTCCCCAGGCACCCTGGGTGACTGGATCATGAGGAACGTCAACGAGGAGAGGGACGCGCGTTAAAGATAGAGGAAGGCATAGGCACCGCGCAGTCGATAGATTGAAGGCTGCATTGCAGTTGGTCCCTCGATGCAGAGAGCGTGCCCACCTCGCATTTAATCAGGCACTGAGGGGCAGTGGAGGGTCAAGTGATTGCTTACCCTTCCCTTGGTTAATGTGCAGCACCTCTCGAACCTCCCTCGGACATTATCACCACGATGAGCCTCTGGGAGGAAGGGTAGGCAAAGTTGGACAGGTGCACCTGGAGTGAGACTGGAGCTGGGAGATACATCCCAGGGTGTGCACATAGCACAGGCGGGAAGATTAGCACGCAGCCGGGGCAACTGAGAGCGAATTTGGTGAACGCACGCAAAGCCTTATGACGGAGGGGCAAGAAGAAAACTACAGCAAAGCCAAGGCAAACGAAAATAGACACATTCGCCAGGAAGTGGGAGGCAAAACAAGACCCCAGGGACACAGAAGAAAAGACAAGGGTCGAGTGCCAGGGGCCCCCGACGGAGGGTGCAGATGCTAAAATACTTGAGGCAATTGCGGCCCTGCAAACACCAATGGAATCCTGCATTGACGAAGTACGGTGTGATGTGAGCCTCCTGCCACGAGATGTGCGAAACCTGATTGGTAGAGTGGGAGAGACGGAAGGGAGAGTAGAAGAGCTGTCGATGACCACGAAAGACTTGCAATTGACAGTCCAGGGTGCTGCAGGACTGTTAGGCAGAATCCTGTGCAGTTCCGTTGGGGAACACTGCAAAAAGATTAAGGCTACAGGAGTAAGCAGTAAACCCAATTGGTAGCAGTCTGCACCACCCAGATTTACCTGGTAGCTGTGGCTGAGCAGTCAGACCTCTCTCAAGATGAGTAGGGCAGTATACAGAGGATACACAATAGGGCCAAAAACACAGTAGAACAAGCAAACACTGACCAGAGCTTTGTATCAAAAGTATATAATTATTTAACACACACTTTAGAAAATACACTAGCACTATTAATCAAAGCAAGTTCAAAACACAATCAGAAAAGTATACACACCTCCCTTAAGAATGATTAGACAAGTCTAAGTCAAAACACCACTTTTTGTCAAAACAGAGGTGAGCAGGTAACCTAGATGGCACTCCAATAATTGAATAAAAGGGAGAAAAAGGTAGGTCATAAAGATAAAACAGTTCCCAACACTTTTAAGAGACAAAAACAAGTTAGTGACGGCAGAGTCTACTGTAGAGCCAAAATTCATAGGCCAGGCCCACTTTAAATGGAGCAAGGTGAAATGTGCCCAAGATCATACAGTTGCGAAATGCATTCAAGTCTTTGTAGAAATGTTCAAAAGAGGTTGGGGTGGTTCAAAAGATAAAGTTAGAAGGTCTGGGGGCCAACCCAGTTGGAAAGCCAAGGATTTAAGGGTCACCTTGAGCAAACTGAAGAAAGGGAGGCCAGGTGGAACACAGTACCTTTAAAGGTGAGGAAGCTCTAGCGGTGGCCGTTGTTCCTGGCAGCGGGTGCAGTTCGTGGTTTCGACCAGAGGAAGAGATGATCTCGTCGAGGAGGAAACTTAGAGTCTTTGCACTGCCCAGGGAAGAAACCAGTTTGTCGGTTAAAAGGTGCGTTTCTGGTATTCGCGGTCACAGTGGTGCAGCTTGGCTATCCGGCCGCCGGGGTGCTTGGCACGGGCGATTCGACTAAGAGACGTCCTGGAAGGCGAAATGGCGAACTAGTTGATCCCACCAGCTCAGAGGAAGAAGACTTTCAGCAGAAGATCTTCTCTTGTCGTCGGGAAAGTGGTGAGGTCGTTGCAGATGGCTCAGCTTCTCCCCTTTGGATTTCTTAGGTCCTGTGGCGACTTCTGAAGTTCCAGTCCCAAAAGCCCTGCTTTTATGCAGAAAAACCCCCATTCAACAGCCTAGCTGTCACTCAAACATGCTCACCACTGGCCCAATCAGAACAGAGTGCGACTTAGGTTGCTAAGGCAACGCAGTCCAGGGTGCCAATTCCCCCACCCACTGTAAGAGGATTCAATTCAGCACTACAGCCAAATTAACACCTAGTCTATAATACTGAATGAAAACCCTTATTGATATATCTTTAGGTCCAGTTCATGCGTTCTGGATGACTACCCTTGTATGACACCCCTCTCTTGGAATCCCCCTGACCCCACTGAGCCAAGAAGTAGTTCTGTTTTGCAAGTTTAAAAGGTTTATTTGATAAATTAAAATATAGATATCACACTTTATAATAAATTAATAATTGAATATCACACTTAATCTGATATGGTAAATATTAACAACGGAGAATCTGGCACTAGCACACTTCTTTAATCACTAATGAGTTGACATGAAATGGATAAGGTAGCACACTGGTAAATAGGAGCACAAGTATAATGTGGTAGAGGATGCTTTATGTAGCTCAGGTGGATGCAATATTCAATGAATGCAGTACAGAAAATACGCAATATGATTCAACCAGACAATGTAATCACTTTTCTCTGGCTATTCACTCCCCCCCTCCTTATGCAATGCAAGGAAATGGGAGGAAGCACACAGTCCTCAGAAATGCAATCAACTGTAATTCAGTTCAATCCCAGCAAGCTTACAGAAAACAGATAGGAGTTTTGAAAACACAGGCAATGCTTGGATATGTGCTGGCAATGAATGAGAAATATGCTAAATTTGCTTTTAATTCCCTTATAGAGGTTCAGGGTGAGTGGTATCTAGTTAATATTAGTCCAGGCTCACACTAGCAATGATGCAGGGATAGTTAGCAGGTTAGACGAATTTCTGGCCAATGGAAAGCAAACAGCAGCAGTTTTTACATGTGAAGAAATTGCAAATCGCGGTAAAATTCGCGGATGCGCCGAGCGCTATTACAAAGGAACCGCAAGGACTATCTCTACCGTTTTGGGGTCCTAGAAAAGCCTGGGATCTCAGCTTCCAAATGAAAGTTATTGCAAGTCTCTAGCCCAAACGGTTGCGGAGATATGAGTAATTTAGTAAAGGTCGTTTTTGGTTTTGTAAATTTTAAACGCACACTTTTTCAAAATGACAAGTGACAAATTTTTGCAGCTAGAATGACAGGTGACAGCTAGGAGGCAGTTCTACTTAGGTTAAATAGATTGAATTAGATGAATTTAAACTAAGAGATGTGTTCTGAGTTTTGCTAAGTACTCACAAGAGATTTTGAACAGGAAAGCGACTTGGTCACGGACTTCAGTCTGGTCAGGTCTTTCCGGGTTCTGCTCACAGCGCCTGGCCTCTGGAACTGCTCACAGGGGTCTGGTCTCTGCTAGGCACCGGTTCTTTGGGTCTCTCTGCTCTGGATAGATTGAAGTCTCTAGTTTGGCTTTCTGGAGTTTGATGGAGGTAAGTATGGATTTTTCCGGCAGAGCTTTCAGCGGCAGATGAAAAATGAATCTCCCTATGTGTCCTGACTCTCTGCTTTTTATCTGTTTCTTGAGAATGGGTGTGTGTGTTGCATCACTAGACTTGCCCCTCTCAATCGTCATTGGTCAGCTTTCATTCGTCCCCTTGATTGGGGGAATGAAATGAAGTGTCATCATGATGAGGTCTGTTTATGATACAGAGAACCCACCCCTGTCAACTTTACACACAATCTATATCTGACCTAAAAACATGTTTGCACAGGTACACATTTGTTTAAAATTACATATACATGGTGTGGCTGAATTTAGCCATGTCTATGTCCAAATCTGCTCATTCTCGGAGCTTGCATTCAAAGAGTGTACATAATTGACTTTTTAACTGCTTTTCCAATTTCCGACATGGACCCAACTTTACATACATGTGTGCAGGGGGTAGGGACATTAACTGATGAAGTTTCAGATTTTTAACATGCACACATTTAGAGTAATATCCACTTTTCCGCTAAAACCCCCCTGAACATACCACCGGTTCCTACCACGTCTTAAACTGTGGGCAGAAAAATCACAAGAATTATGGTATCATTTATAAAATTTTCACATGTCCGCTCTATGAATTATCCCCCTTTTTATAAAACCATATCCTTGCTGCAGGGGTGTGTCTTTTCAGGTCACATGGTACAGAAACCAGTCTTTCCAGTTTCTGCCAAGCCAGCTTGCTTCTCACAGGCAGTGCTCCTCCCAGCTTCTCCAGGAGGAAGCCACTTTTTACGACGTCTGTAATAAAAAACCTTTGCCTGAGTGGAGAGGGCTTTGTTCTCTCTCTGGCAGAGCACAGATAATTCAATTATCAGATAGATGGCATATCCTTAGCCTGGGCAGCAAAAGGAAGGTTGGCCTGGGAACACAGTGGTGACTCAAGTTTCACTGCTGATGGGTAGTTGCTAGGCAAAATCAAGTTCCTTAAGCCAGACTTTCAGCTAACTTTTTGTTGCTTTTAAAATAACTTGTAATTTTACACATGCAGCTAGAATGCTGATTCTAAGTGCAAAACTATGACATTTCAACAGTTACAAAGGCATGTGACACCAAACATAGGTCACTCATTTAATTTAACATTTTCGATTTTGGTGGTTTTAAATCCAGTTGTAGTTAGGCTTAAGCTGCTGACTCCATAGCATTTTTGTTATAAGCATTGTTTTTGGGCTCTTCATTTCCCAGATTTTGTAGGCACACAAAACTCCATTCTGCCAAATGTCTGCTGGTGTTCAGTGAATATTTTGCACATGTTGCAAGGTTTGAAATAGGCATTTTGCTTGCCTTCAGAAAAACACACAGAGTGGTTTTAAAACGCCGGCTTTTGGATAGTGGTGAGTACTGGTACTGCACCCATTTTTGGGATTTAAGAAATGAATTCCCCACAATTCTAGGTTGCATTTGGCAATCAGCATTGCCATTCCCAATGGTTTCAGACTACTGTGCGGGTAGTCCAATGGTGGTTTTAAAGCGCTTTGAAGCTAACCGGCGCTACTGTTTTTCCTTTGGCAACCCATTTCCCTCATGGCAACCCGGCCTTTCATTCTCGCACTGGTGGGTGGCAAGTGAGGCAACCATTTTGGTGGGCGCACAAACTGCGCAGCTTTCCTGGATTTCAGCGCACATGTGGGTTTTCCGCCATCTTGAATTTTCTAAGCCCACAGCACCAAATGTTGTAGCAGGGTAGCTTAAACGTGGGTCAGGACACCCAACAAGTCCCCCCCACGCGACTGCACTTTGAATTTGAGTCGATGGGGAGTCGCGTGCACAAGGGTTTTGACCCATGCACCGGTCTGTCCGCATAATCTTCTTCCTCTTCTGTAGATGGCACAGTTCAGCATCTTCTTCTCCATCCGGTCAGATCGATCAGTTCTCCTCGCCGGTCCTGATGGGAAGATTGGGCGGTACCCCGGGCCCGTTGTGTCTTTGCTCCCGGTCTCCGGATCGTCCTTCTTGGTCATCCTTCATGGTTTCATCTCTCCTAGGATGATAAAGGAAGAGCGGCAATATCTACTCATAGACGATTTTTTTTTCCACCACTGTTGAGATAGTGGGGCGGCATATGCATTTCATCATAACGAAACATTACATTCTTATTTTGAGAAAAAAAAACAGTATAACTAAGAGACAGTTTCATGCAAATCACAATATTTTAGAGACTAGATGTGGTATGTTTTATGGTTGGAACTGAATTAGTCTGAGACAGTGCCTGCTAGGATTCCAGAGGATTCCTCCAGTTGTTGCAGAGTGTGCCTGGGATGGCAACATTTCAACTGGTTTATGTGGACCCACTTGTCTTCCCCCTCTGCCGAACCGCCTTTGGGGATGCGGATCTTGTAGGCCACAGGGGAGATCTTATCGACGATCTCAAAGGGTCCCTTCCATGTAGGCAAAAATTTGCGCTGCTTGGCCTGGTTCCTTTGGAAGTTGTATAGATAGACCCGGTCTCCCACCTGATATTCCTTCCTGGAAGTTTTCAGGTCATAATGGGTCTTCATGCTATCAGTCGATCTTTCTAGATTCCGCTGAGCGTAAGCAAAAGCATGTTGAAGGTGTTTCCTTAAATTCTCCACATACTCATGAGTAGTGGAGGCATTTATTAGTGTCTGCTCTTGGGTCCGGTAGAGCAAATGCTGAGGAAGCACCATCTTGCGCCCAGTCATCAACTCAAATGGTGACATTTTGGTTGCAGATGAAGGGGTAGATCTGATGGCCATTAGGACCAGAGGTAATCGGATATCCCAACTTGGCCCAGAATCTGCCACAAACTTCTTTAATATGCTCACAATTGTCCGGTTATATCTCTCTACTGCCCCAGAAGAAGCTGGTCTATAAGCAATATGCAGCTTTCTCTTGACCCCCAGTATCTCCCACATCTTTGTCATTACCTCACTGGTGAAGTGGCTACCTCTGTCTGACTCAATCCTTTGAGGTAGACCAAAACGGGAAAAGATGTGGTTAATCATCAAGGCAGCTGCAGTTTCTGCCTTGCAGTTTGGGGCTGGGAGACATTCCACCCACTTGGTAAACAAGCATGTCACAGTCAACATGTACTTATTCCCCCTAGCCGAGCGAATCACAGGGCCTACAAAGTCGATTTGTAAATCTGACCATGGCAGTGTCATCCCCCGCTTTTGTAAAGGCGCCCGGTGTGTGAGGGATGTCGGCTGAAATTGTGCACACACAAGACAACCCTTCAAATATTGGTTGAGGTCCTGGCCCATGTGTGGCCAGTATGCAACCTCTCTTAAGATTTCCAATGTTGTGTGAAACCCCCTATGACCGGCAGTGGCCGCATCATGGGCGTGACTTAACATCAGGCTTCGGAATGAGGTAGGAACCACCCACTGATCGTGGCCAGCTTTGGATTTCCTTACCAACAAACCGTCTTGGATCCGGAACATTTTGGGACATTTCATCAACACTCTTAGGTCCTCTTTCCCAATGTAATCGGTATCCGTCAGGGGAAAGTTCTCAGGGTCCTCAAGGTGCTGGTAAAATTTACCAATTATTGGATCCCCCTTCTGAGCAGTAATCAAATCAGCATCAGGGGTCTCCTTACTCCATTGTGCAATTGAGAGGTTGTTGTGAGCATTTGTCTGGGACCTAGTGATGGCAGTGACCTGGATTTCCCCCAACAGGGACTCAATCTCAATTAGATCCCCTTGGATGGCCCCGGTTTTGGCCAGCTGATCAGCTAAGTCATTTCCAGTTTTGTCTGGTCCCTCTACTTTGGAATGACCCTTGATCTTCTTCCAATAGATGGTCATCCCATTCGAGGTGACCAGATCATCAATGTTTTGGATCAACTTCCCATGTTTCAAGGGTTTGTTGTTAGCACATAACATGCCTCTGGTTTTCCAATTCACCAGGTGCTCCACGAACCCATTCCGTACATAATCCGAATCTGTGATTATGACCAGTTCGGGGAGTTGATGCTGGACAGCAGTGAGGATGGCCTGATGCACAGCCATCAATTCTGCCACCTGACTACTTCGGGGACCAATTTTGTATCCAGCGGAGGGTTCTGGGGACTCATTCACCCATGCATTCCCTACGCCGGCCACCAGTTCTTTCTCCCCGTTGTTGTCAACATGGTAAGAGCATCCATCCACATACACAGTGGGTATTCCCTCACACTTGTCTTCTTCAAAGACTTTGTGGGGGGAATTAAGGTATGCCTCCATGTTGTCCTTTATTTTTAGACTTTCGTCCTCGAGACAGTTTTCTCTGGCACAATCATGCAAGTCAGCCAGACCTTGCGCGAGGGGACTCTTCTTGTTTTGGCCATATCTGACCTCCACAGGAAAGCCTTGCATTGACAGAATCCAGGAAGTAATTCGGGAATTACTCACATTTCCGGCCCGGATTCTGTCACTTTGGAGATATTGCAGAGGCTGGTGTGGAGTCTCCACTATGATGTGTTCCCCCTGGATAAACGGGCGGTAATTCTTCAATGCCCACACCGTTGCCAGGAGTGCCTTCTCACAATCGTTGAATTTTTCCTCCACAGAGGATAAAGTTTTGCTCGCATAGGAGATTACTTTATTGACCTTGTCATGCTTTTGGTATAATACTGCCGTCAAGCACGTATCAGAGAACCCCGTCTCCAGGAAGAACTCCTTGTTTCTGACAGGGTAAGCTAGGCAAGGCGCTTGTGAGAGGCTTCTTTTGAGTTGTTTTACCGCCTCGGCTTGTTCTGGACCCCATTCCCACTTGACCCCCCCCTTCAGGAGATGAATCAGGGGTCTGGTGATCTCTGCGTAGCCCTCAATGAACTTTCTGCTGTAATTAGTCAGTCCAAGGAGGCTCCTTAGTTCCCGCAGAGTTGTGGGGTCTTTCAGTTTCTGAAGTGCTTCCACTTTCTTTTCCTGGGGACAGAGACCCTGAGGAGTAATCTCATGCCCCAAGAAATTAACACGGGTTCTACACCACTGTGCTTTCTGAAAGGAAAGTTTTGCTCCGGCGGCCCTCAACTGTGTCAGAACATAACGGATCTCTGCTATGTGTTCCTCCACAGATGAACTTTTGATGAGGACATCATCTACATAAGCCAAGTTACCCCTTGCACCCAAGTCAGGCATGGCCTTGTGTAGAAAAATGTTGAATTCATTGCCGGAGTTGAGGTATCCGAAGGGAGTCCGGGTCCATGTGTACTGCTGGCCCCCAAAGGTAAAAGCCAGTTTGTATTGGTCCTCCTTACTGACAGGCACAGTCCAGTATCCATTGGTCAGGTCTATTGCAGTGAATACCTGTGACCCCTGGATCTGGGCCAGCCCTTGGTCAATGTAGGGCAGAGGCCATCGGGAAGTATGGACCCGTTTGTTGAGCTCCCTGAGGTCGGCACAGAGTCTCCACTGGCCGTTTGGCTTCAATATTCCCAGCACCGGATTATTGAAAGTGCTGTGGACGGGACGGATTATTCCCCGGGACTCAAGGTTCTTAATTATTTCAGTAAGGGACTCCATTGATGCGAGAGGCAAGCGATATTGCTTCACAAACACTGGAGTCATGCCAGGGTCCGTGGGGATTGTTGTTGTGTGGATGTCAGTGCGACCACAGTCATATGAGTCTACCGCAAAGAGATCTTGGAAATCCAAGAAAACTTGTTTCAACTTTTGCTTTTGTTCCAGAGTCACACAGGCATCAGCTAGATTGACTCTCTCTTCCACCATCTGCCTGAAGCCTGGAAAGACTTCTGGTTTGGCTATCTCCGTGGCCTCCTCCAGCTGGGTGGAGAAGTCCCTGGTCAGAGTGCTGATTTGGACCGGAGGCTTCAGGTGGGAAAGGCAGCCCTCATGTACCTGGAAAATCACCTCATCCCTCCTGAAGTCACACGTCACATCTTCCTTACCATAGGGGCAGGAAGTGTACACCAGGAAGTTCCCCCCATGCCGGGTAAAAATCCTGTCTGGTGTTGCGTTGTCATCACTGTCACTGTCAAAACAGTCCTTGGGGATGGGTCCTAACAGTTCATTTACAAGATCAATGGAGAAATGTCGGTCATCAACCACCATTCCAATAATGGTGCCTGCGGCTAGAGTAATACTCTTTAAGTCGCTGTTATCCACCTCTATTAGAATGGGGTCATGTTCTATGTTGACTAATGGAGTCGGGTTTACCCCCAACCCTTGCTGTTGGAGAGAAGCATTTAGATGTATGTAGGCATCAGGGTTTTTCAACTCTTGTCCCCTTTTAACTTTCACTTCCAGGGAGAATTGTCGGGTCCTTTCTGGGATGGTGACTTCCTCTTTAACCTGAATTTCAACTGCATAAGGTAGCAATTGAGCTGACCTAAATGCTTTTTCTGGATCATCAAAGCCCATAGGATTATCCGCTAATCGGGACCAAGCTTTGAAGTTTATTAGGTCCAAACTAATGGCAAAGCGATTGAGAATGTCACTGCCTAAGTAAAAGGCGGCAGGGACGTCTCGCACGACCCAACAATTGTGGACTATGCTCTTGTTGCCAATGGAGATTTTGAGCATACACCTGCTTGGCAGGAGATGTTTGGAATTAGGTACTTCCAGGTCCATTTCCCATTTGTCTATCAGTTTGAAGGTGGGAATGGCTGGATCTTTTGGGAGTTGGCGGAACATGGCTTCGCTGATGAAGCTCTTACCGTTGTTTACACACACTCGAGCGAGAACAGAGTCCTTCCCATCATTTAACTGAACAGGGATGAACAACTGCTCTTCAATTTGCTGAATATCAGCCAGGCTTTGAGCTGATTTCACATCTTTCTGGACTATAGGAGTGGGAGTTTCAGATTGTGGATTGGTATAGAATTTCAGAGTGTTTCCTTCCAGCGTGGAATACCACCTTAAACTGGAAGGAAGGTTGATTTTCAGAAATAGAGAGGACCCCCCATCACCAGTCTGTCGTCCTACTGCTATTACTGTCACGTCTGGAATTTGGCTATTCTGGAAGTGAAATTCTACTTGGTCAGATTTTTGTTCAACCATGTGGCATGTGCCGTTTAAACTAACATGGTTGGCACTCTGTTTTAATTTTATTGGTCGGCTAGTCTGGGTCCAGAGGACCTTGTTTACGCAATCTATTAGGGGTGACAACCTTCTCAGGAGGTCATTCCCTAGTAAACAAGGGGTGCCCTCTGGGGTCACAACTATGACCGGGTGTTTCAACTTGTGTCGCCCGATCTTAATGTCCAAGTCTGCCGTCCCCTCGACGGGAATTTCCTTCCCGTCAAAGTTCTGCAGTTGTCCAGGAAGAGAGGTGAGAGGAATTTGGTAATTCTCTCCCCTTCCTGCATTCAGTTCGTCAAAGGCCCTTCTGGACAGAAGGGTAGCTTGAGATCCAGTGTCCACCAGTGCTGAGATTGTACCCTGCCCCTGTACTTGTACCGGGGCATAATATCTTCCCTCCTTCTCCTCAAGGGGGCACAGATAATGTACATTTTTGGACAACTGGTGGGCTAATTTTCTGGTTTTGGACATCGCTAGCGAGGAGATTTGGGCAGAATTCTGTGGAGAGCCTTGGGAATCTGAAAGAACAAGTTGGCAACTGGAGATCAGAGCCATTGTGGGTTCCCCTGGCTCCGGTTCCGGGCCGCCCCCCCCTTTTTGGAGGCAGTCACCAGGATGGGTTTGAACCAGGGGATTTTCTTGCTGTTGGTTCTGGGATGAGATGGTGGGCGGCGGTAGCTCAGTCTCCACATCTCCCCAGTCTAGATTTGCATCCCTAGGGACCCATTTTTCTTTGGGAGGAGTTCCCCCCTCTCTGAAGGAGAAGATCCTTTTCCCAGGATCCTCTGAGGATCCCTCTCCCTCAAATTGGAAGATCTGTACCTCCTCCTCAAACTGAGTCTGTTTGGGTCTTTTGTTTCTCCTACCCCCCCTCTGCTCCTTAGGAGGCAGACTTTCAGGGGCAAGAGATTTTGTTTCCGGTTCCTGGGTTTCCAGGGGCTGTTTACAAGTGAGGAAGGAAGCTTCCTCCAAGGCTTTACACCCCCCTTCCCTTTGTGCCTCCTCCCTGGGAACCGGTGATTTATCGGGGTGCTGCCCCCGTCATTGTTCTGGAGCACCAGGTCCAGAGTTGGGTGCGTTCTGCGCCGGCATGCTGATCTGAGGGTTCTGCTGTGCCCTCAGTATATGACCCATATCCCGCGCCATGTTTTGAACCTGGCGCTCTAACTGGGAAACCCGCTCAGGCTGATACGGGGCCCGGTTTTCTCCCCTGGGCTGATCCCGGGAAGGGTAGCTGTCCCTCCTCTGGTAGTACCCCTGGTTGGGAAGATTTTGGTACCCCTCCACCCTTGGCCTCCCCTCTCCCGGATTCAGTGGTCTGGGCTCAGGGAATTGAGGAAAGAAGGATGGATGATTTTGGGGTTGGAAGTCGGGTGGATATCTGGGGAAAAAGTTCTGCCCAGGGTTTGGTAAATTTCTGCCCTCCTGTGGGAAGTTAGGAGGGAAGTTCCCTGGGTTAGGTGCTTGTCTGGATCCCCCCCCTTGGGCTGGAGGAGTCCACACATAACCCAGGATGGGTCGATTACCTTTGTAGCGAGGACTTACATAGTCAGGAGAGCGAGGGACCCCATTTGTGGGGCTGCCTCCCTGGCTCCCTGTCTGCGACTGGCCCGAGGACCTTCTGGGCCTAGCATTATTAGGTGCAGGTAGGTTTTTAGGCCCCCCCATCTCCAAATCCAAAACGGGGGTGACCTTTACCTCTGCCACCTTGGCAGCAGCAGGGGTGCTGTTGGCTTTGGGGTTTTTCTGGGCATTGCTTTTATTTTCTATGGGCTTCTGCACCTCATAGATCCGGGTAGCCTGTTCAATGACCCAGTCTAAAGATCTTTTCTCGTGAAAATCCCTCACGAGCTGGGTCATGATATATTTGGGCAAGGCATGGAAAAACGTGTTTATAAATTCACGGCTATCCGTGCGCACCCTTCTTGTGGTCTGTGCAAAAGCCCGCTTTAACTCCTGCACAAATTCTTGTGGGGCCTGATCCTCCCCACATTGCAAATTGTAGGCTGCCTTGCGAGCCTCTTGAGGATTTCTGTGAACAGAAAAATGTTTCAGGATGGCCGCCTTATAGGTGGACCATCTTAAATGATTTTGGTCCTCCAGCCCCGCAAAGAAACTGGAGTATTCCGGGGAGAAGGTCCACTTTACATATTGAATGCAGCTTTGGCTGTCCTTCAAATGGAAAGTCTCCATCATTTGTTCAAACAACTCTAAGTGCTCCCAAACAGAATACTTAGCGTTCTTATGGTAAGGCGTGATGACGCTCCTGATCGCCTTAATCTGCTTTAAGGGGTCCTTGAGCAAGGCCCTTTTTGCCTTATTGGCCTTTTTGGTTCGGGTAACCCTTGTCCATTCTTCGTCGGACTCAGAGGCACTGCTCCCAGAGGTTCCCGTCTGTTCTTCCAGGTTTTCCCGGATTCTGCGAGCCTGGGAATGGCTGGCAGAATGTGGGGACCTGGTCTCCTGTGTCCTGCGCAGTTCAGAGGAGTCTTCAGATTCCTCCTTGCTGCCAGGATTTGATGGGTACCCCCTCCACTGACCTAACTGGGCAGAGGTTTTCAGGATGCCCTTAATGGGCCTACTCTCCTGGGGTTCCCCACTGAACTGTATTGTACTTGGGTGCCCATACCCGGATGCCCACCCCTCCATTCCTGGATGGTACTGGCCTATGAGCCCCATACTCTTAGCTGGATAGTAATCTGCCATCCCTGTGGCCCTGTGCTCATGTGCGCCAGGGGACACGGGGGTGGTAGAGTCCAGGGACTGGGGAAGATGAAGGCCCCTGGTGTTAGGGCTCCTGCGGTTATGCTCAGGAGTTTCTCTTTCCCAGCGGACCTCATCTCTATCCGCCCCTGCTCCCTGTTGCAATGCAAGAGCCTGCATTTGTGCTTTCAGTTCCTCTGTTAAGGCCTTACTCGACTCTATCAGTCTCTCCTGCATCGCTACCTGTTGCTGGAGCCTATCATTGTGTTGACAGAGGGCCTCATTCTCCCTCTGTGCTTCCTGGTTGGTCCTGGAGAACTGGGCCAGTCTTTGCTGCAGGAGGTTTACCTCCTGGGCAATGTCCCTATTGGCCTGCTCCTTTCTTGCTAGAGCATCTTCCACCCTTCTGGTGTGCTCTACCAAGTTCTGGTTTTCTTTTTGGAGATCACCCAGCCCCTGGTGGGCCAGGTGATTTTCTTCCATTTTCCTTTTTAAATGGCAGACTTCCTGGCCTAAGGCGTCTCTTTCCTGACTAAGAGCCTGCATTTGTGCCGCCAGGTCGTCCCTTTGCCGTTGAAGGGCACCAGCTTTTTGGCGCTCCTCATCAAACTCTGCCTGGGTATCCAGGTCTTTCAAGATCAGCTTGTTGCTCTCTACCTTCACTCTATCTAGATGACTTTGCAGGGTGGCTACCTGCTCCGTGCATGCCCTGTTAAAGTCTAATTGTTGCTCCAGCTTTTTCTGGCTCTGCAGTAAGGAGTCCAAACTGTCTTGGTGCTCCTTCTGTAGGGCCAGAAATCTGGTATCCTGTTCTGACTTTTCCTTTTGCAGCACATCCATATCCTCCTTTATTTTAGTGATGTACCGTCTGCTATCATTTTCTGACTCCTGGCTCCTCTGCAGCCTCTGCTCAGAAGAGTCCAGATCAGATTGGGCCTTCTGTAATGCCATCTGTTGCCTATTTGCCAGATTTTGGCTTTCAGCACATCTATCCTGCATGTCTCCCATATATAGGTACAGGTATGCTGCTATCCTGGCGATCTTATTGTGTTCCTCTTTGGCTTTAGGAGCCATATATAGTTCACTCAGGGCCACATGTAAGGGACCCTGATCTCTATATATATCTGACCCTGTTTCAGTGACCTGTTGTGTGATGGCCTGCAACCACACATCCTGGCCCTGTTCGGTCCATTCACCTCTCACAAATAGCTTATGCAAGAGGTGCTCTCTGGCTATTTTCATGTCTACTAAGGTCGTCATTCTAGAGATTGGTCTCTGTCCTGACTTACAGAAGTTAGTATTTTATTTTTGCAGAACAGAACTTTTCTTGGAGTGTCCCTTTTGAGGAATGCTTCACAGCGTAATGCAGCGTGGTGATCCGACTGGATGTATGTATCCCGTCAGTTAGCACACTGTATTAAGCTGCACAAGTGGTATTCTAACCCAGAATCCCGGATACGAGCCCCCACTTTGTAAGAGGATTCAATTCAGCACTACAGCCAAATTAACACCTAGTCTATAATACTGAATGAAAACCCTTATTGATATATCTTTAGGTCCAGTTCATGCGTTCTGGATGACTACCCTTGTATGACACCCCTCTCTTGGAATCCCCCTGACCCCACTGAGCCAAGAAGTAGTTCTGTTTTGCAAGTTTAAAAGGTTTATTTGATAAATTAAAATATAGATATCACACTTTATAATAAATTAATAATTGAATATCACACTTAATCTGATATGGTAAATATTAACAACGGAGAATCTGGCACTAGCACACTTCTTTAATCACTAATGAGTTGACATGAAATGGATAAGGTAGCACACTGGTAAATAGGAGCACAAGTATAATGTGGTAGAGGATGCTTTATGTAGCTCAGGTGGATGCAATATTCAATGAATGCAGTACAGAAAATACGCAATATGATTCAACCAGACAATGTAATCACTTTTCTCTGGCTATTCACTCCCCCCCTCCTTATGCAATGCAAGGAAATGGGAGGAAGCACACAGTCCTCAGAAATGCAATCAACTGTAATTCAGTTCAATCCCAGCAAGCTTACAGAAAACAGATAGGAGTTTTGAAAACACAGGCAATGCTTGGATATGTGCTGGCAATGAATGAGAAATATGCTAAATTTGCTTTTAATTCCCTTATAGAGGTTCAGGGTGAGTGGTATCTAGTTAATATTAGTCCAGGCTCACACTAGCAATGATGCAGGGATAGTTAGCAGGTTAGACGAATTTCTGGCCAATGGAAAGCAAACAGCAGCAGTTTTTACATGTGAAGAAATTGCAAATCGCGGTAAAATTCGCGGATGCGCCGAGCGCTATTACAAAGGAACCGCAAGGACTATCTCTACCGTTTTGGGGTCCTAGAAAAGCCTGGGATCTCAGCTTCCAAATGAAAGTTATTGCAAGTCTCTAGCCCAAACGGTTGCGGAGATATGAGTAATTTAGTAAAGGTCGTTTTTGGTTTTGTAAATTTTAAACGCACACTTTTTCAAAATGACAAGTGACAAATTTTTGCAGCTAGAATGACAGGTGACAGCTAGGAGGCAGTTCTACTTAGGTTAAATAGATTGAATTAGATGAATTTAAACTAAGAGATGTGTTCTGAGTTTTGCTAAGTACTCACAAGAGATTTTGAACAGGAAAGCGACTTGGTCACGGACTTCAGTCTGGTCAGGTCTTTCCGGGTTCTGCTCACAGCGCCTGGCCTCTGGAACTGCTCACAGGGGTCT
This sequence comes from Ambystoma mexicanum, assembly GCF_040938575.1. NCBI lineage: Eukaryota > Metazoa > Chordata > Amphibia > Caudata > Ambystomatidae > Ambystoma > Ambystoma mexicanum. Next base: position 589,246,904 of record NC_090923.1, on the reverse strand, counting down.
GGTCTCTGCTAGGCACCGGTTCTTTGGGTCTCTCTGCTCTGGATAGATTGAAGTCTCTAGTTTGGCTTTCTGGAGTTTGATGGAGGTAAGTATGGATTTTTCCGGCAGAGCTTTCAGCGGCAGATGAAAAATGAATCTCCCTATGTGTCCTGACTCTCTGCTTTTTATCTGTTTCTTGAGAATGGGTGTGTGTGTTGCATCACTAGACTTGCCCCTCTCAATCGTCATTGGTCAGCTTTCATTCGTCCCCTTGATTGGGGGAATGAAATGAAGTGTCATCATGATGAGGTCTGTTTATGATACAGAGAACCCACCCCTGTCAACTTTACACACAATCTATATCTGACCTAAAAACATGTTTGCACAGGTACACATTTGTTTAAAATTACATATACATGGTGTGGCTGAATTTAGCCATGTCTATGTCCAAATCTGCTCATTCTCGGAGCTTGCATTCAAAGAGTGTACATAATTGACTTTTTAACTGCTTTTCCAATTTCCGACATGGACCCAACTTTACATACATGGGTGCAGGGGGTAGGGACATTAACTGATGAAGTTTCAGATTTTTAACATGCACACATTTAGAGTAATATCCACTTTTCCGCTAAAACCCCCCTGAACATACCACCGGTTCCTACCACGTCTTAAACTGTGGGCAGAAAAATCACAAGAATTATGGTATCATTTATAAAATTTTCACATGTCCGCTCTATGAATTATCCCCCTTTTTATAAAACCATATCCTTGCTGCAGGGGTGTGTCTTTTCAGGTCACATGGTACAGAAACCAGTCTTTCCAGTTTCTGCCAAGCCAGCTTGCTTCTCACAGGCAGTGCTCCTCCCAGCTTCTCCAGGAGGAAGCCACTTTTTACGACGTCTGTAATAAAAAACCTTTGCCTGAGTGGAGAGGGCTTTGTTCTCTCTCTGGCAGAGCACAGATAATTCAATTATCAGATAGATGGCATATCCTTAGCCTGGGCAGCAAAAGGAAGGTTGGCCTGGGAACACAGTGGTGACTCAAGTTTCACTGCTGATGGGTAGTTGCTAGGCAAAATCAAGTTCCTTAAGCCAGACTTTCAGCTAACTTTTTGTTGCTTTTAAAATAACTTGTAATTTTACACATGCAGCTAGAATGCTGATTCTAAGTGCAAAACTATGACATTTCAACAGTTACAAAGGCATGTGACACCAAACATAGGTCACTCATTTAATTTAACATTTTCGATTTTGGTGGTTTTAAATCCAGTTGTAGTTAGGCTTAAGCTGCTGACTCCATAGCATTTTTGTTATAAGCATTGTTTTTGGGCTCTTCATTTCCCAGATTTTGTAGGCACACAAAACTCCATTCTGCCAAATGTCTGCTGGTGTTCAGTGAATATTTTGCACATGTTGCAAGGTTTGAAATAGGCATTTTGCTTGCCTTCAGAAAAACACACAGAGTGGTTTTAAAACGCCGGCTTTTGGATAGTGGTGAGTACTGGTACTGCACCCATTTTTGGGATTTAAGAAATGAATTCCCCACAATTCTAGGTTGCATTTGGCAATCAGCATTGCCATTCCCAATGGTTTCAGACTACTGTGCGGGTAGTCCAATGGTGGTTTTAAAGCGCTTTGAAGCTAACCGGCGCTACTGTTTTTCCTTTGGCAACCCATTTCCCTCATGGCAACCCGGCCTTTCATTCTCGCACTGGTGGGTGGCAAGTGAGGCAACCATTTTGGTGGGCGCACAAACTGCGCAGCTTTCCTGGATTTCAGCGCACATGTGGGTTTTCCGCCATCTTGAATTTTCTAAGCCCACAGCACCAAATGTTGTAGCAGGGTAGCTTAAACGTGGGTCAGGACACCCAACACCACACATCCTGTCGAACCCAGACAGAGTGGCACCAGTTGGAGGGCTTCTGTGGAGAAGCCCGCCAAAAAGTGGAACAAAGGGCCCGACCTTGGTTGGAGTTACAGAGATGGACACGAACGCCATTTTAGAAAAGAGTTCTGGCAAAAAGACCCAACCAGTGATTTAATATTAAATAAATAAACCAGCGGTATCTTTAACATTACACCAAAAAGTGGTGCGTTTAAAATCCATGGGAAAAGCCCATAGGAAATATTCAGGTGGAATATTTTGCGTGGTAACCACTGCCACCAGCCAGAAACTCGACAAGGGGGGACTGGACAGTGCCCCCTTGGAAACAGACCCAGGGGCAATTGAATTAACCACTTCCAGTACTTCCACAATATTATGGTTTGTACTGGTTCTGTTCACAATTTTGGACTAGTAAAGTCAATGATGACTTTACATGGCCTGGGAGACAGTAGTCAGTCCCAGTTTATGGAGTCTATGTTTGGGGGTCACGATGACACCCCTGTGTTACTGCACTGAGGGTGCTGTGTAACACATACACAAAAACAGATGATACCCTATGGAGTAAAAAAAAAAAAAAAACATAGCCCATAAGCACACAAAAAGTCAAAGACCTACCTCAAATCATGCCTAAGAGTGGGAGGAAAAGAGTCTCACTCTTAGCAGGAGAAAAAAACAAACCCCAAAAATCCAGCAAAGCTGCTGGGGGACTCACTAGGTTTGGGAAATTAGCCTTATAAGAGAATTCTCCCTAACAAGAACTGAGCGGAAGGAAGAGCACATAGGAGCAACATTAGGATCCTGGGACTACCGAAGAGAGAAGAAGCCAGAGACCCTGCCACATTTGTTGAGAACAGAGCACTGACGAAGAGACCTCCCAACGGTACACCACCCCGGCCGATCAATGCTAAGATATTGAATTTCAGAGATAAATCAAGAATTCTTGCCTTCTCCAGAGAAGGGGGATTGATCCGTAGAGGTTCAGCCATATTGGCAATTTACCCAGACTATACCCTACAAGTCGAGGCCCTGCTAGATGGACCCTTCTGGGAGGGATTGGCACAACAAATTAAAGAATACTTTTGCATAAAAGAAAGGAGCGTGGAAAGCAGGGGGCCCTTGTGGGATGCCTTTAAAGTAGTAATCCGGGGGCCGCCATAGTTAAGGCTGCAGGGATCCAGAAAGAGCTAGAGCGAAGTTTGGCAGATACAGAGGAGACAATCAAAATCGAGTCGAGGGCGCACCCGAGGGGCGGGAAGACAGAGCACACTTTTTAACCTTAGGCAAGACTGTCTATAGCAATGTGAGAGACTGAGGAGATACAGCGTCCACAATACTCAGAAAAGCTACACGGGCAAGGGGATAAGCCGGATAGGCTATTGGCGTGGCTGTGCAGGGGGGGCGGATAGCCGGATGGGGATCAATGAAATTGTGGATGAGTGTGGAGAATTATGGAGGTCACAGAGGGAAATCAATGAAGCCTTTGGGCAATTCTATCAGGTACTGTACAACAAGGCGGAAGATAGTAGACAGAACGATTGAGGAGACCCTGACGGACATAGGCCTGCCTACCCTGAGTTTGAAACAGGCTGAGGAACTGGAGGCACCATTCATGATTGAAGAGGTACAGGCAGAGATTGCTGTTCTACCCACGGGTAGGACGCTTGGGGGAGACGGCCTATTGGCACAATATTCTGAAGAATTCATAGCAGAGACGGCACAGAGGCTGCTGCAGACCTTTGAGGAGGCATACCTGTCCACTAGTATGGAAGAATCAATCATTCCGATCCTGAAGCCTGGGAAGGAGGAGAAATATTGTGAGTCGTACCGCCCGATATCGCTGATCAATCAGGATACCAAGATCCTCATGACGGTTCTGGCAAACAGAATAAAGAGGGTAATTGGGACACTGATCCACCCATCCACTGATCAGATGGGATATGTTCCAGGGAGAGCAACATCTGAGAATCGAAGGATGTTGCACGCTACAATAGATGCAATGCAGGGGTGGTCGGAGGGATGGGCAGTGGCGACATTCGATGCAATCAAGGCATTCTATTCCGTTAGATGGGAGTGGTTGTTCGCCACACTGGAAACCTTTGAATGGGAAAGGGGTTCACGAGGTAGATTAGATTACTTTAATCTACACAGAGACGGAGTATACTGTTGGGTGTTCTGACCCACGTTTGGACTATTATGCTACAACATTTGGTGCTGTGGGTTTAGGAAATCCAAGATGGCCGAAAAAGCCCACATGTGCGCCAGAATCTATGAAAACCGCGCAGTTTGCGCACACACCAAAATAGTCGCCTAACTTGCCACCCCCCGGTGCGGGTGTGCTGGGTCAGAAGAGCCATGAGTGAAATGGGGTGCCAAAGAGAAAAACAGCAGTGCCTGTTCGCTAGAAAGCACTTTAAAAATCACCCTTTGTTTCTCTGAAGGCAAGCTCAGAATGCCCATTTCAAACATTGCAGAATATCCAACAATCTCACGGAACACCAGCAGACAATTTGACAGTATAAAGTCTTGTGGGCATACAAAATCTGGAAAGAGGATGAGCCTAAAATAATGTTCATAGCAAAACTGGCTGAGCTGTGGATTTCAGCAGTTTAAGTAAATTTGGACTGAAAGACACTAAAAATATAAATGTTTAAAAGAAATGAGTGACCTACTTTTGAGTGTCACATAGGTTGCAATTGTTTAAATGTCATAGTTTAAAACTTAGAATCAGCATTCTAGCTGCATGTGTAAAAATTGGAAGTTTGATTTGGACAGGAAAACTGGCAGCCAAAGAGACATTTAGCTGAGGCCTGGCTTAAAAAGAGAGGGAATTTTGCCCACCAGCTACCCCCGACAGGAGTTGAGACTTGCACAACAGCTGTGTTCCCAGGCCTAGCTGCCCTTTGCTGTTCCCACCAAAAGGGATATGACACTTTTCTGATTGAATTACCTGGGCTCTGCAGGAAATTGAACAAAGCCCTGTCCTGACTCAGGCAAATGTTTTATTGGGGGGGGGGGTCGTAAAAGTGGCTTCCTCCTGGAAGGAAAGGGGAGGAGCACTGCCTGTGAGAGCAAGCTGGCTTGGCAGAACTGGAAAAACCAGAAATTCAACCTTGTGCTGGGGGGAAACCACACCCCTTTGGGGCCAGAACATAAATCTAAAAAGATGGATCATTCATAGAGCGGACTTGTGAACATTTTATAAGTGATATCATTATTCTTGTGATTTTTCTGTGCACATTTGAAGACGTGTTAGGACCCGGTGGTATGTTCAGGGGGGGTTTTAGCGGAAAAGATGATATTACTCTAAATGTATGTATGTTAAAAATCTGACTCCACCACCTAATGCCCACACACCATGGGCACATCTGTGTAAATGCGGGGAAAAATCCAATATTGGTAACCCGACCAAAAAGTGAAATATGTTGCCATTTCTGAACCAAAGCTCCTAGAAACGACAGAATTGGAACAGGGGCTACCATCAGTAAATGCATGATGTGTGTATGCAATGCCAAACAACTGTCTATCGGGGAAGTGTCATGATCTCTGCTTCCAAAAGGTCAGGGTTTTCCCAACTCCCTTGGAAGCAGATCCATTACCCAGGTTCCGAGTGCCAACCAGTCCCAATTGGGACCTTTTGGACCCAGTCCTGGCGCCAGTGGCACCAGGCTCATAAATATGCCCAGTCCCAGCGCTGGAAGCGCCGGGCTCATAATGCTTGGGTGGACTTACCTGCAGCAGACCATGCTGCTTACTTGCCTGCCAGTTGAGCCTCTGATCCTCTTCTGTTTGGAACTACTTTTCCTGTTGGGTGGGGCAGGAGCCACTCCCTAGATTCAGAACACTGGAACTCTTCTGGAAAGCAGGAACTCTTTTCTTACCTAGGCGTGGCTGTGGAAGGAGACACCTAAGCACTACAGGAGGCTATTTAAACCACACCCGATGGATGAATCTTGCTTTGCGTTATTCTGCATCCTCTGCAGCAGAACGCTCATCGTGTCTTCTGCATCTGATCCTGGGCCTAAGGAAAAAGGCTTACCATCCTGAATCCAGTCTTCAGCAACACCTATAAAGACAAGAAAGAACAGGTTAGCATTACGGTCTTCAGTGACAGCTCTTCACTTACCTGGTCCATCGGCTGTCACCAACGCCTCGCGCTGCATTCCGGCATCTGAAAGACAAAAGCTTACCAACTCTTTGCACGCTCCAGAGGCCTTCGGCGCTGCATCCCGCATCTGAAAGACAAAACAAGGTGCGTTTAAAGACATTGGGGAACTTTAATACTCACGTGCCATTACTCCTTTCCACATCTAACCCAGTGGGTATTCCGGCACTCTGCAGCCGCTCCGAACTTGTACCTGCAAAATAAAAAGACAGTTAGAGCGCATCGTGAAGCAGGCAACAAGCGCTTACTTACGTGCTTCCAGGCGCTTCTATTCATCACACGGAATCCATCTTCAACTCACTTCAGCCCGTCATCCGCCATCGCCGGAACCCTGCAAAACAAGAAACATCATTACTAAAGACTTTAAAGACATTAGAATTACTCGAAACTTACCGTTCGTGCAGTAAACGACAGACAGCAGTCCTCTGAAGTCAAGAGGCCTGCTCCCCTTATCCAGTGAAGAAACTGGTTACAGCACCCTGCCCCGAGGCAGATGGAGAGCACAGCGTTCACTTACCTAAGGTGAGAGCGTTAACCTTTGGGGTTCTACAGGGGAAGAGAAAGGGAAGAAGAGAGAGACATTCAATAACCCAGTTCCTTAATCCCATATTTTCTATCTGCAGACATCTTACCCTTCAAGTCAGACATAAAGTGCACAGAGGTCCAGCCCAAAGAGCCAGCCGTGTGTTACACATCACCTTTGCAGATACGGTATACGCCCAGTCAAGACCGGCGCCTCTACGGGAATCAGGTGAGCGTTACAGAACGCAAAGCCTACCACAAAACTCCCGTCCAGGCGCTATGGAAACCTCGGATACCGACCAGCTAGCCCAGTTACTTGGGGAACTAAGGGCAGAAGTGCATGCAGCCCGTCAGGAAACTAACGCTCTAAGAAGGGAACTGATTATTTCCAAGGAGCGAACGGATGATCTCGCTAGACAATTGCTACAGTCACAAGCCGGACAGACCCCGTTACCCGCATCTGGGGGAAATCTTCCTTCTACATCCTCTATGAATCCAGTGCAGATCAACCTACCTGGGAATGTACCTCTGGCTCCGCCCAAACGATTTTCTGGTGACCCAAAGAGGTTTGCAGTATTTATCAATCAGTGCCGGTTGCATTTCTTATGCCGGCCAGCAGCCTTTCCAACTGATCAAGCTAAAGTAGCTTTCGTGCTTTCGTACCTTAGTGGCAATGCGGCAGACTGGTCGATCCCTTTAGTAAATCAAGATGATCCAGTCCTCCATGATTTTCAAGCTTTTCAGCTCAGTATGGAAAAACTGTTCGCAAGACATTCACAGGGGCAGGCCTTGGACAATGAGCTTCTTTCGTTGCGACAAGGTAATCAAGACCTTTTGGCTTATATTGCGTCTTTCAACAGACTGATAGTGGAAACTCAATGGCCTGAGGACAAAAGGATTACGCTGTTTTATAGAGGTCTACGTGGAGAGCTCAAAGATGTGTTAGCCCAAGTAGTGAATCCCCCACAAGATTGTTCGGACTATATAGACTTAGTCGTTCAAATAGATCACAGACTGCAGAGCAGGAAGGCCGATCGTTCCAAGTTTGATGCTCGAGTATTTTCCAAACCGCCAACTCCATCCAAAGGAGTAGACTCCGGGGAACCCATGCAAATAGGGGGTCTGAAAGGTCCTCTAACACAAAAGGAGCGGGAAAGGAGAAAACAGTTGCAATTATGCCTCTATTGCGGAAACTCAGGGCACTTTCTTCGAGACTGTCCGGTGAAACCTGCCAAGAAGGCAGTAGGAGCTGCAGTTACCAAAGTTACAAACTCTGAGCAGGGAAACGACCTCGCCCGACAAGAATAGAGGTCCTCTTGCCGAGCGTGAAAACCAGTTCCGTGACCTCGCATTTCGTGATACCTATGGTCCTCATTAGCCCTGATAATCCGGATCGATTACATGCAATTGAAGCTTACGTCGACAGCGGTGCCATCGGCAATTATGTGGATCATGAAATGGTTTTGAGGATGAATCTAACTCTTTTTCCCAAGGCTGTAAAGGACGTCATTACTACGGTGGATGGTACGGAGATAGCCTCCGGGCCAGTAACGCATACCACTCAAGAGGTGACGCTAGTAAGTCAAGATGGACACCATGAGAAGATCGTGTTCGATGTGATCAAGGCCCCTCAGTTTCAGATTATTCTAGGAATACCTTGGTTAGAGAAACACAATCCTCTGATCGATTGGCGAGCAAGAACGGTCCAGTTTCCAGAATGTGTCTCTACTTGTCACCCTCCACCTGGTGTTGCACTGGCAGCAATTTCTTCAGAGACTCCCCAGTTACCTCCCGAATACCTAGAATACCAAGATGTTTTCCGGAAGGATCAGGCTAACTCTCTACCTCCTCATAGGTCTTATGACTGCCAGATAGACCTGATACCTGGATCTACTCCTCCTTGTAGTAGAATTTATGCCCTCACCGAGCCTGAGAACCTTCACCTTCGACAATACCTGGATCAATACCTGGCAAATAGGTTTATTCGTCCTTCCAAGTCCCCTGCTTCTTCAGCTTTGTTCTTCGTTCCAAAAAAGGAAGGAGACCTTAGAACTTGTATAGATTATCGCTCCCTGAACCAGATCACCGTTAAGAATAGATATCCGTTACCTTTGATCCCTGAACTCCTGGACCAAGTCAGAAAAGCATGCATATATACAAAGCTGGATCTTAGAGGAGCTTACCACTTGGTACGAGTAAAAGAGGGCGATGAATGGAAGACGGCCTTCCGCACCAAGTATGGGCTATTTGAATATCAGGTCATGCCCTTCGGACTTTGCAATGCCCCGGCCGCCTTTCAATATTTTATGAACGATGTCCTCAGAGAGCTCATAGATGTGTGTGTTGTTGTTTGCATTGACGACATCCTCGTTTATTCTTCATCGGAATCTGAACATCGGAAACACGTGAAAATGGTCCTCGAAAGATTGCGTCAACACAAACTTTTCGCTAAGTTGGAAAAATGTGTTTTCAACGTGACTGAAGTTGAATTCTTGGGATTCATATTATCACCTGGCGGAGTGCGTATGGATTCAAAGAAGGTCGATGCAGTTCTCAAATGGCCATCACCATCCTCCGTAAAAGGTGTGCAAAGCATGTTAGGCTTCGCTAACTTTTACCGCAGGTTTATCCCCGAATTCTCTCGAATAGTCCAGCCCATCACTGCCTTGTTAAAGAAAAACAAACGTTTTGAATGGTCTACCGAGGCGGAACAAGCTTTCCAGGATTTGAAGACTAAATTTATCTCTGCACCAATCTTAAAACACCCTCGCCCCGAACTCCCCTACATCGTGGAAACTGATGCTTCAAGCCTTGCCATGGGGGCAGTTCTATCACAAAACGACCCGGTAACCAATCAGTTGCATCCCGTGGCATTTTGGTCCCGCAAATTCTCGCCTCCTGAAATCAATTACACGATTACTGACAAGGAACTTCTGGCTATCAAGTCTGCCTTTAAGGCTTGGCGGCATTATCTGCTGGGGGCCCGACACACCGTTACTGTGATTACGGATCACCGAAACCTGCAATATTTGAAAACCGCAAAAGCCCAATCCTCTAGACAACTCCGTTGGGCATTATTCTTTGCCGAGTTTGACTTCATAATTACCTATCGACCTGGTACAAAGAACGGTAAAGCTGATGCCCTTTCTCGGATGGGAGTGGAAGAACACTTGATCAACCCTAAACCTGTACCAATCATTCCCGAACAAAGAATTCTGGGTGTAATCACCACAGAATCCATAGAGGAAGTTAAGGATAAGGCCAGGCAACTTGTAACTCCAGCAGACATACAGAATTGGCATCTGCAGGGAAAGGACTTTGCAGTAAAGGACAACTTATTGTATTTCCAAGAATGATTATACCTACCCAGCACAGATTTACAGAAAAAAGTAATCTCTTGTTATCACGATTCTTTAATGGAAGGACATCCCGGTATGGCCAAGACCTCAGAAAAGATCAAGCGCTACTTCTGGTGGCCGTCTTGGAAAAAAGATATCAGAGACTTTATAATGTCCTGTGGAGTATGCGCCCAAAACAAGAGTCAAAAGGAAAGACCAGCAGGCCTCTTACGCCCTATTGACATCCCACCTCGCCCTTGGCATACGCTTTCTATGGACTTCATCACCGATCTACCTCCATGCTCCGGATACAATACGATTCTAGTAATCGTGGACTTATTCTCCAAGATGGCGCATTTCATTCCGCTCAAAGGCTTGCCAACAGCAGCAACTCTGGCCCGAGAATTTCTCGAAAACATCGTCCGACTGCACGGTTTTCCTTCGGTTCTAATTTCGGATCGAGGGAGTCAATTTATTTCTAATTTTTGGCGAAGTTGCTGTCGGTCGGCTCAAATTGATGTGAGACTATCGACCAGTCACCACCCTCAGACCGACGGACAAACCGAGAGGACCAATCAAACTCTGGAACAGTATTTACGCTGCATGCTGCAACAAACTGAAAAAACTTGGAAAGACATCCTTTGGATAGCCGAATATGCCTACAATAACTCTGTCCATTCGGGAACTGGGAAAACCCCGTTTTTTCTTTTGTACGGCAGTCACCCTCGAACCTCGGAGTTGGATCCCCTCCAAGATCTTGAAACACCAGCAGTAGACTACCTGCATTCTACAATCACCCAAGCCTTTAAGGAAGCTGTTTCTCACCTTCAAAGGGCTAAAGAACAATACAAGAAAGGAGCAGATCAACATCGGAAGGAAGCCCCTCAATATCAAGTAGGGGATCAAGTCTGGTTATCCACCAAATATCTACCTCTAAAAGGGCCACGCACATTCAACCCAAGATACCTTGGTCCCTATTCCATCACTACCATAGTAAACCCAGTAGCGGTCAAGTTGGACTTGCCCCGCACATGAAGATACATCCGGTCTTCCACGTCTCTCTATTAAAACCCGTGCAACCTCAAACCCGACTAACTAAATCTCCAAAACCTATCCTAGTTGATGGAGAACTCGAGTTTGAAGTCAAAAGCATTCTGGACTCCAAGATCTCCAAATCTAAACTATTTTACCTAATTGACTGGAAAGGCTACGGCCCCCAAGAGAGATCCTGGGAACTTGCTGAATATGTCCACGCTCCTCGCCTAATCAAAAGATTTCACCGAACATTTCCTGACAAGCCAAAACCCCCGGAGAAGCCCGGTTTGGGAGGGGCATTGAGGGGGGGTACTGTCATGATCTCTGCTTCCAAAAGGTCAGGGTTTTCCCAACTCCCTTGGAAGCAGATCCATTACCCAGGTTCCGAGTGCCAACCAGTCCCAATTGGGACCTTTTGGACCCAGTCCTGGCGCCAGAGGCACCAGGCTCATAAATATGCCCAGTCCCAGCGCTGGAAGCGCCGGGCTCATAATGCTTGGGTGGACTTACCTGCAGCAGGACCATGCTGCTTACTTGCCTGCCAGTTGAGCCTCTGATCCTCTTCTGTTTGGAACTACTTTTCCTGTTGGGTGGGGCAGGAGCCACTCCCTAGATTCAGAACACTGGAACTCTTCTGGAAAGCAGGAACTCTTTTCTTACCTAGGCGTGGCTGTGGAAGGAGACACCTAAGCACTACAGGAGGCTATTTAAACCACACCCGATGGATGAATCTTGCTTTGCGTTATTCTGCATCCTCTGCAGCAGAACGCTCATCGTGTCTTCTGCATCTGATCCTGGGCCTAAGGAAAAAGGCTTACCATCCTGAATCCAGTCTTCAGCAAGAGCTATAAAGACAAGAAAGAACAGGTTAGCATTACGGTCTTCAGTGACAGCTCTTCACTTACCTGGTCCATCGGCTGTCACCAACGCCTCGCGCTGCATTCCGGCATCTGAAAGACAAAAGCTTACCAACTCTTCGTGCGCTCCGGAGGTCTTCACACTGCATTCCGGCATCTGAAAGACAAAAGCTTACTAACTCTTCGCACGCTCCGGAGGCCTTCGGCGCTGCATCCCGCATCTGAAAGACAAAACAAGGTGTGTTTAAAGACATTGGGGAACTTTAATACTCACGTGCCATTACTCCTTTCCACATCTAACCCAGTGGGTATTCCGGCACGCTGCAGCCGCTCCGAACTTGTACCTGCAAAATAAAAAGACAGTTAGAGCGCATCGTGAAGCAGGCAACAAGCGCTTACTTACGTGCTTCCAGGCGCTTCTATTCATCACACGGGCTCCATCTTCAACTCACTTCAGCCCGTCATCCGCCATCGCCGGAACCCTGCAAAACAAGAAACATCATTACTAAAGACTTTAAAATTACTCGAAACTTACCGTTCGTGCAGTAAACGACGGACAGCAGTCCTCTGAAGTCAAGAGGCCTGCTCCCCTTATCCAGTGAAGAAACTGGTTACAGCACCCTGCCCCGAGGCAGATGGAGAGCACGGCGTTCCCTTACCTAAGGTGAGAGCGTTAACCTTTGGGGTTCTACAGGAGAAGAGAAAGGGAAGAAGAGAGAGACATTCAATAACCCAGTTCCTTAATCCCATATTTTCTATCTGCAGACATCTTACCCTTCAAGTCAGACATACAGTGCACAGAGGTCCAGCCCAAAGAGCCAGCCGTGTGTTACACATCACCTTTGCAGATACGGTATACGCCCAGTCAAGACCGGCGCCTCTACGGGAATCAGGTGAGCGTTACAGGAAGTATGTATTTGGATCAGATCTAGATTTGTGTGTAAAGTTGACAGGGGTGGGTTCTCTGTATCATAAACAGACCTCATCATGATGACACTTCATTTCATTCCCCCAATCAAGGGGAAGAGGAGCAAGTGGCCAATGACAAGTGGAGAGGGGTAGGGCCTAGAAAGCTAGCCTCTCCACCCACTTTCAAAACACATAAAAGCAGACAGTCAGGACAGATAGAGACATTCTATTCCAAATGCTGGGGGACGCTCTGCCGGGAAAATCCATACTTTACCTCCATCAATCTCCAGAGAGCCAACAGAGAGACTTCAATCTATCCACATTCAGAGACCAAGACTTTACTTCAGAATGTGTAGCAGAGAGGTCAACTACAAGCTAAATCCCTCTTTAGCAGGCCTCAAATCATTGCAACTATTCACAGCCAGGCGAGCTGTTTGAATTCTTTGCAAGAACTCTTGCCATTTGCCAGAAAGCAGTGTTGTATCCAGAGAGAGACCAGCTGAACCGGAGACCGCTGTATCCGGACCCACAGACCTGATCAGAACCAGAGACCCAGACCAGACCAGCAGAGTAGAGCTGACCCAGACGCTGTGTGCAGAGACCGTCCGTGGCGAGTGAAGAAAACCCGCTGACCAGATCGTGACGAGGCCCAGTCCTTCTAAAAATTAGGAGTGAGTATCCGCCAAAACTGTGCAGAACCCAATCTCTTAGTTAAAATAATCTAATGCAAGCTATTTTAACTTGAGTAGAACTGTCTCCTAAAGATCCTGTCACATGTCATTCTTAAGCTGCGAGCTGTCATATGTAATTCCAAAGTTGCACGCTGTCACTTGTCATTTTGAGTTGTTTTAAATCCGAAAATCTACCTTTACTAAATCGTTCATAACTCCGGAACCGTTTGGGTTAGGAACGAAATTTAACTTTCATCTGGAAGCTGAGATCCTAGGAAATGATAGTGCTACTCCTTGTAGTTCCTCTGTAATCGCGCCCGGCGCACTCGGAAAAATCTGCCGCGATTTGACATTTTGCCGCAAATTGAAAGGTTAGCTCACGTGTAAAAATCTGCAGCTGCTTGCCTTCCATTGCAAAAATTCGTTTGCAACCTGACAACCATTCATAGAGCATTGCTAAAGTGATCCTGAACTCATTCAAAGTATCTATCACTCACCCTGAACCTCTAGAGGGAATTAAAAGCATTTTAGCATATTTTTCACTTCCTTGCAAACCACATTCAAAGCATTTTGGGCCTGTGTTTAAAACTCCGACCTGTTTTCCTCTAAGCTTGCTGGGGGGGAACTGAATTTTGTATTGTATTGATTGCATTCCTGAGAACTGTGTGCTCTCCTTTCCATCTCCTTATATTGCATAAAGGGGGGAGTGAATTTTCAAAGAAAAGTGATTGCATTGTCTTTTAGTGAAGTCCTATCAAGTCGATTTCTGCGCTGCATTCTTTTTCATCTGTGCAATTCATTGAAACCATAAAGCATTCTGATACTTTATTCCCCTGTTCCTAGTCATAAGTCACCAGAACTGTGCTATTGTAGGATTGCTTATTGCTGATTACTGCTCATATGCCTAAGTGTGCTATCAATTATTAATGTATTATCAAAGTGTGATATATCTATAAATTGTTAATTTCTCAAAAAAATCTTTTAAATTTGCAAAACAAACCTACTTCTTGACTCTGTGGGGTCAGGGGGATTCTAAGAGAGGGGTGTTATACAGGGGTAGTCATCCAGAACTCATGAACTGGGCATAAAGATATATCAATAAGGGTTTTCATTCAGTATTCTAGACTAGGCGTTGACTTAGCTGTAGTGTTGAATTGAATCCTCTTACAAAGTGGGGGCTCGTCCGGGATGTCTGGATTAGGTCTATCACTTGTGCAGAGTAATACAGTGTTTTAACTGACAGGAAACATAATCCGGTCGGATCAATACGCTGTTTTACGCTGTAAAGCATTTCTCAAAGGGACGCTTTAAGGAGGTCTGTTTTGCAAAATAAAATACTAACTGTTGTAAGTCAGAAAGGAAATTAACTTCCAGAATGACGACCTTAGTAGATATGAAAATAGCCAGAGAGCACTTCTTACATAAGCTATTTGTGAGAGGTGAATGGACTGAACAGGACCAAAATGTGTGGTTGCAGGCAATCGCGCAACAAGTCACTGTAACTGGGTCAGACATATGGAGAGATCAGGGTCCATTACATGTGGCCCTGAGTGAACTATATATGGCCCCTAAAGCCAAAGATGAACATAATAAGATCGCCAGAATAGCGGCATATTTGTACATATATATGGGTGTCATGCAGGACAAGTGTGCTGAAGGCCAAGATCTGGCAAGTAGGCAACTGTTGGCACTACAGAAGGCCCAATCTGATCTGGACTCCTCTGAGCAAAGGCTGCACAGAAGCCAGGAGTCAGAAAATGAGAGTAGACAGTATCTCATTAAAATAAAGGAGGATATGGATGTCCTGCAACAGGAAAAGGCAGAACAGGATACCAGATTTCTCGCCTTGCAGTGCAGAAGGAACACCAAGAAGGTTTGGACTCCCTACTGCAAAGCCAGAAAAAGCTGGAGCAACAACTGGACTTCAACAGGGTATGTGCTGAGCAGGTAGTCACCCTGCAATGCCACCTAGATAGGGAAAAGGCAGAGAGTAATAAACTGATTTTGAAAGACCTGGGTACCCAGGCAGAGTTTGACCAAGAACGCAAGAAAGCTGGTGCCTTTCAAAGGCAAAGGGACGACCTGGCAGCACAAATGCAGGCTCTTAGTCAGGAAAGGGATACCTTAGGCCAGGAAGTCTGCCACTTAAAAAGGAAAATTGAAGAAAATCACCTGGCCCTCCAGGGACTGGGTGACCTCCAAAAAGAACACCAGAACTTGCTGGAGCACACCAGGAGGGTGGAAGATGCTCTGGCAAGAAAGGAGCAGGCCAGTAGGGACGGTACCCAGGAGGTAACCACCCTGCAGCAAAGACTGACCCAGTGCTCCAGGACCAATCAGGAGGCGCAGAGAGAAAATGAGGCTTTCTGTCAGCACAACGATAGGCTCCAGCAACAGGTAGCCATGCAGGAGAGACTGATAGAGTCTAGTAAGGCCTTAGTTGAGGAACTGAAAGCACAGGCTCTTGCATGGCAACAGGGAGCAGGGGCGGATAGAGATGAGGTTCGCTGGGAAAGAGAGATTCCTGAGCATAACCTTAGGAGCCCTAGTGCCAGAGGCCTTCATCTCTACCACCCCCTGGACTCTGCCACCCCCATGCTCCCTGGCGCACATGAGCATGGGGCCACAGGGATGGCAGATTACTATCCAGCCAAAAGTATGGGGCTCATAGGCCAGTACCACCCAGGAATGGAGGGGCGGGCATCCGGGTATGGGCACCCAAGTACAGTCCAGTTTAGTGGGGAACCCCAGGAGAGTAGGCCCACCAAGGGCATCCTGAAAACCTCTGCCCAGTTAGGTCAGTGGGGGGGTACCCAGCAAATCCTGGCAGCAAGGAGGGATCTGAAGACTCCTCTGAGCGACACAGGAGACCAGGTTCCCACATTCTGCCAGCCATTCCCAGGCTCGCGGAATCTGGGAAAACCTGGAAGATCAGACGGGAACCTCTGGGAGCAGTGCCTCTGAGTCAGAAGATGAATGGACCAGGGTTACCCGAACCAAAAAGGCCAATAAGGCAAAAAGGGCCTTGCTTAAGGACCCATTGAAGCAAATAAAGGCAATAAGGAGCGTCATCACGCCTTATCATAAGAACGCCAAGTATTCTGTTTGGGAACACTTGGAGCTCTATGAGCAAATGATGGAGACTTTCCATTTGAAGGACAGCAGTAGCTGCATCCAGTACGTCAAATGGACATTCTCCCCAGAATACTCCAGTTTCTTTGCGGGGCTGGAGGACCAAACTCATTTAAGATGGTCCACCTATAAGGCGGCCATCTTGAAACATTTTTCTGTGCACCGAAATCCTCAAGAGGCTCGCAAGGCGGCCTACAATTTGCAATGTGGGGAGGATCAGGCCCCACAAGAGTTTGTGCAAGAATTAAAGCGTGCTTTTGCGCAGACCACCAGAAGGGTGAGCACGGACAGCAGAGAATTTATTAATACATTTTTCCATGCCTTACCCAAGTACATAATGACCCAGCTCGTGAGAGATTTTCACAAGAAAAGATCTTTAGACTGGGTCATTGAGCAAGCCACCCGCATCTATGAGGTGCAGAAACCGGTAGAAAACAAAAGTAATGCGCAGAAAAACCCCAAAACCAACAACACCCCTGCTGCTGCCAAGGTGGCAGAGGTAAAGGTTGCCCCCGTTTTAGACTTGGAGATGGGGGGGCCTAAAAACCTACCTGCACCTAATAATGCTAGGCCCAGAAGGTCCTCGGGCCAGTCACAGACAGGGAGCCAAGGAGGCAGCCCCACAAATGGGGTCCCTCGCTCTCCTGATTATGTAAGTCCCCGTTACAAGGGAAACAGACCCATCCTGGGTTATGTGTGGACTCCTCCAGCCCAAAGGGGGGGGATCCAGCCAAGCACCTAACCCAGAGAACTTCCCTCCTAACTTCTCACAGGAGGGCAGAAACTCACCAAACACTGGGCAAAACTTCTTCCCCAGGTATCCACCCAACTTCCAACCCCAAAATCATCCATCCTTCTTTCCCCGATTCCCTGCGCCCAGACAACCTAATCCGGGAGAGGGGAGGCCAAGAGTGGAGGGGTACCCGAATCTTCCCAACCAGGGGTACTACCAGAGAAGGGATAGCTACCCTTCCCGGGATCAGCCCAGGGGAGAAAACAGAACCCCGTACCAGCCTGAGCGGGTTTCACAACTTGAGCGCCAGGTTCAGAACATGGCACGGGATCTGGGTCACATGCTTAGGGCTCAGCAGAACCCTCAGATGGGCATGCCGGCACAGAAGGCACCAAACTCTGGGCCTGGTGCTCCAGAGCAATGACGGGGGCAGCACCCCGACAACCCACCGGTTCCCAGGGAGGTGGCACAGGGGGAAGGGGGGTGTAAGGGCTTGGAGGAAGCTTCCTTCCCCACTCGTAAACAGCCCCTGGAAACCCAGGAACCGGAAACAAAATCTCCTACACCTGAAAGCCTGCCTCCAAAGGAGCAGAGGGGGGGTAGGAGAAACAAAGTACCCAAAGAGACTCACTTTAAAGAGGAGGTACAGGTCTTCCAATTTGAGGCAGAAGGATCCGCAGAGGATCCTGGGAAAAGGATCTTCTCCTTCAGAGATGGGGAACTCCTCCCAAAGAAAAATGGGTCCCAAAGGATTCCAATCCAGACTGGGGAGATATGGAGACTGAGCTACCGCCGCCCATCATCTCATCCCAGAACCAACAGCAAGAAAATCCCCTGGTTCAAACCCATCCTGGTGACTGCCTCCAAAAAGGAGGGGGGCCCAGAACTGGAACCAGGGGAACCCACAATGGCTCTGATCTCCAGTTGCCAAATTTTTCTTTCAGATTCCCAAGGCTCTCCACAGAATTCTGCCCAAATTTCTTCTCTTGCAATGTCCAAAACCAGAAAGGTAGCCCACAAGTTGTCCAAAAATGTGCATTATATGTGCCCCCTTGAGGAGAAGGAGGGAAGATATTATGCCCCGGTACAAGTACAGGGGCAGGGTACGATTTCAGCGCTGGTGGACACGGGATCTCAAGCTACCCTTCTGTCCAGAAGGGCCTTTGATGAACTGAATGCAGGAAGGGGAGGGAATTACCAAATTCCTTTCACCTCACTTCCTGGACAACTCCAGAACTTTGACGGGAAGGAAATTCCCGTCGAGGGGACGGCAGATTTGGACATTAAAATTGGGCGACACAAGTTGAAACACCCGGTCATAGTTGTGACTCCAGAGGGCACCCCTTGTTTACTAGGGAATGACCTCCTGAGAAGGTTGTCACCCTTAATTGATTGCGTAAACAAGGTCCTCTGGACCCAGACTAGCCAACCCATAAAATTAAAACAGAGTGTCAACCATGTTAGTTTAAACGGCACATGCCACATGGTTGAACAAAAATCTGACCAAGTAGAATTTCCCTTCCAGAACAACCAAATTCCAGACGTGACAGTAATAGCAGTAGGACAACAGACTGGTGATGGAGGGTCCTCTCTATTTCTGAAAATCAACCTTCCTTCCAGTTTAAAGTGGTATTCCGCGCTGGAAGGAAACACTCTGAAATTCTATACTAATCGACAATCAGAAACTCCCACTCCTATAATCCAGAAAGATGTGAAATCAGCTCAGAGCCTGGCTGATATTCAGCAAATTGGAGAGCAGTTGTTCATCCCTGTTCAGTTAAATGATGGGAAGGACTCTGTTCTCGCCCGAGTGTGTGTGAGCAACTGTAAGAGCTTCATCAGCGAAGCCATGTTCCGCCAACTCCCAAAAGATCCAGCCATTCCCACATTCAAACTGATAGACAAATGGGAAATGGAACTGGAAGCACCCAATTCCAAACATCTCCTGCCAAGCAGGTGTATGCTCAAAATCTCCATTGGCAACAAGAGCATAGTCCATAATTGTTGGGTCGTGCGAGACGTCACTGCCGCCTTTTACTTAGGCAGTGACATTCTCAATCGCTTTGCCATTAGTTTGGACCTAATAAACTTCAAAGCTTGGTCCCGATTAGCGGATAATCCCATGGGCTTTGATGATCCAGAAAAAGCATTTAGGTCAGCTCAATTGCTACCTTATGCAGTTGAAGTTCAGATTAAAGAGGAAGTCACCATCCAAGAAAGGACCCGACAATTCTCCCTGGAAGTGAAAGTTAAGAGGACAAAAATTGAAAAACCCTGATGCTTACATACATCTAAATGCTTCTCTCCAACAGCAAGGGTTGGGGGTAAACCCAACTCCATTAGTCAACATAGAGTATGACACCATTCCAATAGAGGTGGATAACAGCGACTTAAAGAGTATTACTCTAACCGCAGGCACCATTATTGGAATGGCGGTTGATGACCGACATTTCTCCATTGATATAGGAAATGAACTGTTAGGACCGATCCCCAAGGACTGTTTTGACAGTGACAATGATGACAATACAACACCAGACAGGATCTTCACCCGGCATGGGGGGAACTTCCTGGGGTACACTTCCTGCCCTTATGGCAAGGAAGACGTGACTTGTGACTTCAGAAGGGATGAGGTGGTTTTCCAGGTTCATGAGGGCTGCCTTTCCCACCTGAGGCCTCCCGTCCAAATCAGCACTCTGACCAGGGACTTCTCCACCCAGCTTCAGGCAGATGGTGTTAGAGAGAGTCAACCTAGCTGATGCCTGTGTGATTCTGGAACAGAAGGAACAGTTGAAGCAAGTCTTCTTGGATTTCCAAGATCTCTTTGCGGTAGACTCATATGACTGTGGTCGCACCGACATCCACACAACAATTCCCACGGACCCTGGCATGACTCCAGTGTTTGTGAAGCAATATCGCTTGCCTCTCGCATCCATGGAGTCCCTTACTGAAATAATTAAGAACCTTGAGTCCAGGGGAATAATCTGTCCCGTCCACAGCACCTTCAATAATCCGGTGCTGGGAATATTAAAGCCAAACGGCCAGTGGAGACTCTGCGCTGACCTTAGGGAGCTCAACAAACTGGTCCATACTTCCCGATGGCCTCTTCCCTACATTGACCAAGGGCTGGCCCAGATTCAGGGGTCACAGGTATTCACTGCAATAGACCTGACCAATGGATACTGGACCGTGCCTGTCAGCAGGGAGGACCAATCCAAACTGGCTTTTACCTTTGGGGGCCAGCAGTACACATGGACCCGGACTCCCTCCGGATACCTTAACTCCGGTAATGAGTTCAAGATTTTCCTACATAAGGCCATGCCCGACCTGGGTGCGAGGGGTAACATGGCTTATGTAGATGATGTCCTCATCAAAAGTTCATCTGTGGAGGAACACATAGCGGAGATCCGTTATGTTCTGACACAGATGAGGCCCGCCGGAGCAAAACTTTCCTTTCAGAAAGCACAGTGGTGTCGAACCCGTGTTAATTTCTTGGGGCATGAGATTACTCCTCAGGGTCTCTGTCCCCAGGAAAAGAAAGTGGAAGCCCTCCAAAAACTGAAAGACCCCACAACTCTGCGGGAACTAAGGAGCCTCCTTGGACTAATTACAGCAGAAAGTTCATTGAGGGTTACGCAGAGATCACCAGACCCCTGATTCATCTCTTGAAGAGGGGGGGGGGGGGGGTCAAGTGGGAATGGGGTCCAGAACAATCAGAGGCAGTAAGGCAGCTCAAAAGAAGCCTCTCACAAGCGCCTTGCCTAGCTTACCCTGTCAGAAACAAGGAGTTCTTCCTGGAGACAGGGTTCTCTAATACGTGCTTGACGGCAGTATTATACCAAAAGCATGACAAGGTCAATAAAGTAATCTCCTATGCGAGCAAAACTTTATCCTCTGTGGAGGAAAAATTCAACGATTGTGAGAAGGCACTCCTGGCAACGGTGTGGGCATTGAAGAATTACCGCCCGTTCATCCAGGGGGAACACATCATAGTGGAGACTCCACACCAGCCTCTGCAATATCTCCAAAGTGACAGAATCCGGGCCGGAAATGTGAGTAATTCCCGAATTACTTCCTGGATTCTGTCAATGCAAGGCTTTCCTGTGGAGGTCAGATATGGCCAAAACAAGAAGAGTCCCCTCGCGCAAGGTCTGGCTGACTTGCATGATTGTGCCAGAGAAAACTGTCTCGAGGAAGAAAGTCTAAAAATAAAGGACAACATGGAGGCATACCTTAATTCCCCCCACAAAGTCTTTGAAGAAGACAAGTGTGAGGGAATGTCCACTGTTTATGTGGATGGATGCTCTTACCATGTTGACAACAACGGGGAAAAAGAACTGGTGGCCGGCGTAGGGAATGCATGGGTGAAGGAGTTCCCAGAACCCTCCGCTGGGTACAAAATTGGTCCCCGAAGTAGTCAGGTGGCAGAGTTGATGGCTGTGCATCAAGCCATCCTCACCGCTGCCCAACATCAACTCCACGAACTGGTCATAACCACAGATTCGGATTATGTACGGAACGGGTTCGTGGAGCACCTGGTTAATTGGAAAACCAGAGGCATGTTATGTGCTAATAACAAACCCTTGAAACATGGGAAGTTAATCCAAAACATTGATGAGCTGGTCACCTTGAATGGGATGACCATCTATTGGAAAAAGATCAAGGGTCATTCCAAAGTAGAGGGACCAGACAAAACTGGAAATGACTTAGCTGATCAGCTGGCCAAAACCGGGGCCATCCAAGGGGATCTAATAGAAACAGAGTCCCTGTTGGGGGAAATCCAGGTCACTGCGATCACTAGGTCCCAGACAAATGCTCACAATGATCTTTCCACTGCACAATGGAGTAAGGAGACCCCTGATGCTGATTTAATTACAGCTCAGAAGGGGGATCCAATAATTGGTAAGTTTTACCAACACCTTGAGGACCCTGAGAACTTTCCCCTGACGGATACCGATTACATTGGGAAAGAGGACCTAAGAGTGTTGATGAAATGTCCAAAAATGTTCCGAATCCAAGACGGTTTGTTGGTGAGGAAATCCAAAGCTGGCCATGATCAGTGGGTGGTTCCTACCTCATTCCGAAGCCTGATGTTAAGTCACGCCCATGATGCGGCCACCGCCGGTCATAGGGGGTTTCACACAACACTGGAAATCTTAAGAGAGGTTGCATACTGGCCACACATGGGCCAGGACCTCAACCAATACTTGAAGGGGTGTCTTGTGTGTGCGCAATTTCAGCCGACGTCCCTCACACACCGCGCGCCTCTCCAAAAGCGGGGGATGACACTGCCATGGTCAGATTTACAAATTGACTTTGTAGGTCCCGTGATTCGCTCCGCGAGGGGGAATAAGTACATGTTGACGGTTAAATGCTTGTTTACCAAGTGGGTGGAATGTCTCCCAGCCCCAAATTGCAAGGCAGAAACTGCAGCTGCCCTGATGATTACCCACATCTTTTCCCGTTTTGGTCTACCTCGAAGGATTGAGTCAGACAGAGGTAGTCACTTCACCAGTGAAGTAATGACAAAGATGTGGGAGATACTGGGGGTCAAAAGAAAGCTACATATTGCTTACAGGCCAGCTTCTTCTGGAGCATTGGAACGCTACAACCGGACCATTGTGAGCATCTTAAAAAAGTTTGTGGCAGATTCTGGGCCAAGTTGGGATATCAGATTACCTCTGGTCCTAATGGCCATCAGATCTACCCCTTCATCTGCAACCAAAATGTCACCATTTGAGTTGATGACTGGGCGCAGAATGGTGCTCCCTCAGCATTTGCTCTACAGGACCCAAGAGCAGACACTGATAAATGCCTCCACAACTCATGAATATGTGGAGAATTTAAGGAAACACCTTCAACATGCTTTTGCCTATGCTCAGCGGAATCTAGAAAGATCAGCTGATAGCATGAAGACCCACTATGACCTGAAAACTTCCAGGAAGGAATATCAGGTGGGAGACCGGATCTATCTATACAATTTCCAAAGGAACCAGGCCAGACAGCGCAAATTTTTGCCTACATGGAAGGGACCGTTTGAAATTATAGACAAGATCTCCCCTGTAGCTTATAAAATCTGCATCCCCAAAGGCGGTTTGGCAGAGGGGGAAGACAAGTGGGTCCACATTAATCAGTTAAAATGTTGCCACCCCAGGCGCACACTACAGCAACTAGAGGAATCCTCTGGAATCCCAGAGGGGGCCACTCCAGAGTAAGTCAGTTCTAACCTAAAATATCCCACATATAGTCTCTAAAATATTATGTTTCTTGTGAGCGACTGTCTCTGAATTATATCTTGTTTTTCAAACTAAAAATGCTACGTCTCCGTATGTATAAAATATATATGTTTGCCACACCATTAATAGTGGTGCAAAAATGTCTATGAGTAGGTATTGCCGCTTTTGCTTTATCATCCTAGGAGAGATGAAACCATGGAGACCGGCCAACCAGGGACCGGGAGCAAAGATCCGAGGGGCCCAGTGTACCGCCCAATACTCCCATCAGGACCGGCGAGGAGAGCCGACTGATCCACCCGATGGAGGAAGGGATGCTGAACTTTGTCATCTGCGGAGTTGGAAGAAGATGATGCGGACCTCCCAGCACGTGGGTCAACATCCTTAGCACCCGACATCCCCTCGACTCAATCAAAGTGCAGTCGGGCGGGGGGGTTTGTTGGGTGTTCTGACCCACGTTTGGACTATTATGCTACAACATTTGGTGCTGTGGGCTTAGGAAATCCAAGATGGCCGAAAAAGCCACATGTGCACCAGAATCTATGAAAACCACGCAGTTTGTGCGCACACCAAAATGGTCGCCCGACTTGCCACCCCCCGGTGCGGGTGTGCTGGGTCAGAAGAGCCATGAGTGAAATGGGGTGCCAAAGAGAAAAACAGCAGTGCCTGTTCGCTAGAAAGCACTTTAAAAATCACCCTTTGTTTCTCT
This sequence comes from Ambystoma mexicanum, assembly GCF_040938575.1. Taxonomy (NCBI): domain Eukaryota; kingdom Metazoa; phylum Chordata; class Amphibia; order Caudata; family Ambystomatidae; genus Ambystoma; species Ambystoma mexicanum. The sequence goes on along the minus strand of NC_090923.1, from coordinate 589,222,743 downwards.
GAAGGCAAGCTCAGAATGCCCATTTCAAACATTGCAGAATATCCAACAATCTCACTGAACACCAGCAGACATTTGACAGAATAAAGTCTTGTGGGCATACAAAATCTGGAAAGAGGATGAGCCTAAAATAATGTTCATAGCAAAACTGGCTGAGCTGTGGATTTCAGCAGTTTAAGTAAATTTGGACTGAAAGACACTAAAAATATAAATGTTTAAAAGAAATGAGTGACCTACTTTTGAGTGTCACATAGGTTGCAATTGTTTAAATGTCATAGTTTTAAACTTAGAATCAGCATTCTAGCTGCATGTGTAAAAATTGGAAGTTTGATTTGGACAGGAAAACTGGCAGCCAAAGAGACATTTAGCTGAGGCCTGGCTTAAAAAGAGAGGGAATTTTGCCCACCAGCTACCCCCGACAGGAGTTGAGACTTGCACAACAGCTGTGTTCCCAGGCCTAGCTGCCTTTTGCTGTTCAGACCAAAAGGGATATGACACTTTTCTGATTGAATTACCTGGGCTCTGCAGGAAATTGAACAAAGCCCTGTCCTGACTCAGGCAAATGTTTTATTGGGGGGGTCGTAAAAGTGGCTTCCTCCTGGAAGGAAAGGGGAGGAGCACTGCCTGTGAGAGCAAGCTGGCTTGGCAGAACTGGAAAAACCAGAAATTCAACCTTGTGCGGGGGGAAACCACACCCCTTTGGGGCCAGAACATAAATCTAAAAAGATGGATCATTCATAGAGCGGACTTGTGAACATTTTATAAGTGATATCATTATTCTTGTGATTTTTCTGTGCACATTTGAAGACGTGTTAGGACCCGGTGGTATGTTCAGGGGGGGTTTTAGCGGAAAAGAGGATATTACTCTAAATGTATGTATGTTAAAAATCTGACTCCACCACCTAATGCCCACACACCATGGGCACATCTGTGTAAATGCAGGGAAAAACCCAATATTGGTAACCCGACCAAAAAGTGAAATATGTTGCCATTTTTGAACCCAAGCTCCTAGAAACGACAGAATTGGAACAGGGGCTACCATCAGTAAATGCATGATGTGTGCATGCAATGCCAAACAACTGTCTATCGGGGAAGTATGTATTTGGATCAGATATAGATGTGTGTGTAAAGTTGATAGGGGTGGGTTCTCTGTATCATAAACACACCTCATCATGATGACACTTCATTTCATTCCCCCAATCAAGGGGAAGAGGAGGAAGTGGCCTATGACAAGTGGAGAGGGGTAGGGCCTAGAAAGCTAGCCTCTCCACCCACTTTCAAAACACATAAAAGCAGACAGTCAGGACAGATAGAGACATTCTATTCCATCTGCTGCGGGACGCTCTGCCGGGAAAATCCATACTTTACCTCCATCAACCTCCAGAGAGCCAACACAGAGATTTCAATCTATCCACATTCAGAGACCAAGACTTTACTTCAGAATGTGTAGCAGAGAGGTCAACTACAAGCTAAATCCCTCTTTAGCAGGCCTCAAATCATTGCAACTATTCACAGCCAGGCGAGCTGTTTGAATTCTTTGCAAGAACTCTTGCCATTTGCCAGAAAGCAGTGTTGTATCCAGAGAGAGACCAGCTGAACCGGAGACCGCTGTATCCGGACCCACAGACCTGATCAGAACCAGAGACCCAGACCAGAACAGCAGAGTAGAGCTGACCCAGACGCTGTGTGCAGAGACCGTCTGTGGCGAGTGAAGAAAACCCGCTGACCAGATCGTGACGAGGCCCAGTCCTTCTAAAAATTAGGAGTGAGTATCCGCCAAAACTGTGCAGAACCCAATCTTAGTTAAAATAATCTAATGCAAGCTATTTTAACTTGAGTAGAACTGTCTCCTAGAGATCCTGTCACCTGTCATTCTTAAGCTGCGAGCTGTCATATGTAATTCCAAAGTTGCACGCTGTCACTTGTCATTTTGAGTTGTTTTAAATCCGAAAATCTACCTTTACTAAATCGTTCATAACTCCGGAACCGTTTGGGTTAGGAACGAAATTTAACTTTCATCTGGAAGCTGAGATCCTAGGCTGTCCTAGGACCCCAAAACGATAGTGCTACTCCTTGTAGTTCCTCTGTAATCGCGCCCGGCGCACTCGGAAAAATCTGCCGCGATTTGACATTTTGCCGCAAATTGAAAGGTTAGCTCACGTGTAAAAATCTGCAGCTGCTTGCCTTCCATTGCAAAAATTTGTTTGCAACCTGACAACCATTCATAGAGCATTGCTAAAGTGATCCTGAACTCATTCAAAGTATCTATCACTCACCCTGAACCTCTAGAGGGAATTAAAAGCATTTTAGCATATTTTTCACTTCCTTGCAAACCACATTCAAAGCATTTTGGGCCTGTGTTTAAAACTCCGACCTGTTTTCCTCTAAGCTTGCTGGGGGGGGACTGAATTTCGTATTGTATTGATTGCATTCCTGAGAACTGTGTGCTCTCCTTTCCATCTCCTTATATTGCATAAAGGGGGGAGTGAATTTTCAAAGAAAAGTGATTGCATTGTCTTTTAGTGAAGTCCTATCAAGTCGATTTCTGTGCTGCATTCTTTTTCATCTGTGCAATTCATTGAAACCATAAAGCATTCTCTGATACTTTATTCCCCTGTTCCTAGTCATAAGTCACCAGAACTGGGCTATTGTAGGATTGCGTATTGCTGATTCCTGCTCATATGCCTAAGTGTGCTATCAATTATTAATGTATTATCAAAGTGTGATATATCTATAAATTGTTAATTTCTCAAAAAAATCTTTTAAATTTGCAAAACAAACCTACTTCTTGACTCAGTGGGGTCAGGGGGATTCTAAGAGAGGGGTGTTATACAGGGGTAGTCATCCAGAACTCATGAACTGGGCATAAAGATATATCAATAAGGGTTTTCATTCAGTATTCTAGACTAGGCGTTGACTTAGCTGTAGTGTTGAATTGAATCCTCTTACAATACGGACAGATTATTGTGTGTCAGAGCAGTTCTCCGTTAGAGGAGGCACCAAAAAGGAGTGCCTGCTGTCCCCTGCTGTATATCTTGGTCATGGAGCCACTGGCGGTGTTTCTGAGGAAGGAGTTTAGGGAAACAGGACTCCTGGCAAATGGGGTACATCACGTGGTCTCGCTTTATGCAGACATGTTGCTATACATGCGTAGTCCGGAACATAACCTGGTGTCCTACCTGGAGGTGCTCGATAATGTCGCAAAGCTGTCAGCGATAGCAATCAGTAGGGCGAAGTCCTGTATATATTTCCATTAGCGGGATGGAGGGGAGTGGTGGATTCTAACCTTCTAAATCTTGAGCTACAGTGGAAATTAAAAACGTTCAGATATCTGGGAGTCAACATCTATCATGATAAAAAGATCACCAATCGAGAGAATACGGGCCGGATTGCACTGCTGAAAATGGTGGCCCTTCCCCGCTTGTTGTATCACTTTCTGAATGTTCCATATCTCATACCAAGGTTGTTCTGTAGAGATCTGAATATGGTGGTAGGAGGTTTTATATGGGGATCATGGAGGCGCAGGGTGGCCCTAGATACCCCATGTAGAGTACGAAGCCAGAGGGGTGCGACTTCTCCACTTTGAGCTGCATTATCTGGCTGGGCAGCTACAACACATGGCCGGGTAGTTGGCAGATGTGGAGATGGTGGAGAAAACACCCCTTAGTACAAAACTGACCCCATATTTACTGCGAGAGGCGCTATGGCTAGAAGGATACAGGATAAAGGATTCCCCATACCTCCTTCAGTTGAGTAGGAGAATTTGGACTAGGACCAAGGCGCTATTGAAATTAAAAGAACCCTATTCTTCCAATGTTCCCCAGACAGTGATATATGGTAGAAATACAGAAGACTTAGCCCAGATCAGGTTGCAATGGGAAAGCAAAGGTCGAATAATGGTGGGAGATCTGTTCTTGCCGGGAGGGCTCCTGAAGTCCTAAAAGATTGTAGAAGAATATGGAGTGGGTAGAGGACAATTCTTGACACACTCTTGAATAATACATGAGATAAGGAAACAATTGCAGGGTCCTCAGGCACCCCGGAGGAATATAGTGTACTGGGTCTTCTATATGTCATCTCAGACAGAGGGCATGGTGTGTCTAGACTGTATAAGGGGCTGCTAGGGGCAATATCCAAAGAAAACCCCAAGGGAAGGCGTAAATGGGAGGTGGGCATAGGTAGATAGTTTACTGAACCAGAATGGGCTCGGGTGTTGACGTATCGAAAAAAAGGTCTCAAGAAATGTGAGGTTAAAGCTGAAACAACGCTATGTGCTCCATAGGGCATATATGACGCTGCATCTTAGATCGCAATTTCCAGGTTCGGGGGGCAAACAATGTCCAAGGTGTGGGGAGTGTGGCGCGGACATGATGCATATGTTTTGGACATGCCGGGTGGTTCGAGGGTTCTGGGGGAAATGGAAACAAGGCTTGGAAAAGGAGGGTTAACAAGATATGCATGAACGCCGGAAGCTTTGCCTGCTAGAACTATTTGCGTGCCCTAAGAGTCAGATCTGAAAATAAGCTGATAGAACTATTTTGGGTGTTGGGAAAAAGGAGGATTGCAATGGCGTGGAAATCAAGGGAGGCCCCAAGCATCAACAAGTGGTTGGGGGGGGAGGATCTGAACGTCGGTCCATGGCTGGCGCTAGGGTGTGGTACAAAACCATACAAATTGGAAAGGGAGAAAATCTTGAGAATGTGATGACCTGAATACCCTGGTTTAACTCCCCAGATTATAAACCCCCCCTGAATTCTCGCAAAGAAGTAGCAAGATAGGGAGAATGGGGAGTGATAATGGCCATCTTAAGCACTTTGGGGGCCCGGGGCACGGGCACCTTTGAGGGGGCCCCCCCTCCATCAAGCCAAATGAATTAAGGTATCCAGAATATCTGGTCGTGCCCCCGTCATCGCAATCACAACACATAGCTTGGCATGTTACCACGCAGCTATTGAAATAACCAATGGTTTCCCTTACTCTCTACATTCTTGCTGTGATAAGAATGATAAAGAAGTAGCATTTCAATGCCAACATTAGCAGTCCACAAGGCTACTTGCATTCTAGCATAGGTACAGGCCATTTGTCATCATTAGCAGTAACGAGGAAGGTACACCAGTCATAGTATACATGATTCAGGACACAGATCGTATGTAAAAGGCACACATAATCCAGAATAGACAGACTCGGATTAGCTCCCTCACAGAATGCAAAAATGCTCAAGCATGGATACATAAGACCAATTAGAAGCAAGGAGAAAGATACACCTACCATAGAATAGATAGTGGATGAAGATTAGAAGCTACGAGGAAGTTACATGCATCCAGACAGATTGAGATTAGAAGAGGGACATGGTTTTCAAGTAGGGTTGCCATTACAGAGCAAAGAAACAACTGGCTGTGGTGTGCAATATATCAATGCTCACTATTAGTATAGAACATCATCACTCAGAAGGGTGACAATTGTGAATGGTTTAGGGACTGACAATTGTGACATATTAGGCAGTGCAAGATTAAATGAGATGCCCAGGATTACACTGTGTTTAAAAAGGTGAAGCTGGGATTTGCACCCACTCTGCAATTTCTGCACTTTACCACTTGCTTTTCTAGTACGTACCATGAACTAAAATAATCCTATTTTAGAGATTTGACTTAGAAAGTATAGCAACCACATAACCTAAAATGACAATTTTAAAAGCAAAATGTTATAGGAGCTCATTATGCAAAATGGGAATGATTCTAGCTTCATTGTCTGGATCATCAAGGGAAGTATATAGGTGCCAACATACTATTTGAGGTGATCCTAAAAGATTATATCTGGGTTTCTCTTTTGTATTTTAATGCTTTTAATTGGCCCAAAACACAGGCTTGTGTGAAACTGATATTTATAAACATGCACAAAAACCTTTCAGTTGTACAAAAAAGCTAACTTTTTTTGAGCCAAATGAGCAGACCTTAAAATATGCTTGCCAGAGGCTTGCCATATCTGATCCGCTCTCTTCGGTCTAGGACCTTTTCCACTAAAAGGACCTACATAAAAAGTAAGATAATGTAATGAATGGGCTAAACAACACCCCCCACATGTGAAAAGGCAACAGTTTCAAGGAAGACAGTACAGTAATGTCAGTGAAATAAGTTGATTCGTCCAGGATCACTATCGTCTGCAGGGGGAAGCCAGGATAAAAGCATGAATGCTTTGGTTCCACAGTCTAAAATTTGAATACCTAATCAGTTCTCTGACTAACACTTTATTGGGCCACATTATAACAATGGTACCGGTAAGCTTACGAGTCTGCGGGCAGGTCTTGTTCAGACCTGGCGAGCGGAACACCACCTGCCCGCAGACGTTCATTGAAGCACCAGCACTGTTGCACACTCAAATGGGAATGAAGATCGACATTTTCCAGTGCCTGACTTCACGGACCGCCCGGGCTGTAATGCCCCAGTGTTTCCGTGAAGTCAGGCACCAGAAAAGTTTGCAAGTCCGGCAGCAACCTGCCGGTTTTACCAGCACAGTTGCTGCCGGACTTGTAATGAGGCCCATAGTCTTTATTAGAGGTACCTGCCTAGGTTTTACAGGCCTCCATCTGCAGAAACCAATTTCTAGACCACAGTTACAGGTACACTGCTGAAAATAGCACCTGTTGCACTACAGAACAAAGTACACATATCTGCAGATTTATCAACTTCAAACATAGGAAAGGCCGAGTTGGCCTTGCTGGAATTCTGTATTATAATCTTGCAAATGAACACAAATCTCTGCAATTAGTGCTCAACACACTGAGCTATCTTCTGAACCGACACAACACTCACATTTATCAGTATGCATTTCAACTTTGGCTATTGCACATGATCAATATTATTCCCATAGAAGAACTAGTTACTCTTACCTTGTAACGTTCTTTCGATGGGATGTTCCTCCGACGTATTCCTTATCTTAGATAGAAATCCTTCAGCTTTGCTGGCCTCGGAAAATTTTTTCGCCAGAGGGCGCTGCGCGTCGATGATCGCCGAGTCGATGACCCTCGACGGCCTCCGTGCCGACGTCGACGTCATCCTGCCTATAAAGGCCGCGCGCAGCGTCCGTTGCTCAGTTCCGTTTTGTAGTCCCCAGTAATGTTTTTGGATTAGACTAATCACCTTGAAGGAGCATAGGCTGCAAACCCACAGGAAGTCATACTGCGGGGATGGATGGGAGGGTCGATAAGGAATACGTCGGAGGAACATCCCATCGAAAGAACGTTACAAGGTAAGAGTAACTAGTTCTTCGAAGGGATTGTGTCCTCCGACGTATTCCTTATCTTAGATAGACTCCCATAGCAGTGGTATTGTGACTGGAGGCGGGAGTAATAAAAGTTATGTTACCCTTCCAGAATGGACAGAGTGTAGCACAGCCTTGCCGAATCTAGTTTCTTGACTAGAGGAGGAATCCAGGCTATAGAATTTGGTAAATGTATGTGCGGACGACCATGTGGCAGCCGCACATATATCTCGAATTGGCACCCCTCTTTGAAGGGCTGAGGATGTTGCGATACCCCTGGTAGAATGAGCCCTTAGATTTTGAGGAGGCTCCTTTCCTGCCAATTTGTAGCACTCCAGAATGGCTAAAATAATCCATCTGGAGATGGTTTGTTTTGTTATTGGAAGGCCCAACTTATGTCCTGCATAACCTACAAAGAGTTGGTCTGCTTGTCTGATCTTAGCCAATCTGCTGATATAGAAGCTCAAGGCTCGCTTAGGGTCCAGCCTGTGTAGTCTCTCTTCCTCCTTCCCCGGATGAGGAGGAGGGTAGAAAGAAGGTAATATAATCTTCTGAGTGATGTGAAACTCCGAGACTACCTTCGGGAGGAAGTTAGGCTTCACCTGAAGAACAACTTTGTCCTTGTAAAAGATTGTATGTGGAGGTTTACACGATAAGGCTTGCAACTCGCTAACCCTTCTAGCAGATGTCAATGCTATTAGCAAAACAGTTTTGAGGGTGAGAAGCTTCAATGAACAAGAGTGTAGTGGTTCAAAAGGGGCACCCTTTAGGAAGTTTAAAATTAGGTTTAAATCCCATAAGGGAACTTGAAAAGGTTTCGGGGGATAAACATTAGTTAATCCTTTTAGGTATTGTATTACCAATGGAATTTTGAAGTATGAAGGCTCCTCTGCAGTGCGCTTAAAGATTGATAGCGCTGCGAGATAGCCCTTAATTGTGCCAACCTGTAGGCCTGAATTAGCCAGGTAAAGTAAGAATGACAACACCATAGGTGTACCACAAGAAAAGGGTTCAATATTCTTTTCTCTGCACCAGCTGCAAAATTTGTTCCAACGGCAGCGGTATAGAGTTTTAGTTGCCGGCCTTCTGGCCGAAAGCAACACCTCCATAACATCATCCGGAAGGTCCCAATCCTTGTACCTCAACCTTTCAGACACCAAGCGTGAAGGTTGAGGGTCTTGATGGCTGGATGGAGAACCTGACCTTCCTTCTGCGAGAGAAGATCCTCTCTGTATGGCAGTCGAATTGGAGGGCAGATGGACATGTCTAGAAGGTCCGGGTACCACGTTCTCCTGGCCCAATCCGGGGCAATTAGGATCATGGTCTTCCGAAACCTTCTCAACCTCCTGATCATTTGAGGAATGACAGGGACCGGAGGGAACGCGTACAGAAGTGGGAACTCCCAGTCCACTACGAACGCATCTCCTAGAGCTCCTCTCGGGGGAAATTCCCTTGAGCAAAATCTGTCGCACTTCCTGTTGATACTGGTGGCGAACAGATCCACTTGAGGGGTTCCCCAAAGGGCGAAGATCTCTTGAAGGACTTCCTGAGCTATCTCCCACTCGTGAGAGACTGTGCTCTGCCTGCTCAGAGCGTCCGCTGTCAAGTTCTTCTCTCCGGCTAGGTGAATTGCCGATAGAGAGATTCCTTCCTGAATTGCCCAAAACCAGAGCTGCATCGCCTCTCTGCACAGTGGTAGTGAGCCTACGCCTCCTCTTTTGTTGAGGTAGTGCATGGCCACTGTATTGTCCGTCATTATTAGGACGTTTCTTCCCCGTACAGACGGCAGAAAAGCCTTCAGCGCTAGTCTGATGGCTCTCAGCTCCAACAGGTTGATATGTAGTCTGGACTCCGATGGAGACCAACGACCGCTGATGGTCAAGTCGTTGGCGTGAGCTCCCCACCCCGTGAGTGAGGCATCCGTGACTACTGTTATCTCCGGCCATGGTTGCCAAAACATTTCTCCTTTCAGGATGTTCTCCCGACAGGCCCACCACTGAAGGTCTCGGGCTACTTTGACCGGGATCCGAAGGAGATCTGTCATCCTTCCTGAGAACTGTGACCACTGAGTTCTCAGTGCCCACTGGAGGGATCTCATTCTCAGGCGAGCCTCCGGCACGAGGAATATGCAGGATGCCATGAGGCCTAGCAACCTCAGAAAGTCGTAGGCTGGGAGATATTGGGCATTCTGAAATCTGATGACCATCTGCAGAATATCTCGAGCCCTCACCTCTGGTGGCAAGGCTTTTCCCAGGGAAGTGTCCAGGACTGCTCCAATGAATTGGAGTCTCTGTGATGGTATCATCTGTGACTTCTTTAAATTGAGGGAGAAGCCCAGCTTGTGAAGGAAGTGGCAAACATAATCTAGTTGTCTCTGAGCCTGTTCCGAAGATACAGCTCTGATCAACCAATCGTCTAGGTAAGGGTAGACATGAATCCCTTCCCTCCTTAGACTTGCAGCCACAACCGACATTAGCTTGGTAAAGACCCTCGGGGCGGAGGTTAGCCCAAATGGCAGAACTCGAAATTGATAATGAGAGCTGCCAATTGCGAACCTCAGGTATCTCCTGTGCCTGGGATGGATCGGCACATGGAAATAAGCGTCCTGGAGGTCTAGAGATACCAACCAGTCCTGAAGCTGGAGGGCCTGAAGGATCTGAGAGAGAGTCACCATCTTGAACTTGTCCTTTCGGAGGAATTTGTTCAATTCCCGTAAGTCTAAGATGGGTCTCAGTCCTCCGTCCTTCTTCGGTATTATGAAGTAGGGGGAGTACCAACCCTTGTTCCTTTCCGCTACAGGTACCAGTTCTATGGCACCTTTCTCTAGCAGGTCTAAAACCTCCTGCAAGAGGAGCGGATCTGGAAGCTTCAAAGGGTTGTTCCCCGGTGGATGACTCTGAGGGATATGTAGGAAGGGCAGGCAGTAACCTTGGGCTACTGTCTCCAGAGCCCAAGCATCTGACGTAATAGCCTGCCATTCCGTCAGATGGTGAGTTAACCTGCCCCCTACTGGTGTTCTGTGAGGGGAGACCTCAGAGTGGTTTTGAAGCGGCTGATGCAGTTGCCGAAGGTAAAGTGGCTCCTGCTCCTGCGGGTGCGGCTTTCTTTCCCCTACCCCGTCCACCACGGGTAAATCTTCCTTGGCCTCTTTGAGCCGGTCGTCCCCTGCCCCTTCCATATGAGGAATAGTAACGAAAGGACCGTCCTCTCCACGATGATCCCGAAGGACGAAAGGTATTCTGACGGATAGCAGCTCCCAATGACTTGGCTGCTGCCTTGGACGTTTGCAGTTTCTCCAAACTGTCATCCGCCTTCTTTCCAAAGAGGGTAGAACCGTCAAAGGGCATATTCAAAAGCCTGGTCTGCACGTCAGAGGCAAAACCAGACTTCCTCAACCACGCATGCCTGCGGATTGTGGTACTTGCCGCCATGGCCCTGCTGATACTGTCAGCAGAATCTAGGCCAGTTTGTAGGGTCTCGCACATCGCATCTTTACCATCCCTGATGATGTTTAAAAATGCGTCCCTTTCCTCTCCTTCTTGGAGGCAGTCAGCCGCTGATGAAGCGCACTCCCAAAGGGTGTGGCTGAACCTAGCGAGCGTACAGGTCGCGTTAATAGACTTTAACGCCATGCTACAGGCAGAAAAAACCTTCTTAGCCATGGCATCATATTTTTTGTCATCCCTATCCTGCGGAGCAGTGGGGTATGCAGATGTGCTGCCTGATGAGGTTGCAGCCTGTACAACCAAGCTCTCAGGAGTAGGGTGTTTTGACAAATATTCAGGGTCAGAACTAGCCACCCTGTATTTTGTTGACAGTTTTTTATTTACTGCCGGGATAATTTCTGGCGTTTCCCAGTTTGTCAAAATCCTTCTCTGTAGAGCAGAGTGAAATGGAACCACAGGATCCTCCTGTGGGCCCTTGTCCAGTATGTCAGTGAGGTCATCCTGCTGAAAGGCAGGAGAAGGTGCAGACCAACCCATAAATTCTATGATTCTAGACATCAGAGCTCTATATGGAGTCTCCGCATGTTCTCCTGGGTCTGGTTTGATAAATTCTGCTTCAGGAGAAGTGTCCAAGCCACTAGCTTCCTGAAGTGCATCCTGAAGATTTTTTAATCTTCCTTCCTCAGAGGCGAAAGTCTCTGGCTCTGGTGATGTGGTCCTCTGTAAATCAATATCTTGGTCTGAATCCTCCCTTTCCTCAAAAATCGAGGTTAAAGGGGGATACATTGGTTTTTGGAATGGTATAAACCCCATTTCCAATGCAGAAGGAGCCATCATCACAGGCCTTGAAAACGTCGATGTCGTCGACACCGACGTGAAAGTACTCGAAGGCGCCGTGAAAAGCGTCGAGAAATGTGTACTAGGCCTCGAAGAACTCGAAAGGATCGGAGTCTTGCTCGAGAACGACGTCGACGTTCTCGGCGTCGAGTCGGAGGTCTTTTGTCTAACCGTTGGCTGTGGAGTAGCCGTGGTTCTTTCCTTCACCGGCGTCGATATCGGCGTCGACGTCGGCGTCGACTCGATCGACTGATGCGCCGATGAATCCTTCGACAACGGCGTCGATGGCGCCGACCTCTGTTTCGAAGGAGTTTTCGACGATGGCGTCGATGATGCTTTATCTCCCGATGGCTCGAGGCGCTTTCGGGTTGACTTTTCCGCCGGGTACTGCGACTCGCGGCGTTTAGATTTTTTGGGTTTTTTACCCGGGGTATCACCCTCAGCTGTCTTCGAGGGGGACGAGGCCGCTTTCTCGAAGACGCTTAGCATCTTTTTCCTGAATTCCTCCCACTCAGCTTGCGAGCTGCGTTTTGTGGGGCAATGAACTCTCTCAGGAGAACTCGACGAAGATGACGAAGGGGATCTCCTACGTCTCTTCTTCGAGTGTCTCGATGTCGACGAGTGGTGGGAGCCACTTCGTGATCTAGATCGAGAGTGTTTTTTATGGTGAGGAGACGAACGTCTCGACTCTACCGAAGAAGCTTTCGAGGAAGTTAAAGTTGACCTACCTCTCTCGAGCTTCCCCCTACGCTCCTTCAAGGCTTTCGCCGTCATGGAAAGGCATTCCTCACACTCCGAACTCTGGTGCGTGATTCCCAGACACCACAAACAGACCCTGTGAGGGTCCGTCAACGACATTTTCTTCCCGCAGTCTCGGCACTTTTTGAAACCGGACCGAGGGGTCGTCGGGTCGGAGGAGGATGCCATCGATATCGAGGTAAATAGTAGTTATTATATACGTTATCTTGACGAGAACTGAGCAACGGTGTTCCGAGGCACAACGAAGCGCGGAAAAACGGAACTGAGCAACGGACGCTGCGCGCGGCCTTTATAGGCAGGATGACGTCGACGTCGGCACGGAGGCCGTCGAGGGTCATCGACTCGGCGATCATCGACGCGCAGCGCCCTCTGGCGAAAAAATTTTCCGAGGCCAGCAAAGCTGAAGGATTTCTATCTAAGATAAGGAATACGTCGAAGGACACAATCCCTTCGAAAGGTGAGATTGCTACATGAGTTGTAGTGAACACACAAACTATGTGTGGGACAGTAAACACAGAAAGCATTACAGGATGAATTCATCAGAGCAGAAAGTATGTGTTGCATCAGACAGGCAATAGGTTCAGAGCCCCAGCAACACGCCATAAAATAGCTTGATGTGGGCCATTTAAGTTTTGTAAACAATGGTCACTAACATCTTTAGATTAGACACCCTTGCGGGGACCCTCTCCAAGGTGGGGGCCCAGGGCAAGTGCCCCTTTTGCCCTCCCATAAAGACGTCACGTCAAATACCAGAGCAAGATGTTCAACGAGAACGGGTAACACTCCTGTGATGTTACAAGCTGTGGGCGATGTCATTGTTTACGGTGGATTGGTTGTTGGGGCAGACCGGGATTGTGATTGTATTAAAATGGAACCGGTGCAAATGTAATACTAATACGAATTAAAAAGTTCGGCTATAGGGGTCAGGTTCCAAAGTCCAGATCACAGTCGGAAGCCTCAACTGCACGGACCGGGAGATAGGAACCCCAAAAGCACACAATCCACTACACACTCAGAGGATTCGCACTGAAATGGTTTAAGGAGTCGGTGGTCCGTCACGCAGCTGTATGACTATTCAGCCACCACGTTAGCTGCTCAGCAGCAATCGTCACAGAAATATTTGCAAAAAAGGTGTTACGGTTACTATATAAAACATGTGAAATCTACTAAACAATGACAAATTCCAATGATATGGTCTAAACACTCAGTCATAATCAAGTATTTCCTGAATATAAACAAAGTCATCAGATCAAAAATGAAAAACCTTAACTCACTTCTTCTGAACACTAACTATAGTATTGATGTAATACACCCAATATTTTAAATGATTGCTGCAAATTAATTGTGTAGTGTGAGTTAAAGTTTAATATTTTTGTCGATGGACTCAGCTTATAAAGTCGGATATATTTGTGTGCAATCCAAGCATTCAGCAGTCCTAGGAGTTTGTTTAAGCACAAGTATTTTAACGTGCTGTGGACAAACTCCAAAAACTTCTATAGGTTTCCCGAGGAGTACGTGCGATATCCTCATTGGTTCATGGTTTGCGTATTCGGTTTCTCAACATCTTTTTGTTTCACACATGTCGGGAGCATGCCCAAAATATCAATACATATTTACAGTTCAAAAAGTGTGGGGGGGGGGGAGATGGGGTGGGGAGGGTGTCTCTCTCTCTCTCTCGCTCAGGGAGGTTTAGCAGGAGTTTATGAAAACAAATTACAGAGATTTTTTTTACACTTTTCAAGCTATCAACATCATTCAACATCATGCAGCTTCAAAAGGTTTGGCATATGATGACTAATGTGCAATAATTTGCAGGTGAACAAATGCAGTCGAGTTTCAAGGATGTTGGCAAGAAGAGGAAAACCTTTTTTTCAGTTTCCTATGTGAAGTGTCTTGTAATCTTAACAACAGCTACTGTGACAATATGATATAGCATACAATGGGTAATGTGAAATAAACCAGTTTTAGTAATTTTTGGTTTGGGACAACTAGAAACATGTGTTACCTCTGAAAGAAGTCCAGAGCTGAGATGAAGACTGGAAAGTGCATCCAGAACTGGAACTGTGAGTTGTGTGTTTTGCTGCAAAAGGATGCTACAAGAAATAATAAACATTATTTACAAAGAAACAATGCAAACACACAATTTGCAATTGCCTGTTTTTTTATGTTGCAAAAAGACAGTACTAACAAGCAATGGATCATTATTTTCATTTTTATGAACTGTTAACAATGCATTGTAACACTTCACAAATTTAAGATAGCTATAAATACAAGAAAGCATATGACATGCATTACTTACCATAAAAGCATTTCTGATGGTTGTATTATCTGCTTAGATTCACATGCTGTGCATAGTCCGACATCCAGTGGTCACTGCAGAGTATTGCATCTTGTTTTTTGAATGTCGAAAAGGGGACGTCGACATAGGCGTGTCTGTAATACTATCCCTATAGTGAAGTGTAGTGTACCCAAAATCCCGCACACGTCGAGGTCCCTCTGTTTGTATTTTTTCTGCCATGAGGGAGACTTACGACTAACGTGAGTGAGTACAGAAAAGAGAGAAAGTAATTAGACGTCTATGTTCCTTCCATCCGAGCAGGGAGGAAGGGTGGGCACATGTGAATCTAAGCAAATACAACCATCAGAAATGCTTTTACAGTAAGTAATGCATGTCTTCTGATGTTAATCTGCTTAGAATCACATGCTGTGCATAGCCTAGCGGGCAGTACCCAGAGTTGGAGGTGGGTTGTGAGAAGGAACAGTAGAGAAAAGAT
This sequence comes from Ambystoma mexicanum, assembly GCF_040938575.1. Lineage (NCBI taxonomy): Eukaryota > Metazoa > Chordata > Amphibia > Caudata > Ambystomatidae > Ambystoma > Ambystoma mexicanum. Next base: position 589,207,673 of record NC_090923.1, on the reverse strand, counting down.
GTCTTAGTACTGCTTGTCCCACCTGGGAATCGGATCTAGAATGGGCATCTAGACAATAGTGTTTTATAAAGGTGTGTACAGAACTCCAGGTTGCCACTTTGCAAATGGAATCAAGGGGAACATCTGCAATAAATGCTATGGATGCCCCCGTGCCTCGAGTAGAGTGTGCTCTAGGCTTGA